>NC_143145.1:79582432-79888369 GCF_059928025.1 Delphinapterus leucas | reverse complement strand
AAGTCCTTCCTTGGCCAAGATTGTATCACATCTTTCAAACCCAGTCATCACCGTTCAGGGGAGGGGAGATGCATGGCCATGTGGAGGAGGGGTGGCATTTCTCCCAAATCTGGTCTGTGACAGAAAAGAGGGGGTGGGGGGATGAATGTTATGTAGGAGGCCAATGATGCTCGTTTCCCCTTTGTTTGGACAGCTGAAGACAAACAGAGAGTTAGAATATGAGTGCTATGGAGTTATTATAGGGAATTATTTTTTCCCCAGCTCTGTAGAGCATGAATTATCATGTCAGAATTCAAATATAATGCTCTGGGGCAAAGTGGAGGACACTGGACATTTAGGAAGAGCAGATGGGTCATCTGAAGTGAACATTCAGGGACCTCATCATTGCGCTAAATCAGCCCTGCTAAGGACTATACGGCCAGGGTCTGGGACAATTTCTAGTGAGTCAGAGAGAGGATTGGTGATTTTCTTTTATCTTCAAGCTGTGTAGTTATGGGGAAAATGTTGCTTTAAAACAGGTGTACCCACAGACACAGACACACACACACAATAAAATATTAGAAGCTATGGTAAATTGTGCCCTGTCCATCAGGTGTAATACACTGAACTGTGAAATAACCCCTATCCTTTCAGATCCTAGAATTTTCCGTTAAGGCCAAGGCCTGAGCACCATATGCTAAAGCTGAATAAACTACCAATGATCAGGCTGTGAACTGAGCGACGAGTGGACGTGATTCTTGCCTCCTCTAACCAAATGAGGACAAATAAGGCAGTTGGTGAAAGGTCAGCTGTAAAGAAACTTCAACCACCGAGAGAGTGAAGGTGTCCTTCTAGGAGAGGGTGACTCCAAAGGGCAGTGCTGTGCAGGCTTTATCTCCACCAGAGTTAGGCAGTTGCCTCGGATCTGGGCTCTGGACTCCAGTGAAATCCCTCACACCTCATCAGTTAGGTGAGGCCAAGGCAGCAGGATTTACATTTTAGAAAGGAGTTATAATTCTAAGCGTTGTATGATCACTATGATTTGCCATGAACAGCCTCCTAAGTAGACGTAGAAAGTAAGGTGTGGCCTGTTTACACTTTCTGTCTGAATTCTCTTAGGTCCACCCCGATATTTTTGGTTCTGATGTACATAAGCTTTGTTCATTTCCATGGTTATTATGGTCTTGAAACCTCTTTAGACCTTTGATTAACTGATTCCTCATGAATGACAAAAAGATACTAATTTGATTCAATCTAGAATATGTATAAAAATATAGATATTCATTGTGCCATGAACAACTGAGAACATACCTCATTGCTGGCGAAACACCTCTGAGAATAGAAGGAAACATCAGAGCAGTGCCACTTCAGGGCTGGTTGCCTCTGGCTGATGGTAATGCTGGTTACATCTCAGACTATGTTCACAGGCAAAGGTCTCAATATACCATACAGGTAAAGGATGCAGGGGAGAAAAGGAAAGAACCAATGTAGAAATCACTGAAATGTCAACTATTACAGGAATAAGAGAAAGACTAGGAATCATCAGAGGATCTGGATAAAGGATGGTCCAGAGAGGTACGGGGAGATAAGAAGAGAAAACAGTGTTTTGGAGAACACATGCCTAGAAAATTCTAGAAGGACTGGCAGTCAGCTGTGCTGAACCCTGCACTGGGAGGAGGATGAAGGTCAGCATTCCCTTAGCCATTGCTTCATGAGAGAGTATTATCTGTGGGGCGTGGTGCTAGAAGCTAGGAATACCAAGAAAATCCAAAACATAACTTACCTTCGCATAACTTCCAATATGCTGTGGGAGAGAGATATGAAAATAATTTAAATGCAATGAGGTAAATGGCACAATAAAATTATGTGAGAGGAAGAGGGCAGGGAGAGAAGGAATCATGATGGTTTCCTGGCAGAGGTGAAAGGTAATATGGAGCTAAGTCTTGATGAGGAACTTCCATGGAGAAAAGGGAGGTACAGGTGTTACCGCTGAAGGACGCAGGTAAAGGAGAGGGGTCATGAGGTCGCGATGCTTGGGGAGGGATAGCTGAGTGGGCTCAAGAATATGAGGTACATGCAGCCGCAAAAGCCAGCAGGACCCAGATCACAAAGGGTCACGCACAGACGCTACATGGAAGAGGTTGAACTTTATCTGCAGGGAGCGAGTAAGGTGCCACTGAAAGACTTTTAAGTAGGAGGGATTTGGATGTTTCCTATTTTACAAAGATCCCTTAAGTGACACAAAGGGATGGATCAGAATGAAGGGATCACCAGCAGGAAGACCATCTGCCTGCTGCAAATTCTGAGTGAGAACGAATGAGAACTATAGCTGAGGCAGTCGCAGTGGGATGGAGAGAAAGCATAGATCAAGAAGGGCTTTGGAAGGTTACAGCTAATTTTAGTGAACATTTCATTACAGGAGGTGAAAGAGATAAGAAGAAAGAGACAAGGTGGCTTCCATGTCTTGGTTTGGGATCAATGAGGAGAGAGTGAAGGATGAGAAATGAGTTGAGGGCCATGAGAAAACCAGCAGATTTTAAGAAGGATGGACATAATGAGTCCAGTGTCGTGTAAGTAAGAAAAGGATCACCATTGGGTTTGTTGATTGGGAAGTTCATTCGTGATGAGAGAGAGACAAAGATGGAGAGACAGAAACAGTCTGAGAAAAGCAGAGAGGTACAAAGAGCAAAAAAATGGAGAGAGTGAACAGGGAACTCTGGGAGGGAAGGGCTCTCTTTCTCTAGTTTATTGCATATTTCTGGCATTTAAGATAGTTCCTTCCTCACTGTGTGTCTCCCCTAAATCTTGAATGGAACTGAGAAAGAGGAAGGGTTAAACCCCAATTAGGAAGTGGGCTCAGCCCTACCAGAAATACTTGCCAAAAATTTCATGCAATTAAAAGAAGAACCGACAGAGTCACTATGGTATCATCCTTTAAGAGTCACTCTAAGGAAATAAGATCACATAAATGGTATTTGGAGATTTAAAGTTTTGAACATCTGGCCATTATTTTAGCCCAGTGTTAGTATTAAAAATACAGTGGATAATTTTGTTGTCGTTGTTTAATAAGTGAAAGGTTGATAGATTCAATTGTCCGACAGCCCATGACAGGCCACTTGTGAACAACTTTGTCTTTGAACTGATGCTCAGAAGTTGGCCTACATTTTAATATAGAAACGACTCGGTTCTCCAGACTTGGTTATAATTGTTCCTGGAATAATTTCTAGGATTGGAAAAAACTCTACGTGGAGCAGATGTTCTAATGAAAGATTTTCGTATCCCTACAAAACTACCTCTCGTCCTCCATAGCAGGGGTTCTATTTAAGGGAGAGTATGAATACAGAACGGTTTTGAAAATCAGGCCCCCGAAACCCAGAAAGTACCCATATCAGCTGAGTTATATTTACATAATAGAAACCCTAGAGAAGATAGGCATATAAAACTTCATCTGCTGTAGTGGAGTTAACAGACTTTAAAAAAAATTTTCTTTTTAGGGTCCCCTGAGATTTTTTTGGTCTTCATTAATCTCACTGGATATTATCCCAGAAAGATAAGGTTATTTAATTCTTTCACAAGAAAATAAATAAATTCAGTGATTTTTTTTTTAACAGAATGATCTTTTTATTTTTTTGGCCACATGCATGACTTGCAGGATCTTAGTTCCCCAACCAGGGATCGAAGCTGGGCCTGCTGCCGTGGAAGCGCTGAGTCCTAACCACTGGATGGTCAGGGAATTGCCCAAATTTAGTGAATATTTTTATTATGTTGGGTTAACCAAAGAGTTTCCAGAAAAGTATTTGAAATATGGTGCACAATCTGTAAGTGGTAGGAACAGGCATTAGAGGGCAGGACAAAGGTCATCTGGGTTCAAATAGCAAAAAACAGTGTAGGAAGCAGGAATCCCAACCTGTTCTTACTCTTCTGTCACTAGTGGTTTGCTGTGTGTCTCTTGAGCAAGGATTTCTACTAAATTGACAGTATAACAGGGAAAACTAAAGAAAGGCCTGTATGTGCCCTCTGCATATCTGTAGTCAGCATGTCAGCCCAGTGAGGGCAGGAATTACGTCTTTGATTTGAATCTCCAGTCCCCAGTACAGCAAGGCAATGGGACCAGAAGACTAAGGGGAAGAATCTGAAGGGGGTTAAGGGGCTTCCAGCTTTATTCAGGCTTAGCTTGGTTTTTGTTGAAGCATTTAGATATTATTGTGATGACGAAGTAGATGTACCCATCAACCCCTCATTCTATGCAGGAACTTGTAGATTCGCCTGGGGAGAATCTCCCGGGCAGGAACAGGAACAAGAAAATACGTTTAATTTTCTTTTCTCAAACTCCTGCCTGACTCAAACTGCCTTTTATAAAGAATTCAAAGCAGTTCTTTCAAATTGCAATGTTCATTTTTCTGTACTTGCCCTCATCATCAAAGAAGCTAATCAGGGCTTCCCCAGTGGTTGAGAGTCCGCCTGCCAATGCAGGGGACACGGGTTCGTGCCCTGGTCCGGGAAGATCCCACATGCCGCGGAGCGGCTGGGCCCGTGAGCCATGGCCGCTGAGCCTGAGCGTCCGGAGCCTGTGCTCCGCAATGGGAGAGGCCACAGCAGTGGGAGGCCCGCGTGTACCGCAATAAAAAAAATGGCCACATGTGACCCCCTTGCCTGGACAGAAATCCCACCTGGCATCTCTGAGTCTTCCTTTCGGTGGCTGGGCCTACTGCTGTGGCAGTCTTCGTGGTGGTTGCTGAATAATTCAAGATACCCCCCACCCCGCAAACCGGCCCCAGCACCTCTGGAAAGCCTCAGCAGAAACATGCCGGCACACTCCTTTCCTCTCCACTCCCTTACAGTCCTCTGCTTATTCCTGCGTCAGGCTCATCACGGGCCATTCCTGTCACTTTTACTGCTCTTCAAATCACTCACCTGTTTTATGCACGATGGTGGAAAAATGGTCGAAGCAACAAATGTAAATTTTCTACCTCAACATTTTTCTCCTGGGACTCCTGGGGTTCTGGTCCTAGGCTGGTCCTTCCCCGCGCCAGGGATATGTTGGCCTTCCATCACCCTGGAACGTTTTAGAGGATAAGTATTTGCGTAAGTACAACTGAATGGCACTGTGCTTTCATCATTAGAACACAGAACTACCTCCTGCTGGAATTTTCCTTCCTCCTCCTCTGATTTCCAGCCACACAGTTTAGGCAGCTCAGAGACAGTGGCGATCCCTCGAGCAACCAGGATTTTGTTGCCCTCAACCAGTGAAGAGCCATATAGACTAAAACCTATCAACTTCAATAACCGATCATTTCTCCCCTGGTTTATGAAGGCAAAAGAGAGACAGAGAAGCTTGGGTTTTCCTTGTTCCTTAAATGACAAGCTCGGGTTCCCCGAGGAGTATAAGCTCTCCTGCTTTGCTCGCTGACTCCCTGCCTGATGACAGGATCATGCCTAGGGATGAGAGGCTTCTTCCCACACCCCGTCATTACCCACCCAGCTTCTGTGATGGGAATCAGGGTCCTGGGGTGCAGACGTCCCGCCTGGCGTAGTCAATTTGCTGCTCATAAAGAGACCAGCTCCCCTCTTCTCATTTCTTTTTCCCTCTCTCTTTCTATTTGCAAAGCTAAAATTGTGAGTGTGTTGGGATCAAGATAACATGTTAACTCTAGATCCTAGGATAACGTAAAAGATAAGTTAGAAATTACTTGTGGGCCACGTAATTTATGTTGATCCAAAATTGCCAAAACCGTCCTTTTCAGATATGGGATGGAGTCCTTTTGTGATAACTCAGCGTGGTGCTGCTGAAAGTAATAGCATCGTGTGAAGACAGCTCTCAAAAGCAGAGCTTCCAGGCCGTTCAGCCACTCCTCCATCAGCTTTCTTTTCCTGGATGGCACCTAACTTCTTTACTTTACCTCTTCAAGGACATTAGCCATAGCCAGTCTTCCACGAGCTATGATCTTGGCCATGTGGCAAAATAGATGGGGGAACTCTGACTTGAATGCAAAGCCAGTGTGAACTAACCTTTAGGCATCTCCTTTCTGCGGTTTGTAAGATGATGTCTACTCACCGAGTGAGAAAAAATACGTTCTGTTTGCAATGGGATGCTATTGGAGTTTACAGAATGTCCAGAGAGTAACCAGGAGAAAGTCACATGAATCTTTTAAAATTTTTTGTTTCAAAATTCCCTCTACCCTCCCTATTGTTGGTTTACCTCTGAGACTAGGGCTCAAGGGAAAGTCAAACAGCAAAATGAAAGGGATGTTCAAGAAAGCCCCAGAGGCTTTAAACCAGAACTCCAACGATTCTTCAAAAGTAGGAGCAAACTCTGGCCCCACAATACTCAAAAGACATCCGCAAATGAGCTGCCTTTGCGAGGGCGCTGCTGGGACGCGGAGCAGGTGTGCCCTGCTGGGTGATGTCACGGTCAGCCCTGTGGTCTAGGTGTGCAGCGTCCATGAGCACCTCCTGGTCGCCCGGTCCTTCCCCAGCAGTGCGCACATACAGATATTTTATGTCCATTGTCTTGTTGCACTTTTGGTGCTATTTGTCTTCGAGTGAAATGAAGTCACAGATGGGAATACACAGAAAATACCCAAATTGTTATGGAAATAGAAAGTTTTAATATAATCAAAGGCAGATAAGAATGGAACTCCCAGATTCTGTTGGTAGGTGTTCTGCACCATCTTACTGTCTCCTGACAGGCTGGACCGGTAACCTGATTCCTGTTGCGTTGATCTCTCTGTAGAGAACACTGTCCCTGTTCCTACTGGTTTGCCAGGCCGGGTGGCACCTGGTCACAGCCTCCTATTCTTTATGGGCCCCCAGGGACCCACCAGAGCCTGATGGCAGGAGATATCCTGGTGTGTCGGGCCGGGGGGAGGCGAATCCCAGCAGCTCCAGCACTGCTGGGGGCAACTCAGGAGATTCTGGGCCATTTCTCTGAATCTGCTTCTCAAAAAGCATCTGTCCCTTCAACAGTCTTTCTGACAGTTTGGGACACCCAATCTCCATTTGCAGTGTGGGACCACTCAGGAAGCTAGAGAGCGAGAGAGGAGGGAGGGAGAAGGCCAGACACAGAGGGGTCTTGCCGTGAGCGGTCCCTTTGATCTATCCTTTTCTAGAATCTCAGATTTCCTTGCACATCATTTCTGAGGGCTGTTGCTGGGCACATCTCTAAATTATAAATTCATATTAGGTACATAAAAGCTATGGATTTGGGGATGGACTGCACTCTGCAGGTGAGAGGCCTCCATTTTCCTTCTCTTAGAGGTTAGCTTGTATCAAACTAATTAATCAAACGAAATCATTCATCACACAAAAGAGTAATACCACAGGAGCAGGTGATTTCAATTCCCACACTGCCCTTGGAGGGGGAGCAACTCTGAATAGCTAGGGAGTGGGGAGGGCAGGGCAGGCCACATTTGATGCACGTGGTTTTGCAGCTAGCCTTGGGTTGGGGGTCTCAGGCCTGTGGGTGAGAGGGAAGGGTTTAACATCTGCGGCCACAGGATCCGTGGGGTCAGTGCTAACACCGTACCTGTGTAGCTTTTGTTCACAGTCCCTTTAGGTATTCAAGATAGACCAGGATCCTGTATGGCAAATCCTATGTAATAATTTCTGGTCCTCGAATTTCATTCACCTAGTTTCAATTTCAATACGAATGGATTGTGGTTCATAATTTAAAAGGAAGGATTTATGTGCACAGAACAATTTCGAAAGTGGACTCTTGATCTCTTATTCTGTAGTGTCTTCCTGCCTTTCAGCTTACAGGGCTTTGTAGGGGATAAGAAACTAGACCTTGAAGGGTGCTTTTTGACTTGTCCAGAGGGCTACCTTTCTCACTGATCAGCTTTAGAGAATTCCCGTTGTCAAACGGTCAAACTTTGGTCCAATCAGAAGCCGGAGGGACAACCCTCCAGCAAAAAACGAAAGGTCAAATATGAGACATATGTTCCTTCCCAGCCAAAGAAATGAGCGAGGAGGAGAGATGCACCTGGAATTAGGTTCTGGGAACACAAAACTAGGCCTTTGATGTTTGCATTATCAAAATGCAATGGAATCTTCCTGTTTTCTGGCTGGACCTCTATAGAGGGACCTTTCCTCCTTGGAGCTATCTGCAGATCAGGTAGGTTTCCCCAGGTGGATGATAATAACAGGATAGGTTTTATTTTCAGACATGATTAATGTGATGTCAGCTAATTGGAATACTAGGCAATTTTAAAAATATCGTTTTATATATATAAGTTTTTAAAAAAAATGTCTTTGTTAAAATAACTGTCAAATGACTCAGCGCTTGTTGGTTAGTTAAAGCCGTTCAGGTACAAGTCCTTATGCTGTGCGCCGGTGATGCCTGTGTTTTCTTTGAGTCTCGCGTGGCTGACGGTTGGCTCACTCCTGAGAGAGAGCAGGTACCACTTTTAACACAGTTTCTTTTTATTTATTAGTACTTCTTTCATCCAAGAAACCAAAAAAGACGAACGATGCATTGTTTTAGGTTGGGTTTCCTAGGAAACCAACCCTGGGATAGAGCTCTGTGTGCATGAAGATGGTTGGGGAGGGCTCCGGGGATCCACATCTGTGCAGGATGAAGGAAGGAGGAATGGACAGAGGGAGGACGGCGACACGGCCACCACACAGGCTGCAGCTGGACCCCGCGCGAGCTCTGGGGTGGGAACGGTCCTGCAGAGTTTGTTCTGGCTTGAGGCAACCACAGTGCCAGCCACGGGATGTGCATTGCCCCTGGGGAGGGGCCATGAACTTGGACAAGGCAGAGCAATCCCCAGAGAGGGACTCGGCTGAGATCCCAGAAGCTAACACTTTCAACAGCTGGAGAGCGAGGCTGGAGTTGTGCAGGGGGAGGTCTGGGTGGCCCGTGATGGCAGCCAACACACGCTCCTGTGTGACTTAGCTCTTAATTGTCTGCAAAGCCTGGTGCATCTCTTTCCCAAGGGACTCTTCATTTCCCATCAATATATTTGCTTAGTCTTGGGGTTAAAGTTCCTCTGTGCAGTGTGTGTGTGTGTGTATACACACCCACTATCATATATCCGTGTCTATTGCTATATCACATGATCTATGGCTGTATCTACCCTGGTGTGCTGGGCTGATGGGCTCAGTGTTATGGGCCTTTCTGGGTGCGCGGAGGCAAACAAAGGCTAGAGGGGGGAGGTGCTTTTGAAATGAGTTTTTTAAAAAATGTATATGATTTAAAATCTTCTGCCGGGCCTGGGTGTGCCTCTAAGGACCACAGCGTCCCGAGCGTTTGTAGCCACAGGATGACCAGATGAGCATTTTCCCTCTGAGAGCAGTTTGTGATCACTCTGTGGCACCTGGGCAGTGGCATGGGCTCTTAGACCAGAGAAACACACACCTCACGGAGGCGTCTTGGCTCTGAGACCTTGGCTGCGGAGAGCTGGTGAGTCCTAGAGGGCTCAGGGGCTGTGCTGCGGAGGTCCGCAGACAGTCCGGAGGTGGCTCGGTCCTTCTCCTGAGAGACACATTTCTGAATATCATTCACAGACGCAGGGGCTTAGGCTTGCACAGTGCTTGCCGTCAAGCCCCCAGACACTGGGCTTCTCGCGGTCCGATTTTACCAAGGAGGAGGTGGCTCCGTGAGGTGACGGCCCGCGGGGCTCATGACTAAGGTGCTCGGCTTGCCGGCCTGTTCAGCGTGGCCCCTGTCCATTCTGTTGCTCTGCTGTACGTCTAGGCAACACCCCTTTCCACCCACATGAATTTCTTGATTCAGATGATGTGTGATCTGGCTTTTGAGTCAAAGCCTCTTGACACCAGATCTCGCAAACGTCCTCTAGAGCCTGGCAAATGGCCTTAGGAGGTTAGAGCTTGTCCAGTGCACGTGGCCTAAACAACCTGGAACAGTCCCTTCCACAAGAGCAGTGTCCTTGGCTCTGCCCACGTCATCTACCTTCCTCCATGAGACAGACCAGGAGCAACTGGCGTCGACCACATTTTCCACTAAGGGTTTTTTTCTCAAACATACAGGATTACAAAAATCAAAACCAAAAGAAACACTGGCGTAAGGCAGAGATGTCGACTTTTATTAGGTTCATGAGGCACTTTTGCAATTTTTAGACTCTGGCCGTTTGGACGTGTGCTGGTTTTTATAACTGAGCTATACCATCTGGTGAGTAGATTAGCAGTTTAGCCTCTGAAAGTCATCTTCAGTACTCTGCCCAATGAGATGCTTGGTGTTTTCCCAGGAAATGGCACCGTGAATAGAGCTGCCGGTAAGAAGAACCCCTACTGCTCTTCCGGTATGAGGCTGTTGGCACTCTCTTGGTGGCGGCTTTGGGTGTGAGGCTGGCTCTTGGAGAGTGTCCAAATAGTGAGAAATGCACCACCATCAACTGCTTCATGGCAGGAGACAGCACAGCGCTAAGAGCCATAGAAAAACACCTCAAAATTCCCTCCCTCAAATAGTCCCAAGTGTTATCAAGCCTTTTCTGGTCCTAAGAGCCATAATGGGGTATGACTTCAAAAAATATTTTATAGTATTAGTTTAACATGACTCATACTTCAAAGCAACTAATTGGTTGGCTCAACATGCAAAAATCTATTCAGAGCAGGAATTAGGACACCCTCTCTTAGACATCGCCTAGAAGAGATGAGGCTTATCTTAGCAGTGAGCGTAGATTTCTGTTTTTATTTAAAATGGCATCTCCCCCCTCCAACTTCTTTGCTAATGGTATAAAAAAAGAAGCTTTTTGGTTGGAATTTAGTTTAGAATAATTTGAGTAGTCTTAAAGAGATTAATTTCCAAAAAAAAAAAAAATTCTTATGCTTTTCAATAGTTTCGCCATCACATGGTTGAAGGAGGAAAGAGAGATCTTTTTTTTCATAAGTGACTTTTTAACCTACTGGGGGGAGAGAGGGAGAGAGAGGAGGAGAAAGAGAGACAGAGAGGGAGACACTAGGGTCTCTTTTATGTGTGTGAAAATAAGAAGTTTCTCATGAACATTTCACTTTTTGTTAAAATATACCAGCTAAATTAGAGAATTAGAAAGCTCCCAATTTAAGAACTAACAAATACACCCAAAGTAAAAGCCAAAAGCCAGCTAGTAACCCTCTCGCCTGAGGTTAGGAATGAACAGAAAATACCACTTACTCTTCAATAAAAACAATGGATGTCATTTTGGTTTCCAAGTAGCATTTTCCTGTACAGCTTCAGAAGATAGAATTCTCAGTTAAATAAATGACTCACTCGAAAATTAAAAGCACTGGAAAGGGCCCAAAGAAAAGAAAGAAAGGGAAAAGAAGAGAACAGAAAAAAAAAAAAAAGAAAGAAAAGAAAAGAAAAGAAGAGAAAGGAGGAATCAACTAACTGTTCCTATTCTTCTTCTGAATTATTGATACTTACCTGGCAGCTTCGGGAGAAGAGTGAAGTCTCAGGTTAAGCTTGCTGTAGATACAGAAAAGTGTCTCTGGGTCACGTCTCATCAGAATTAGTTAGGCCTGTGACCACCTAAAATAGTTCAGTCACCACCATACCCTCATCCCAGTTTTACCAATTTTCTGCTTCAGTGGTTCATTCATGACCTTTTTTCCTTCTCTTACTCGCCCCGCTGCCCTTCCAGGCACCCCAAAAATGTGGGTGCTCACCATTCTGATGTGACCTTTTGGGCCCATTCAGTATGAAGATGCAATTTTGAAGAGACCATTTTGATAGAGCTTAAAAAAATGTAAAACCTCCAGCTCTTTAACAAATTACTAGATAATGTGTGAAACAGACATTATTACCTTATTCATGTACTTGACTTATTCTGCACCCATCTGGTCCTCTGGCTGCAGCCCGAGCCTTTGGGAAAGAAAGGAATGGGGTGAGTGTGTGCAGAGGTATCAAAGATTAGTTGGTATCAAAGATTTCTCTTTACACTTTCACTCACCTGTTTTGATATGACTGCTTCAAATTATTGCTCCCCAAGCGCCTGGCTTTGGAACAAGTCATCTTAGAGGAAAAAAGAATAATACGTCCAAGAAATTATGATGTAAAGAATTCCAAACTGGTTGTTAGCAGTTGCCCCAATTTTGGTTTCTCTTTTAGCATCCTTCTTTTATGTTATTTTGAAGATAAGCCTTTATCCCATTCGGGATGCTATGAAGTTCATAGCAAGGACTGCTGGAGTTAGAAATTTTCTTGGGATAGAAAATAATAATCTGGATAAAATTTCCTATTATTTCCTTCTTCAGCCCGGTCATGATATATAAGGGGGAAAATGTAATATTGTAATGAAATGAACAGAAGGAAAAAAAGCAAGTCTGATTATTAAAGTTCTATTTGGATGTTCATCCAAAGATTTTGAGACCCTCTCTTTATTACCGATGACAGTAATGTCGATGGCGTTCGTACATACTGTCTGAAACCTACTTGTTCGTAAGATCTGCTCAAAGCCCCCTTTCCATGTCTCGTGGAAATCCACTCTTGGCGAAGGGGTGGGAGGATGGTCCTCACACCTCACCGGCACTCAGACTGCAGGTTCCTACATCTGCTAAATTTGGGGAGGTTTTTGATTATCTTGTCGCGGTCATGCAAGATGTCACTCTTTCCCACTGCACTGACCAGTGTGGAACTCAGCTCCTTTCCATGATTGCCACAAAAATTATGCATATAAATCCTTATGTCTATAGACTTAATGTTCCTGGACTTAAAAGTCTTTAAATTATTTGTATTTGGGATTAAAACTGAGAAAATTCAAATTGTGAAATCTTTGAAATATACAGGCGGAAACAGCTAATAATATAATGACAGCCAGTGTACCCACCGCCCAGACTTATGAATCTTAACCTTATGCCCTACTTTTTTGGATACATCTTTTCAGAGCAATAAAACATTATATAGTTAAGGTTCCAGTGCGACCCTCCCTGACCTTGGTCCTTTTGTCCTCCAGTACATCACTGCTCCCATAAACTGTTTATTATCCTCATGCCTGGCTTTGTGCTTCTACTTATACATGTAGCAATAATGAGTACAGATGATGGTATTTCATGTTTTTAGCTTCACATAATTGATATCAAACCGTACGTAACATTCTTCAGCTTGCTTTTTTTTCATCCAATATTGATGTGCGTAGCTCTGGTTCATTCCTTAGTAGCTGTATGGTATCCCACTGTAAGAATATTCCAAGAATTATCCATTTCCTGCTAATGAACATTTATGTTGTTTTCAGCCTTACCTGTCACACACAGTTCTGCATGAACATTCTTTCTATCTTTCCTTGAACACATGTGTGAGGGTCTCCTTAGGGGGTGAACCTAAAAGCCACCCTGAACTTTTAGCCACACCGGAGCTTCACCTGTCCCAGAGCCTCTAGCCTCAGGCTCCCTGCTGATTCCAATATTCCTTCCTTTCTAATTCCTCTCCCTCACTCCTTTTTGTATAAAATATCCTCTGTCGCTTAAAATTATCTGCATTCTGTTTGAGGGCAGTTCAGCTCTTTTTAGCTCTTCCACTTAAACTCAGCTCCTGGTTCACCTTTGCATATACAGGCCCGTTTTAGCATTCTGCAAGACAAAGCCAACCAGATAAGCCCCTCTCTTAATAGGACCCAGCCTCTTTAGAAGGTGGTCATGATTGTAAAAGCAACTGATTTCTCCACTGCTTCGGGGAAAGGCTTCTCAGAGAACGATGATACCTCTTTGTCTAGGGAGTCGTCACGTGCTTGTGAGGTTTCGTCTTGAAGAATAAAATAACCAGTATTCATTCCTCCAACAATCATTTAAATAAATGTTTACCTGGCACTGTGCTAGGTGCTGGAATGGTCACAAAGATGAGTAGAATCTAAGGAACAATCAGTCTTCTCAGGGAAATAAACCCTTAACCAAATACTTACAATACTTAAAAAAACTTTCCTCCAAGAATGGAACAGAGTGCTGTGGAAATATTGAGAAAATAAGTTTAATTTTATTGAGAAAGCTTCAGAAAAGAGACAGCAGCAGGAAGAATAATTGCTATACCAGCAAGAGCCTGGGAGTCTAGTGTGGTTGGGATTGGCAAGGAATTTGGTGGCCAGATTTTAGAATCTTGGAAGGAAAATTGAGAAGCAGTAACAAGGAAGGTAGATTGGTGCCAGATTTTGCGTGGTTGTATGCCCCAGGCTCAGCTGTTTGAATTTTAATCTATAATCAATGGGGATCCACAAGAGTTTAAAAAATGAAGGCGTTATAGTATTAAATCTGGGTTATAAAAAAGAAACTAGCAGTTGTCTGTAAACTTGGAGACCACTTAGGTCATTGTGGTGGTGTTCCAGGGCAGAAAGTAGGGGGACTGAACTGAGGTAGGTGGGAAGAATGGCAGGAAAGTAATTCAGGAAACTTGAGAACACATCAGGACTTACCACTGTCAAATGTAAATAGACGGTCCTATACTTGTGAGTGGTGAAAGGAAGAAAAAGTTAAAAATCAAAAGAATCTTAGCTAGGGAGGCTAAGTAGGTCAAGATGCTGTTCTCCAAGAAAAGGACCTTGGGAAGAGAGACAAGTCTTTGTTGGAAGGACATGAATTTGGTTTAGGTAACTTTTAATGTCAAATGCTCATAAGAAACCAGATGGAGTTGTCTGTCTGTGGTCAGTGGAACTATGGTCTAGCATTTAGGAGAAGTAAGAATGAAGGGAGAGATCTGGCGGAGGGTTTCAATATTGCCAAAAGCAGCAGAGAAATCAGGGAAGATGAACGAGGGATATAAGGCCTCTGTGGTCGGCAACCAGGGGACACTTCTGGATATGTTTCAAGAGCAAAGTCAGTAGCGGGGCAGCAGAAAAGGCTTCGGTTGAATCAATGGAGGCTGGTGTGTTGGACACTGATACCCCATCTTGCAATTGTCTGTTCTCCCAGTCTTCGTCACTAACAGAACTCTGGTTTTATTTAAGGGGCAATGAACATCCAGGGACAACGCTGTGACATTGTTCTGGTCAACGGGATGTAAGTGGAGATCAGTTGAGGATTTCTGGGGAAGTTCTGGCGTCCTGCTAGGCATTGCTCCTTCTCTCCTGGCTCTTCCTCCTTCTTCCTTCCTAGAGCACTAAATGCGGCAGCAAGGATGGGGATGGATGCCTGCACGTTCAGGATGACGGGGAAGACGGCATTGCTGAGCGCCGTACAGGCCTGGCCTCTCTGCCCTGAGAGCGCTTGCTGTGTAAGACCAAGAGCCTGACTTAGATAATTTAGAGGTATATGAGCTGAGTGTGTTTTCATTATCAGAAGCCGATTCCTCAAGTCCGTATTAACCCCAGGAATTGGCAACAGAGAATCTCAGAGTCTTCAAAGTTGATGGCAAGATTGACTGGCCCTCCCCTTGGAAGGGGAATCTCTTGTGATAGCTAAAGAAATGCAGACACTAGGGCATCACTCTAGACTAACTACATCAACTTACCTGAGAATGGAGCCTGGGAACGTACTTTTAATACACTAAGGTTTGAGGAATACAGCTCTAATTTATGATTCCTCTATACCACTTTCAGATCCCTGCATGCAGGCACATAATCCACAACTGTGGGCAGCTAGTGAAACTGACTTTGTGTCTATTACATCGTGTCTATTACATCCGATGGGTTAAAAAATAATTAAAGGGCTATTTTAAAACCTAGTGCTGGAGAAAGTCAGGTTTGCATGCTGACATGCTCTAGCTTGATCCTATAAAGCATAAATCCTTGGTGCCTTTAAAATCTCCAAAGGAATGGCAGAGCTCCAGGCTACCTAATAACGAAGAGGGGAATAAGCAAAGGAGTGAATCTACTCATCTCCCTGGCCACTGAGCACACAGGCACACGTGTACCGTGGGGAAAACAGTCAGAAATATACCCATCGAGGCGAGGGAGGTGGGGAGAGGGAAACTGGAGTTGGAAGACAAGTTGCTTAGTTTATACCAGATACGTTTTGAGAAATCAGCCAAGTTTTCACACCACTGTATAGTTCTTGTTGTGAGTCTCTAGAGAAGATTATTATATATTTCCAGCCACCATTTTAATCCTTAAATAACAGCAGATAATTTTTAAAAATTCTTGTCCTTAACCCAGGAACACAAGGTAACATCTAGCAAGTAGTGTATGTCAACTCTGCACAACAACCAATAAGTGGGTAAAGTTTTCCAGTTGCTTATTTGCAGTCTCACTCTTTGAATATGTATTTTAAGAGTCCTTTTTTCAGTACGGTGTGCTGTCCAAGTGAAAATATTCTCCAAAGTAATGACATCAAGATAAAACCAAGATAGAGCGCTGGCATTATTACGTTTGGCAGCACACACAATACCTACAGTGAAGTTGAAAAGGTCAAAACTAACCTCATGGAAAAATGCAAACACTCAAAGCTTGCAAGAAATGATGCTAAGTTAAACGTGTAAAGCAATTCTAACGCCACTTTGTAAAAATGTAAATTCCCTCGTAGAGGACTCATCAAATTCACTCTAGTCCAAAAGCTCGTTGGGTGGCAGGAAAAATGATGATTAAAGTCTGAAACATCAGTAAACTCCTTTACAGCTACAAAAATGGGGAAAAAAACCTTTAGCCAAAATGCTAAAAATAGACTCATTTTGGTGAAATGTAGCTGTTTGAATAAATGAAACTAATCGTTTTTATCGAAACCATGTGCAGTGTGGAGTGGGAAGTCGTGCAGAAAGGTCCTGACAGACTTCTGTTTGCTTTACATCAGCAAGGAGAGGGGAGAGAGAGCGCGGAGTTTCTTTCCGTCTATCTGAGACTTAGCAAAGTGATCAGCAAAGTGACGATGGAGGCCAACCTGTGCTGGCTGCTGGCAACCTGGCTCCCCCTGTGAAGAGGGTGAATGTTCTGGAAACGCAAGACCAGAAGTCATTCAAGAAACTGGTAAGTTAAATAGAGTAGCAGAATCTTTGCCCTGTAAGAAAAGGAAGAATAGAGAGAGAGAATGAGAGAGGGAGAGAGAGAGAGAGAAAGGGAGAGAGAGAGAGAAACCCCATCTAACACTTCTGCTGTGTTGGTCGGCTGAAACCACATCTTGAAACCAGGTGTTAAAAATGACCCAACTCAACAGCGAGAATGGCTTTGTAGATAAGTGTATTTTGTAATACTACCCGGAAACTGCAGTCACATTTAGATAGACCATTCTTCCTTTCTTCTTGTATGAAACTCTTGCCAAGACCAGATTTAGGTTTCGGTGGGTCTACCTTGATAAAAAAACAAAAACAAAACAAAATACAGAATACTCCACAGAACTGGTTACAATTTACGGAGAGGTGAATTCTAAGGGGTTTCCTCAGGCTTTGGAAACTGGATAAAACTAGGTCAAAGATAAATCTAGCCATGATTGTTGGTGCGAGCTGCTTTCAAAAGGTACAACTTGTACATGTTTGAACATCATACCAGTAATGTTGTTTCTGGAAGGACTTTATCCACGGACCACGTGCCACGGGGATGGCATCATTTCCTTCACTGTTCTTTTTGGTTCTTGTGCAACCATAGTGGAGTCCTCCACAACTCACTGGACTCTCACCTACCCTGTTGGCTTCATCAGATTTCATCTTTGAATTAGTTTATCCCTCACCTCCCACACTCAGTTTACTCATCTGATGGGAGAGAACGAAATCTATGAAACTATGCAGAAAAGTTTGCCAAATGTTCTCCTGCAAAACATGCCTTAAGTAATCCATTCCCCCTGCCCTCACCCTGGACTTTCTTGGATTCTATTAGAACTAATATTAATTTTTTTGGACTACAAGGTTGATGCTGTGTTCTCTGAACTTAATCAGCTACAGGTGTGCTTGGACTCCAGCTAGGGCGCTGCCCCTTCCAGGTAAGGTCTGAGGAACCATCGGACCAAGCCGAGAGGGTGCATTTCTGCACAGTTCAGTATTTGGCCTAGTTTCTGGGTGGGCAGGTCCCTACAGCAGCAGCTCTTGCCCTAGAAAGTGGCCACAGTACCCATAAGTCTAGGGCTATTTTAAGACTTAGAACACTCTGTGACTTAGGGCCATAGATTAATTTTTAAGTGGATTCTGCACTCAGATTTCCCTTTGCCCATTGCCTGGGCATGAGCTCCACCAGGAATGAACGCTCCAAGCCGGGAGTCCAGCTCAGTGGGTTCTGTGGGGCTCAGTGAAACACACATCTTGCCTTCTGTTCTCAACAGCGAGTCACTTCATTTCTCTACGTAAGTGCTGAGTTAGTATCATTTCGCCCATCTGCGGGTTGTGTGTCGAGGATTAGGGATAGGGCTCGTGGACCACCATGGAGGAATGGCACACTCTTAGGGCTGAGCAGTAGGATACATTTGTCTATGCCTTGGAGTTTGACTGGATTTGATTCTAATTCAAATGGCAGGCATCAGACTGCAGCAATAGCAAAGACTTCCAAAACAAGTTATTTGGAGGTTAAACATTGACAAACACCTGCCTTAAATGTCCATCCTGAAAGCGTAGCTCCTAGGCCAATTCCTTCCCCACCTCCGACACACACACACACCCACACACGAGGTTTAACGGAAAGTGCCAATGGTGGAAGGGTTAAGAGATGACCGTATCCTCTTGCGTCTGCTCTGCCTGTTGCAACTAGAAAAGGTTGAGATTAATCTTCATAAAAGCAGTCACATTGGAAAGACTAATGTGACTCTCACCATAACACTGGGCCCTTTATAGCCTGATGTCTAACTACATTGGAATGTTATTCTTTCCATTGCCTTTGTGACTGTACTTGGATTTGAGACTACTGGGTCTTGTTCCAGTACAAAACTTAATCTGCCCTTTCTTTTATGGACTTCAAAACATCCAAATCTGTCTTATTCTACAGGTTTCCACTGAATCAAAATGTGAGGTGCATCTTTTACCAAGTGCCTCTGTCCCCTTGCATAGTCCTAGTGAGGAACCCCCGTTCACAGGGTAAAGATGAACGGCCAGCACTGAACTTTCCCCAGCGTCCCACCGTAGGGCCCTTGCCCAGCCTGTGGCCGATAGGACGTGCGCCAGTCTGAGGAAACAAGACATTAGTTTTGGAAATCTGATGGTGCTAAGCCTTTGATCGTCAATTTCTAACTGTCTTGAAAACCTTTTTCGCCTTCCAACAGTTGCACACTGTGGTTTTTTGTCTGTGCGAGGTGACTTCACAGCACCGGCACTCTCTGTGTGGGGAATGCATTCATCTAGCACCCAAACCACCTACCGACTTCCGGCACCTCTTATCAGCTAAGCCATCGGCCACGAGCTGACATTTCAGCATTCAGAAGCTCCCCACTCCCACCTTAAAAAAAAAAAAGTGACAGGAGGAGAAAAAGGCTCATTTGGCAATAGTTTGCTCTTGCTTTTTGGCCTGGAGAAAGACATTCAAAGTGGTAAAAGATTGTTTAGTAACAGCTGGCGAGCACCAGGGTGTGAGGCTGATTTTCAGATATGACAGGCACTTACAGGAATGCTGCCAGATACAGCTGTTTAAAAGCTTTAATAAACAGCAAGTCAATACTAATCTTTGCCAAATTAATCCTTTCCCTGACAGCCATCAGAGCGATTATGCTTAGGCTCGTTGTAAACACACAATTGTCAAACAGGGACGCTGCAGCCTTTAAAATATTGTAGTTTGGTTTAGTCTCTCTTTAGAATGATTTTTTTTCTTTCTGTATGTAGAATTATGTCTTTCCATTTCATTTCCAGTCACTATTTTTTTTTTTTTCTGGCCTCATGTCAGAGTGAATGAAATTTCACTTTCAAATGTCTTTGCTGGCAAGCTGTTAATAAAATGTGAAATGACGACAGTTGAGGATGCGCGCCGGTGGGTTCAGATAATGAGGCACAAGTCTGACCAGTGCTGACAAATTACACGTCTCTGTCCTCAGGGGTCTCCAGGTCCAGAGCAAGCACTTCGTCTTCACCTCCTACCTCCTACAATGTAATCTGGTTCTGGATACAAAGGACAAGATGCTGGCTGCGTAAGAAAAGAGAAAACAGTCTCATGTCGCTGTAGACACACGTGTTGCAGAGCGTGTCTATCTTGCGTCAGAAGTGACCCCTCCCTCCCGCAGCTCCCAGCCTCCCTCCTTCGGAACTGTGATGTCAGGCAGCTCCCACGCTCTTTGCACAAGCAATAGTCTTGTGTGAAGATTTGGAAACTTGTCTGTGAGGGAAGGCTCTTCCACGCTGGGACCTGGTCCAAAACAGACCTAGGGAAATCTCCTTTGATCATCTTTTAAAAAAAGGACGGTTACCAGGGGGGAAATCGGGGGCGGGGGGGGGGGGATAAATTGGGAAATTAGTGTTGACATAGACACACTACTATCTATAAAATAGATAACTAATAAGGACCTACTATATAGCACAGGGAACTCTACTCAATACTCTGTAGTGGCCTATATGGGAAAAGAATCTAAAAAGTGGATACAGTATATGTATAACTGATTCACTTTGCTGTACAGCGGAAACTAACACAACATTGTAAAGCAACTCTACTCCAATAAAAAAATTTAAAAATAGTTAAAAAAAGGACCACTTCTTCTCATCCTGGTGTAATTTAAATAGAGTCCAGGATAAAGGGTCTTTTATTTGTTACAACAAGTCATACTTTCACTTGGTAATTAGAAAAACAACCCAACATCCCGATGTTCATCAATGTTTTAATTTAGCATTCTATAAACTTGGCTCCTGAAATTTCTCTCCTGCGCTCAACACTCCTACTTGTCTGACACCTTTTTTTCTCCTTGGCTTCTCATTTTCTCGATGAGACTAGTGTATGTTCCATCTTTTATTTTGTTTGTAACTAGAAACTCTTGTTTGATTATGTAGACCCAAAGAATACAGCATAACTCATTCTAAAATTCCTTCTTTCAATCTTTTTGTAACCTTAGGTTACAAAAAAAATTTTAATGAAAAATTTCCATTCTTCTTCACCTCCCAGTTCTCGTCTGTAATATTTAATTCCCTTCTATATTTAAAGAGCTTTTAAATGATCAAGGAAACACCATAGAACTGCTATGTGATGAGGATAATTTGTGATGTGCCACTGACTTTTCTACATATCATTGTATTTATTGTGCACCTACTATGCGCTATGACATTCCAAGTTGCTTTGGAGGTAAAGAAGTTATTCTATCTTAGGGAAACAGATTTGTACTGTTGGGTGACTCACATGGATTCACCCATTAGGTGACTCAGGGTAATAAATGTTTGGGGATTAAACTTATGATGTGAATTCTGTACCTTGCCTTGCCATTATTTCAATGTTCCGCCATCAGCAAAACAGGTGAATTTCTCTGTGTTTCTGTAGTTACCTTAAAATGAGAGTTATGAATGGAATAAGAAAATGCAGATCAAATCCCCTTTCAACAAATAAGCATTAAGAGAACATCTGTGTGTAACAAAAACTTTCATGTTCCAGCAGATAATCATTACAAATTTCCACATTAATATTTTTAATATAACAAAGAAATAGGACGTTTATTGGGGTTTCCTGGAATCTGGTAATTTGAAATATTCTTTGTTTGGTTGAACGTAGCTGTCTGGGACCGACTGGAAGTGGGGCATTTGTAAACAAGCACAACATTACTTCTTTGAGTCTTTTCTCCTGGGACTTTGTAAAGAACTTCTAACTCCATCTGAAATCATATCGACGTTGTATCCAAAATCCCATCGTCTCTAGTTCTCAACCATATTGGGTGGAACCGTATGAAATTGCCATTTTGTAGGCAAAGGGGTTGTAGGTAAAGGGGTTGTAGGTAAAGGGGTTGTATATGGGCAATTTCATACGGCTAAATCTAATTACCTTCCAAACATGTGTGGCAACTCTCTTGCAAAAGGCTAAAGGTCCACAGGAAAGGTAAATGGATTGTTGATGTGCCTATTTTAAATTTTGAATTAATAAATTAAAAAAATTTCTTAGCAATGAATCTGAGTCAGGACACACAGTTCTTTGTTGTCATGACCGTTGACGGACCACTGATGCCTCAGTCAGAAGGGACTCCTTTCCTTTAAGGCAACAAGGTAGAAACAAGCACAGAGCCCAGCTTTCATCCTTAGCTCTGTTCGATAATTTGCGTAGCTGAAAGTCATTATTTGACTGTTTTTCCATTGTCAGCTCATTCACATTAGAATGGGAATTGGGATTTTAGATTATTCTTTCTTGTGGATGTTAGAGAGACAACTCAACCTCTCCTAGCCGCTGTCACACCTTTTTGTCTTTTTTCTTTTCTAATGAGTTATAATTTTGACTTTGGTGTGTTGGAAAAGATATTCGATGATCAGCATTATTGTTGAGTCTCTCAGAATGCTTTTACTGGAGGTCCCGGGATCCTGCGGAAGGCTACATAGCAGGGAACTCGGTGGACACCATCACTGGTCCTTACGGTTACAAGCTAATAGCTGCTGGGCTCAGGCTGGATTCTGGCTTCCTTAAAAGTAGAGGATTTCTCAGGCAACACCTGACAGAGGGCGTTCTCAGTGTTTCAGGAAGGAACGCCTGTGGCTGGGGCAGCTGTTCATCCTTTCTGTGCCTGATCGCTTCTGCCATGAAATTTATTTGGGATCCCTCATCTGGCTGGGTCTGTCTTTTAGAGATTGATGGATATCCAAATAGAATATGGTCATGCATGGTCAGAATTTTAATTTATGATGTTTTCTTTTATTTATATTTATTTTTTACTGTTTTTGGTATCGAGTTTCAATACTCTCTCTACCCTGGTTGCACACCTGCTCTAGAAAAACTGTAAACAACATTGTACTTTCCTGTACAACCCACCTGTCAAAGTCAAAGCTGGTTGTTCTCACCCCGGTAATTATCTTCTCAGTTTAGACTTAACACAAGGGCAAATGTTACTTTATCATAATATAATAAATAAAAGACATTAGGTAATCAGTAGCGCTGGTATATTTCTAAAATACTAAACAGACAAACAATAAACTGTGAACTTAATCACATGAGTTCTTATACAGTTTCAAGACAGGAAAATTAGAGCTCTCAGCTACAGTCATTTTAATAATCACATTGGATCTGCATTATTTATTTGTTATTACATGCTCAGCTGATTCAAGGTTGTACAATGCCTAAAATCATTCCAAAGCAAGCATACCTTTTGTCTTTTTAATTCTGACTGGATTACACAATGCATATATTTGTATTTAGTTAAATTGCTAAGTTTATTTCACACATTCCACGAAAAAGACACCAGCCATTCTCTTGATTTCCAACCAGACTAGCTTTCTTGATAGAACCCTCTGTAAGGGTGTAATTTGCTCTTTTTGATGTAAAAGTTATGCAAACCTTCAGCCAGATTCTCAATGCTTTTTGTTCTTTAGCAGATCTCCAGTACCCTCAGAATTCTCCTGGAAGACCCAGGAATTCTGAAAAGACAGTAGCTTGTAGAGGCACAAATGACAGCAAGAACCTCAATTTCTATCAACGGTTTTCGAATTGGGACTGCTTCCCCTTTCCTTTTTCCTGTCTGGTTACTCACCTTTCATTTTTAGATATATTCTTGACAGTATGCTTCCCCTTTCATTCCTCCCCCCCAACCCCCGGTTTAATTCCTAAATGTTTTCTGGATTTTGTGAAAAGCATGCAGCTTGCAGAATTTGATTGATTTGACTTTAATTCTTTTTTATGGGGCGGGGAGGGAGTTTACAGATTGACTAAAACCAGCTGAGAACCAAGAAGCCACCTTTTTCTTTCAGATAGAGACCCATCTGTTTAGCCTTGGAGCCTATGTGACTTTTAGGGCGATTCTCTGTTCTATTTTATGAAGAAAGTTCTTAAATATCATAGTTTTTCGTTTGTGTCAACCAAAGAAATATAGAAATAAGGGTTGGTTACTTTAGTTTGCTGCTAAAATGAAAAGTAGATTTGGCTTTATTCACTGTAAAAACTAAAGTATTCACACCAAGCGTGAATTTTTTTTTTTTTTGCCAGCAAAAGTTAAAACATCAAAGAAACCCTTTCAAATACTAACAAATTTACTTACAAACACCTATATTTATTATTTCATAAATAGGCGCAACAGTTTCCATAAAAAAAGATTAAATACAGACACAGTATGAAGAAATAATGATACAGAGCCGCATGTAAAGGTTATAATTTAGCTGTTTCCAATCTGTTTCTGCATCTAATAAAATACCATGTAAGCATTTGGCAGTTTTATACATAAAAGGACTTAAATGACATTTACTAACCATTACACAAAAAGTGATACAAAAAAGCAATTTTTCTGCAGTACAAAATAAACGTGTTTGCACTTCCCTTCACACTAGTTTCTTTTTGTCTGATCAATGAGACAAAGCCAATTTGTTTTTAAATGAAAATCGTTTGGGAATACGGTTTTTTTTTCAAATATTTTGAAAATATAGAACTATTAGTCAGTTGTTTTAAAAATGAAGTAAAAATATGAATGTTTGCCAATTTAACCCCTATTGTGAAATCAATAAACTGGAATGAGCCAGTTTCAAATCACAATTTAGCTACAAAAACATTCACATTTTATACTCTAGGAGAGTGTGACATAGATGCTATTTACAAACTTGCTATGACTGCTACATCAAGCCATTTAAAAAGTCTTTAGTAGTTTCATATAAACACCCATTATGAAAACCAATGGAAAATCCAGGACTTTTATCCAAGACATCTATAGTTGCTAAGGCAGTTACTATAGCGCAGCACTTCACAGCAAAAAACCAACATAAAATCTGAATGGTCCAAATTTCCTTCAGGGAAGAAGAAAAACAATGTCCATAAAGGATTAAAAAAATAATAAAGAAGCATGACTATTTCTTCCAGAGTGGGTGACCCACAAGCTCAAATGGTCCTAAGTGCTTAGCAACTTGTATTTTTCTAATAAAATGGAGAACTGCCTTGACTATACAAAGCAATCCACGGTGAAAAGACTTCCCTGAATGCCTCAGTGGAAAGAAGAGGTGTTCGGATTTTCAGGTAAGGTACAGTGCTTTGTCCCTCTGCATGCCCCTGTGCGAAGAGAAAACAGACAAATGATGCCTTGTTAACAGGACAGCCTTGCTACAGGTGACCAAGGGGGACGTGTCTATCTGCTCTAGCTTGAGGGGTGGAGTTGGGCACTGGGAAAGTGCACAGTAAAAGCCAACAGGATCTAAAGGCATTTATTCTTGGAATGGTTGGAAGGATGCTTAAAAATTTCTGCTTTCACGAACACGGAACCGTTCTAGATTATCTTTTGTAAAGCGGGAAGAAAGGACGGATCTTTCCAACGACCAGAGAGCAGGGCACAACATGCCTGCTAGGAGAGCTGTCTGCCACCAGGTGGCGATGGCTGGCCACTTACCCACTACTGCAGTAGTCATTCCAGTCCACGGGCTGGGCGGGAGGATTTCTGCACCCAGAGCGCACATACTCCATGGCCTGGGTGACCACTTGTGCAGCTGTAGACGTAGGATTGATTATAGTCTGATAGTCGGGAAGATTAAATCCCTGAAAGGGAAAGCAAGTCCACAAATAAGGATCAAAGTGCCTTTTTAAGGAGAAATGCACCTAAATATTTATCCATTGTTTGCAAACACTACTGCCTTCTTGCTAGTGTCCCTGAAAGGGCAAGCTTATCCCAAGGACGCAGAAAACTTAAAACAAAGATGGAAAGGAAGTGCCCACCACCCATCCTTTTTACCTTTCCTTCATTTAACCATGTGTTAGAAAACCTTGAATTATACTCTTGAGCAGATAAATTGAATTTAGAAGCAATTTAAAATTTAGAAAAGCCAACTCAATCAAAACAAAGGGGAAAGGCCCTAAACCCCTCAGAGTTTATGTTTTCTATCAAACCTAAGGATGCATTAATAGTTAATCCCCAGAATATGCAACAGAATCTTTTTTGAAGGATCCAGGCAGCAGGTGGCTGAGTGTTTTATTAGACTACACCTATTCACATATTGTTCTCAAAACTCTTTTTCTTCAGTCAGTCACAAAGGGACCATCTGCTTCTTCTTTTATTTGTACTTCTTTCTCAGCTAAAAATTTCAACCAAAGCTTTTTAACAGTTGTTGGACTAATATAGGGAAGGAGATTCAAAACAACTTGCCAGTGGAAAACACAGAGAAGGAAAAGTATAAGACAGAGCAAATATTTTTAAATTGAAAAGTCTATTAACTAAATAATAATCAGACTTCAGGAAGGTTCTTTTAATACACTGGTATGGTGAAGTGTTGACTGTTAATCCTTGCAGAGCTATTAAGAATTCAAGGACAGAATCTCTGAAGTAGATAGCTATATCTGGTAAACAAAAAGCATTATACGCTAAGGTTTATTTTTAGCTTATCTGGTGAATTCAAGAGCAGCATAAGCAAGCTTTACTGGAAATGACCAAAAAAGCAACTTAATTAATCTTGTGGCTGTCTCTTTTTGCAGCCGATTTCATACATGGTTCTTAACCACTGAAAGATCAAGGGATTTGAAAACAATTCATTCTCTATTTACTTGCAGGGAGCTTCTTTTGAAGGCATATTATTGTTGAGATTTTTACCTTTTTAAAAAAATTCAGCAGAATGAACAGAAAATTGATTTTCAACTACAGCTATTTCCTTAGACTTTCACTCATTTGAGGGTACCTTGGGTAAAGACTCAAAGACATCTATTATCAAATGTCCTCAATTCTCAATATTGGCTTTAAGATATTATTTTCCATTCAAGTGATAAAGACTTCAAGCCAATGTCCACACAAACTCCCACCAAAGCTGCTCATGAAAGACAAATCATTGAAAAGTAGAGTATTCAGCCAGCTGCGCTACTTGACCTCACACAGACTAGAAGGAATAGAATGTTTCCTAAACTAACAACTGGCTTGTGGGAGGTGAGCTTGTTTATGCAGACACCACCTGCAGCTCCAGCCATAAACATTTTCCAAAATAGGGGGGTGAGAAGTGAGAGGTATATAACTGGATATTTGGTTCTCCAGGCCTTTCCAGGCTGGCATCCTCTCTTTCTCCAGACCATCCTGTACCTCTGTGACACAAGGAGTTTCACTGGCTTCGGCAAACTCTGTCCGTTTCATTATGGTCCCATAATGTCTTTATGGGGCTTACTGTCCAGCTTTCTGGACCTCTTCCCCGAGTGTGTCATGTGATGCTGTGTGATGCTAGGCAGACAGCAGGAAAACGTCCCCAGAGAGAAGAGCCTCGCGCTGACTCTTATTTCAGCCCCGTCATCAGGGCTGCCCGGTGACCAGAGAGTGTTTGTGTTGCTTACTGGATATTCTCAGGGTCGAACCCACAGTAGTGGGTCAATAAATCATGTGTTCCAATAAATAAATTTTAACATTGGCTATTTGATGCTAATCTTGGAAAGGCCTGGGGAATATAATTGTGTAAATACCAAGGCTTTCCTATCTTTTTAATGTAAAGTTCTCCACGTTGGATTTTTGCACAATCAACAATACGTAACCTAAAAGTAAGTAAGTCTCAAAAACAGAGTAGTTGAAAATATCTCGCGTTGAAGGTATGGAAACATATGAGATAGCAAAAAATAAATAAAAATCAATCAACCTGCTTCCACCCAACACCACACAATCAAAAAATGGAAATGACCATTGTTTTTTTTTTCCTATCCAATGAACATGGTCCCTCAAGCTTGGGAGAGAGAATATCAGGAGAACATTAATTTTTAAGTGATCACTTTAAGATTAAATGGGTAACTTCAGTTTATAAAACCAAAATTATGCGTTATCTACAAAGCTCAAAGATTTAAAATTCAGCTAACTTCAATGCCTAAATTTAAGATCACTAGTATGAAAACAACCAAGGACCAAGAAAAATACAAGCAAAGCCTGAAGACCATTATTTCACTTGCTTTCAATTTAGAAAATGAAACATTCTTCTGAAGACTGTATTAAGAGATGCTGAGGTCAAACCCAGAACTATGGACGTTTTTATTACTGATGTAAATATGAAACAACAATGATGATATAAATTTTTGAAAAACTGTTTGCTTAGCAGTCTAATTAAACAAGGCTGAATATTTTGCATTTTAATGCTCAAGAGAAAAATCACCAACTGTTTTGTAGCATGCCTGGAATTTTAAATTTCATTTTCTGGTGCCAGATTGAAATAAAAATAGGAAACATGATAAAGATTAATTTGATGTCAGAAGGGACATTTGCTCTTTAATTAGATTTCTGTAGCCCTAGCAGTTTTGTTGTGCCACCACAGCAAGTCCTAAAAAAGCCTGCAGCAATACCAAACAGTGATCTTCATATCCACACTTTACTGGGAACTAATTTCATTTCCTGCCTGTCTGGAGAGGTATTTTCAACAGGCATCAATGTTTTTGTCTTCACAACTGATTTATTCATCAATCTCAATGTGACTTTTTTAAACCTTTAAATTATACCCACATCCTAAAGCAGCTGTTTGTTACACA
This sequence comes from Delphinapterus leucas, assembly GCF_059928025.1. Taxonomy (NCBI): domain Eukaryota; kingdom Metazoa; phylum Chordata; class Mammalia; order Artiodactyla; family Monodontidae; genus Delphinapterus; species Delphinapterus leucas. The sequence goes on along the minus strand of NC_143145.1, from coordinate 79,860,074 downwards.
AGGAAATTGAAAATCTGTCTGTGTGATACCATACAAAGATTCTTTTCTTAAGGTTATAAAGGAAGTTGACAGATATTAATGATTCTTTTTCTCTTAACATCATTCGACAATATAGTGAACAAAAAAAAGTAGAAAATTGGACCAAAAAATCCCCAGGTCTATGGGCTTACTGTATAAAATATTATTCCAGGAAAAAAAAAACCAACAAAAAACTATTACTCCTGGTGGACTATACAATCATTTTTGTGGGATACATTCATTTTCCAAAGGATAATAAAATAAGTAATACTGAAATATGAAACTCTACTTTAAAAATACAGGAGCCATTAACTTTCTCCTTCTCTTTTTTTCTTTGTTTGGTGTTTGAAAATGGGAACATGGCCCCTGTGCCCAGGAAGCAAACATTGTCAGGATAAAGATGATGGACCAGACAGGTCGAATCCCATTCATTAGCTCTACAACCACAGGCTAAAGACCCACTTGGATGACATGAACACTGGCCCCACAGACCGCTGTGACTGTAATAAGCTGAGTGACATGGAGCGGTGATGGACTCTCTGATCCTGACTGTAGGGCTGTCAACTCGTTGGGGCTTCCAGCCCCCTTAACCTGCAGGATCCTACTCCAGTGACCTACCCATGAATCTGACCTCATTGCCCACCACTCGCCCTTCCTTGCCAGGCTCCCCACTGGCCTCCTTTCCACATCTGCACAAGCCACGCCCCTCCCAGCTAGGTCCTCCAGCCAGGAGCCCCTTTTCCTTGCTACTGCTCTCTGCTGGTATCTACCCTTCCCACCTTCTGATTCTTTTTTTTTTTTTTTTTTTGCGGTACGCGGGCCTGTCGCTGTTGTGGCCTCTCCCGTTGCGGAGCATAGGCTCCGGACGCGCAGGCTCAGCGGCCATGGCTCACGGGCCCAGCCGCTCCGCGGCATGTGGGATCTTCCCGGACCAGGGCACGAACCCGCGTCCCCTGCATTGGCAGGCGGACTCTCAACCATTGCGCCACCAGGGAAGCCCGCAACTTCTGATTCTTAAAGGCTGCTTCCTCTTCTCATCCACCTGCTCTTGAGAGGGGCCTTCTTTATCCATCCCAGCAAAAGACCTGCCGTTCCTCCACACACCCTGCAGTTTGCCCCCTTGTTTTATTTTTTCCATGGGATCCTAGTTATTTATCTGTTTATCTTATTACCACCTGCCACCCCCCCGCCCCAACTCTGATGTGAGCTCCATGCATGCACTACTCACTCAATTTCTAGAGCCCTGACAGTGCCTGGCACATGTTAAGGGGTTCAATTAATCTTTTTTGAATAAATGAAAAGATTTAAAACTGCCAAGGATTTGATTCTACAAACAAGCCTGTAATTTCTTCCAACATTTAAACTTTTCCTACTAATTTTTTATTCACTCATTTGTTCATCTGTCCCTTCAACAATTATTTTATTGACTGTCTACAATGATCAAGGCATCGTTAAAAGCGAGTTCAGTCAGTGTGATCTCTGCAGCTGTGCTGCCGCTCCATCTTGGGTTCATGCCACTTTGTCTTCTATCATTGATGTAAATTGAAAGCAGGTCCTGTCGTCTCAATAAGAGCGCTTCCGAGATACACTAATAGAACCGACTTAAAGGCTGACGAGTAACCTGTCCAACGCAATCTGTTCTACTTTCTCCTGTTCAGTTAAGATTCTATACGGAAAGACACATCTCTTAAGTTTCCGCGTGTGGCCTTATGCAATTTTGAAATGTTGGTCACAGCCAGCTCATCGAAGGTATGAGTATAAATGGAAAATGAACTGTCTCTGAGTGGATACGTTAGTAGAAAGGTGTTCTCTCTGCACAGAGCTCTGGCCCTCAGCTCGGGGAGGGGACCGTGACTTCCGTATTCTTTTCTCTGAGGAGAAACACCCCTCACTACAGCACTGTGAGCAAAACACGGGCCCTCAGCCAGGCAGCACACCTAGGCAGGACTCAAAACACGTGACTGAAGGTCGAGTCCCTCGAGGCGTTAGCTCTTCACTCAAACACTACTGGTTCATTAAAGTGCGAGGACACCCAAAGAGCGTCCCTCTTATTGAGAGTAACATCTGATGGAAAGAATGGCAACTGGACCCTTTGAACATCACTTGCTGGTCACAAACCCCGCTGTAGACAAGGCAGGGTGGTGGATGGAGGTTGGCTTTTCCCCAGTGGGTCGACAGCCAGTCTGCTGACGGGTAAGTCAGTTGTCTGAGCTTTATCAATATCCTTGGCTTAGGGACCAAAGAAGACTTCAGTAAAGAGATGAGTCCTTTGCTCTCCACAACCATTCAATCTCAGAACTAACTAGGATGTAAAGACCCTCCCAATTCTCAGAAGAAACTGTTAAGAATTTACAAGAATGATTAAGAGTGAGAGGCCTAGCGTTTAAGAATCCAGGCTCTGGGCTTCCCTGGTGGTACAGTGGTTGGGAATCTGCCTACGAATGCAGGGGACACGGGTTCTAGCCCTAGGTCCGGGAAGATCCCACATGCTGCGGAGCAACTAAGCCTGTGCGCCACAACTACTGAAGCCTGTGTGCCTAGAGCCCGAGCTCCGCAACAAGAGAAGCCACCTCAATGAGAAGCCCGCGCAACGCAACGAAGAGTAGCCCTCGCTCGCTGCAACTAGAGAAAGCCCGCGTGCAGCAACGAAGACCCAACACAGTCAAAAAAAAAAAAAAAAAAAAATCCAGGCTCTGATTGCTGAACAGAGTTGTGTTTGAATTCCAGCTCTGACTTTACGGGCATGTTACTCAACTCTGCTGAGCTTCAGTCGCCTCACCTGTGAGATGAAGGCGACATCAGGACCTGCGCTGTAAATTTTCTGAAATTAAAGATGAGGTAGGGTAACGTATTAAGGTTGGTCACTATCACCTCTTGGAAACCCTGTCTATGACGACAACACTAAGGATGAATTTACTATATTTGACTGCTCTTTCTGCCTCCTCTCCACCCCACTGTGGCAAACTCTAGGCTCGAAGTCCACAGAGGGCTAGATATCGCTCCTACAGGAAGACTATCCTTGCACATTTAATTACAGCTCTGGGACAACAGAGTCATTGGATTATAAAAGTGAGAGATTAATTTGATATGTTTTATAGGCTTTACCTTGATCTATTTTGTTAAAACAAGTTTTTAGGATTTTTAAATGCTTTACGTTCAGTTTACATCATTTGCTCCTTATTCCCAAATTTTAAACTAACACCAAAATCCAAAAGGAAGACTTGACTTCAAAGAAAAGTTAAGGTAAAGATTGCACACAAATGGTTTCCATCACTGGGGGGTGGGCAGGGAGGCTTCCAAAACTCCTGTGTTTTCTAATCTATGTAGAAGCCAGATATCCATTTTTAAATAAAACTCTGGTTAACATTTTCATTTCTTAGGACTCTTAAGGGTGCACCAAATTTGATATTTCTGACTAGAAATAGTGGGCCTGACATCATCTTGCAGCATTTATTGGACTCAACGGGCGTATCATCAAGACTTTCTCATTTCCAAACAATATATGCATATATTTTAAAGGCAGACTTCTCAACCCCAAAGAGATCTTTAGCAGTAGTGGCATCTGAAAACAACAAATGTACTTTACTCAAGAGGCAGAAAACAGGAAGGGTGATTAGAAACATGAAGCAAAACGGGTATCATGGGAAAGAAGCCAGGGATTATGAAAAGCAGAAGCTACTGTGATCGTATGAGGCTGCCCAATTCCCCTGTGAATTACTTTTCGGGAAGCAGATACTTGTTGAAGATCTTCCATTCTCTCTCCACTTAAACAGAAGAACGGACAAGCACCCCCCCCCCGACCCCGCTGGATGAACAGACCCTCCAGCAGCTCCGAAGGGGAGTCCAGCGCGCGGCGCGGCGCGGCGCGGCACGTACCTGCTGCACGGCGGGGGGGTGTAAGGCGGGCTGGACCTGCACGGGGAGCTGGGGGCCAAGGGGCTGCTGCATGTTCAGATGCTGGTGAAGAGGGGGACTGATCTGGAGGGGAGGGGCGGGGGACACGGCCATGTTTGCTATAGAGACAGTCACTGGCATTTGGTTATTGGCCTTGGGGGCTATGCTCCTGGGGAGACTGGGATGCATGGTGGTTAGGTGAGGGTTCATTCCTGGTTGTTGGTGATAATGAGAACTTAGGTACAGAGCTGAGTGGGCCTGGCTGGGCCCAGGGAACACTGACGGCGGCTTTGAATTGATCAGCTGCGGAGGCTGAGATGTCTTCACGTCAACGGGTTCGCTGTAGCTCTGCGGAGGAACAAACAAGAGCAGAGTTAAGAGACAGACACACGGGTGTTGCTTTTCCTTAGGAAGATGCTCTGAGTTCACTCGTGAACGGTCACGTGAATCAACACCTGTTACTACTCCTGACTCTCAAAAACCCCTCCTTCATCACTTGCCACGTGACTTTATGCACGTCTGAGCTCATTGCACCTCTTTTATGAGGTGCGACGTATGATGACATCTTTTTTTCTTTGCTTAAATGCTAAGCTCTAATTTGGTGACTTTTCTCATCATCCAAAGAGAGAGAAAAAGATGAGGGGTGGGGTGGATGCCATCAGTGCCCTAATGGGGATTACCAGCCAGTGTGGCTCACTTGGAAAGGAAGTCACTTCGGGAGTTCTTCTGTTGATTGTATGTTTAGTTTTTTATTTTTCCTTTTTATATTCTCAAAGAGCCTTGGCATAGATATTTGCACAAAGAAACAAAGTTGGCTGATGGAACTGGATAAGGAAGAAAAGAGTTCAAAAATACCTTTCTGAAGTCATATAAAACCACATTAATATATCTTCAAAGTAACCATAGAACACGTTTTGATTTTTTGAAGAGTTGGTGATGAATTATCCTCAATAATGAACTGGATAAAAATAATCTCTCTTAGAAATTTTAGACTCCATCATAAATTAATATAATTTTGCCCTTTTTTCACACCTTCACACGGTCATTTCCTAATAATCTTTTAATTGACTTAAAAACTAGACATTTCAGTAGAAGCTGAAAAGCGTCAAGAATGAACCCCAAAGAATTTCTTCTTGGGCATGAACCTGCCTGCTTCTGGTGAGAGGAAGAGGCTGATAAACAAATGGTGAAAGGTGAGACCAGCTGGAGAAAGAAAATGCTGAAATGTCCTTCTGGAGAAAAAAGTCACTTGGTCAAAACAAGGTCTTGAGGATGCATCTGTGCCCTTGTTCTGTGACCTTGATGTCATGCTTCTTCCGTTGATAAGTCAGCATGAGCTTCTTGTTACCCCGAACTGTAGGGCCTTCCTGGGCTCCCCTTGCTGGGTCTCCGCACAGCACCGTGGACAGACGGGCACGTTCACGAGTCTGGCTCATCATGCACAGCGACATGAAACTCCGCGTGGGAACTTCATTGCACAAGGCGGCCAGCAACGCAACTCATTTCCTCCCAACGGTGTAGGAAAACTGAGTGAGAGCCGCAGGAAGAACGGTGCTGCACGTGTGCTGGGCGGAGGAGGCCAGGCTGGGGTGAGCACTGGTGGCCTCACATCCTCTCCCTATGGGAAGGACGCGACTGCCATCTCTAAAAACATGTCAGCCATGGAGACGTGGGGTCCTGTGAGACTCTGATTTTACTCCAGGCAGAGTAGATAGTAAGGTGAACCCTAAAGAATCCAAGCTCCTCTAAAGAATCCTCTCATTATAATATTTTTCTCTGTGTTAGTAGTGATGCAGAGTTTCTGAAATAGGAATAGACATTCAGACTCCCTGCTTTCCGCATTAACATGAAAAAGGTCAAAAACTGTTCACAAAAATTTTCAAGGGGAGGCTTTAGACCAAAGAAGCTTTATGAAATGTAGTACCTAAAAGGTGCTTTCAATTAAAAAAAAAAAAAACTTAAGTCATTTTCTTTTTTTGGTTCCATTTAAAAATTCTTATTGTTGATGTGCAGAGCAGTGAACAATTCAAGGAAAAGGTCAAATGGGTTAACTCAGGCTGTGTAAACAGTGACTAGCTTTACATCAGAATAACAGGTACTGCGGTGATATGCCTCAAAAGTCATTCCATATATGCCAAGGAGATTATGTGCTTATTGTGTGTCTGCGCGTTTAAGTCACGAGGCAAAGTGTTTTCATTGTGTTTGCATTCCCTCTTCTCTGACCTAGCACAGAAGGGCTAATTTCATATTTAGTTACATACCGCATCAACTTCATGCAGGAAAGGAACAATTACACAATGACCAGATAGCTACAAAAATTAATACATGTTAGTGTGTCTTCTTTTTGGCCTTATAGTTGCTTTCACTTAAACAGGAGAAAAATCACTCACAAGTGCCATACTGCCAAAACTATAAAATCTATGGAGTTGTAAAATGTTTTCACTTTGTATTTCTGTAGCCAATAATCACATCATTATCTAGTGATATGGTACACACAGAGCAGTGGATAGGCAGCCTGACCTTGTATGAACACATATGTGTGTATGGGAACACAGCATGGCAGGTTCAGATATGATCATACGATCATCCCAGGAATTCCAACAAGGTAATTAAAAACATATTTAAACAAACCTAAAGGGATATACTTATGCTACACTTAGAAATCACTGCTTGCAGTGGGTACAGGTGCTTGGCAAGCAGTTGGGCTGGCTTCATGGGCCAGAAGCCAGTCCTGGCAAAGCAGCTCTAGGGACTTTGCCACTTTGCCCCCCACCGACACAGTTTCCAAGTTGTATTAGAGGGGGGTTGTGGAAACATGAATGTCCTTAAAAAACAAGTTTCCATGACAAAATATGTGTGGGAAGAGCACTGGGCCACATCGGGTTAAGAGGGGGCGTCTCCTGCAGGACTTGTCAGAGTCTTGAGTGTGTTAATGTACACTGTGAATCTCCAAGGGACCATCACAGAAGTCTTTCCTCAGTGGGCCATTTCACTGAAATAGTCTTCAATGGAAAACACTGGTTCAGAAGAAGAATTAATAAGTTACACGTGCACATTAAAAATGACAAATAGAACATACATTTCAATTTAAATAGTCATATTTCTTGCCTCAAATAAACTAACTTGTACTGCCCCCAAACGCATATATAAATTACATCCGTCCAGGTGTAACACCAAAATTACCCTTTGTTTCATGTTTACTGGAATACTACCTGCATAGAGGATTTCATACTCTAGGCCACGGGCAGTGATACCACTTCCTGAAGGAATTAGGAAGTCGGTAACTTCTCAGCTATAGCCTGGAAGAGCTAAGGCATGGATACATTAAGGCAAATTCAAAATAAGCCATGAACCAAATTCTCCTGAATTCCACTTTCTAAATAATGACGTGCGGTCTGATGTATAGTTAGATGACAGATAGATGTAAAGACAGAGATATAGACAGATAGATACAGAAACAGACAGCAACTTACTTGAGGTACTTTACTGCCAACCTTGAGAAGACTCCTTCCTCATAGTAACTAAACACAAAACATTTTGTCTATCCAGCCGTTAGTTTGTCATTTGTCTTCTCAATTCTAAAGCATGTAGAGATCAGTACTGTTAAACCTATTTTGAAATAGTAGTAGTTTTTAATCACTAGAAGGACTATAATGAAGTGAAATTAAACAGATTTCCAAAACCAAGGATTTAGACAATACTTGAAACAATTTTTAACATAGAGAGAGAAAGAATTTTTGGGAAGTTACATGTTTTCTCTATATTTTCAAAGTCGTTGAATATGACAAGATAAATAATAACACATCTAGCTACGTGCCTAAACATGGCAGGCACTCCACTGCGTTCTCTTCCTGCATTCTCTCTTCACCATGATGTCCTGCACCAACAGGAAAGGTTTTTTTTTCTGGCTGCGCAGCTTGCAGGATCTTAGTTCCCCCACCAGGGATTGAACCTGGACCCCGGCAGTGAGAGCACGAATCCTAACCACTGGACCACCAGGGAATTCCCAGGAAAGGATTTTTTAAAGGTCGGGACTGGAATCTTCTGTGTCCCATGCATCTGACACAGTGCCAAGTATAGAGAAGACAAACATGTTTGTTGAGTGACTGAATGACTGTTCTTGAACAATACCGCAAGCAGTCACTGTTGCCCTAGCTGATATTCCTGACAAGACATTCTGTTCCTCTTCCTAAGGGGTAAGGAAAGATCTGAAATCTTTGAAAACCCACAGAATATCAGGTTGATCTTCATTCTCTGCTCTCATCATGAACCACACCCTTCCAGAAGAAATGAGAAGTTATAACCCTTAGCTTTGCCCTTTGGTTAGGTACCATGTGCTTTGTTCCCCACTGGATCTTGGGTGGATGGCAGGAAGCAGGGAAGCTTACCGCGTTTCATCCATATTTTGAGAATTTGTATCTTTGTGTAGAGATTCACTCATTTAGAAAGGGAAAAAAAACTGCTTCTAGCTTCACTTCTGATGAATTCTTAATCAGACTAATACAACAGACCACCTATTAATTACAGAGATATTTTATTGTTTTGGAAGATAGGCAGAACAAGTTCATTTTCCACTGTTTTGGAAGATAGGCAGAACAAGTTTGTTTTCCATAGCAAAGTGTCATGAATTCACAGCAAAGCGTCACGATTAAATGGAAATATGAAGAAATCATAAGCTTAATATACTCTCACCGTCATTTTCTTCCAATTAAACTATGAAAGCAAGGTTACTATTTTGCAAATAATTACATTGTATATGAAGATCTCTATACCTTCCATTCAGAAACTAGAATTACTTTCTCATACAGTCTAAATCATTTAAGTTTGTTTCTAATCTCAAACGCATTAACCACTTTTATTTAGTGGTATGTGCTTTGTATCGGTCACCTGCCAAATACGACCCTATCAGTGTGCACACAACTGAAAATCCACCCTCGAATGTGACATTCTCATGGGATGAATGTGTATTTGCTATTGGTTTATAAGCTCTATTTCCTGTTTTCTTTTGGGCCCCTGATTCTAAAGGACGTTTTCTATAAGCAAAACGGAATGTGTGTGTGGGGGGCGCAATGAAGACTTTTTGGGTCTTTTCAGTAGTCTTTCACAAAGGGTACGACTCTATAAACATTAAGGTACTTCTTATTAATCAAGTTGTTGATTGTCCAAGATAGTTTCAATCCCATTTACTTTGTATAATGAAGATAATAGTCTATAAATAGTCTATAGTCTATAATAAGAGAATAGTCTATAGTCTATAATAAGATAATAGTCTATAAATAATAGACTAGTCTAATAGATAATAGTCTATAAATAGTCTATAAATGCTCCCTTTCTGGGATAATAAGCACTATAAAAATGAAAGATTGACAAAGCAATTGTTATTTAAAACAGCAAAGTATAAACACAAGACATAAAGCTCAGTGGAAATAACAATATAGGAGGCGCTGAACCAAATCAGATTAATAGTTCATCTAATTTGATTCTTGTTTCCAGTGCTGACCAATACTTGATGCATTGGAAATTAAACAAAATGTATGCACCTACTCAACTGTGCATTGTTACTTTTGGAAGGAAAATTCTTCTTGGTACTTGCAGGTGATCAGCTTACATCCTGAAGCATGAGATTTTACTATCTTTAAATCACGATCTGGGCTTACAGAGCTGCAAATTTTATGTTAACACTCATAAAATGATCCATCCTATTTTCATATTCAGACTAAGTATTTGTCTCAATAGCTCTCTACGGCGTGAATTCTATAAGTTACTTTCATCCTGTAAAAAGAAATCATTTCTTTTGTTTCAAATTTACTATCCTTTAATTGAACTGAGAATTGTGTTTCTTTACTATCGGTCATGGCAACAGAGAACTTACTTAATTTAGTTCAACACTGTCCTGTACTGTACATTATAAAAAGCTTCCACCATCCTCTGTAAGTTTCGGCACCCCAGCTCAAGGTACAGACAAAATCTCATATTTGATGTGTGACCTTAAAGTCATGAATCTGACTACTTATACTGAACATACCAGAACATATTCATCCAAACACTGTCTCTTTCCAGACTGGCACTTCTGAGCAGCTGTACGCTTATTTCAATAATGCTGGTTTTACTTGGAATATTTGGGAACTTCCGTACAGGATTTGCTTCAGCGCCTGTGGGACATCGCTTTACATATCCTCAGACAACTCTTTGTCTTCTGGTGGTGAATTTGATTTTTGGAAACAGCTAATAGTCACTTGAAGCCAAGTCTGTTGGATGTATATGGGTGATGTTTGGGGAAAAGAATGAGGTGTGAAAACCATGTGACAATGTTGATTTGCTAAGGTGGCTCATAAACTTTTGCGGAGTGCGGTTCTAAAAGAGGACCTGCCAAAAGTCTTCTGAACTCTGGGGCAATCATAAAATAAGTGTGTAGCCGCCCAAGGTGAGTCCTTTGAATGTAACACTCATTTTGGGAATATAAATTCTGGTCTATGCGATAAGATAAAGCTAGTTCCAGTTGCTTTCTAGTTATACGTTGCTTTCAACGTAATTTAGGCTCATGTCTAGGAATTCCTGAGTCTACGGAAAAACTGTATTTCCTTAAGCTTTACTTAACAGTCCAACCCAAAATGACCTGAAATAGCAGGTAAAACCACTGCAGCCCAGAAACCGTAGGCTCCACAATGGAATATATTCTTGACCTTCAGACTATTCGTAGGCTCCCTCAACTAAAGGCTCATAAAGACATTTCAATTAAGGAACCTGTGTAGGTGATTGTTTTAAATGTCTAGATCATTTTTTATCTTTATAAAAGAATATATGTATGAAGCAAATTTTTCTTATTTTAATGCCACTTTAAAATTTTCTTTACATCAAAGCGGCCTTGCAGACATTGAAAATATGATCCAGCTATATCGCGAATCATATACAAAACTTTCCTAGTTCTTTGCGCAGCTATCAATAACGTTAAACATAAAATTGATAGTCATAATAATTGCCGGTATTAAGTGCTTTCCTGTGTTCAAGATCCTGAATCATGCAGTTTATATATAGTTTCCTATTTTATTTTAATGGAAACCTAATGATGTAGCTCCTATTATCTTCTCTGTTTAACACATTAGAAAATTGAGACTTTAAAGAGTTGAATAACATGCATAAAAGCAAGTAGTTAGGAAGTGAGAAACTTGGAATTTGAACCCAGACGGAGCTGCCCTGAGTGCCTGGGGACGTTTCTGCCCCCTGAGGACTTGTTTCGTGTGACACTGGTGGTGCGTTAGAGGTTTTTAATGCTTCCCTTGGTGCCTGGGGAAGCACAGGTGCTGAAGACGCCTTCAAGATCTTCTCTAAACCTTATTTATAAACCTTTGCTTCCTGCTTTTAAATTTCTCAATGGAAAGAAACGGTTTGCCTAAATAATCCAAGAGTTTGGTAATGCTCCCTGTTCAGATTAAATTCCTCTAGGGTAACATGGTGTCTCCATTCTTGTTCTGGATTCAGAGAAAGCAGAGCACAGGGAACCACTGCCCATGCCTGACACCCATCATGGGGTGAACATGCCCACATATGTGTTTTTCAGACTTAGTAATGTCAAATCCACTCTTCTCTGCTACTATCTCCCGCCCTCCCTTTTCAGTTGCTTTATGACTCTTTCCTCTGCAATCTCCCCAACTTCCCTCTTTAAATCATAGAGTCTAAAACTGAACAGGTTAGTTTTTCCAGGTCTTACCCGGGCTGTGCTTGCAGCTGCCAGTGTGCTCCCTTTCCTGTGTCCTTCACTGCGCGTGTGTTTCCACGGCAGAGGGGCTGTGCTGGGCGGGTCTGTCACCGAGCAGATGTAACCCTGGGTGGGTCTGTCACTGGCTCCACGTGACTGGGTAAAGCACGTGCACAGCTGAACAGCAAGGCACAGAACAGGGCTTCCTAAACATTCCGCAGGCCCCAGCGTCCTCTGAAGGTCTCATGCCGGCCTCTGGTGGTGGGTGGTGGGTGGAAGGGAGGGGGCAGCCTTCTACCCTCATCCCCAGCCTCATTTAAATGAGGACACCTTTACTCTTGGCTGTCTAACATGTAAGAGTTGGCACAGAATTTTACTGAGGATAATAAGAGGCCGCAGTTCTAAAGATATAAAAATTGACAGTCACCCAGGGTAGAGAAAAGCCTACAAGCTTTGGAACCGGAGAGCGAGTGTGAGCTCTCCCTCTGCTACCACCAGCCTCTCCTTCGTCTCTTAGACTCTCCAAGTCACTTAGTCTCTCTGCCTAGAGACTGTCTAGAAAATGGGGCTAAATCTCACTTCGCAGGGTTATCGTGATGATGAGTAGAAATATATGTAAAATGCCGAGCACAGCGTGGGACACATAGAACAACACATGTGCGTTGTTACTGAAAAAACTTGGGTGTCCAGCTGAGAGTGTGTCTGTATTGTCATTTTCAAGTACGAAGGTTAGAATATTCTACTACGACTTCAATTTTATTCGGGTCCGGAGTCACGTTAATTAATATGCCGGGTTAGATGGTGTATAATTCATTTAAGCTAAAATGTAACTGAAAGGAGAGGAGCACCGTTAATCCTATGACAGTCTCCCGGGTGGACCAGTATTCACTGGCTGCCTCTATTTTTTGTTTACGTTCTGTAAGAAACAGCTAATTTTAGAGGATTGAGAAGCAGTTAACTTTAGAGTATAGTTTCAAACCTCTCAAGTATCACGAAACACTCTGATCTGTTGTGCTCACCTTTGGGCTCTCAGCACCAAGCCCTGTGCCTGATGTGGAAACGGTGTTGTGCAGCTCTGGCTGGGATGCAGACTAGGGCCTGGAGTGGAAGCAGTGAGAAGTAGCCGCCTTGACGTGGTTACACATTAGCAAGGGCAAGGGCTGTTGGCCCAGGGATACAAGGCCTTGTTGGATGAAACACATTGCATAGAAAATTGGTACCAAAATACGTAGCTCTGGAGGAGTAAATCAAGATTGCCAGCGAGAACCTGGGGAACCGGACACAGAACTTTGGCTAATATGGTATTTCACTGACAAAAGTGACCTTAGGAATCCATCAACAAAACAAAAAGACAGACTGTGGAATGGGAGAAAATATTTGCAAATGATGAAACCAACAAGGGGTTAATCTCCAAAATACACAAGCAGCTCATACAACGCAATATCAAAAAACCACACAATCCAGTCAAAAAATGGGCAGAAGACCTAAATAGACATTTCTCCAAAGAAGACATACAGAGGGCCAAGAGGCACATGAAAAGATGCTCACCATGGCTAATTATTAGAGAAACGCAAATCAAAACTACAGTGAGGTATCACCTCACGTGGGTCGAATGGACATCATCAAAAAGTCTACAAATAACAAATGCTAGAGAGGGTGTGAAGAAAAGGGAACCTTCCTACACTGTTGGTGGGAATGTAAATCGGTGCAGCCACCATGGTAAACAATAGGGAAGTTCCTTAAAAAACTAAAAATAGAGCTACCATACAATCCAGCAATCCCACTCCTGGGCATATATCCGGAAAAGATGAAAACTCTAACTAAAAAAGATACAATGCACCCCAATGTTCATAGCAGCACTGTTTACAAAAGCCAAGACATGGAAACAACCCAAATGCCCATCAACAGATGACTGGTTTAGGAAGATGTGGTATATATATATTATATATATACAATGGAATATTACTCATCCATAAAAAGAATGAAATACTGCCATTTGCAGCAACATGGATGGACCTAGAGATTGTCATACTAAGTGGAATCAGTTAGAGAAAGACAAATACTATATGATATCACTTGTAAGTGGAATCTAAAAATAATAAAATGAATCTAATATATACAAAACAGAAACAGACTCACAGACATAGAAAACAAACTTTGGGGAAAGGTGAAAGAAAGCGGGGGCCGGGGGGATAAATTAGGAGTATGGGAATAACAGATACAAACTACTATACATAAAATAGATAAGCAACAAGGATTTACTATGTAGAACAGGGAACTACATTTACTATCTTGTAATAACCTATAATAGAAAGTAATCTGAAAAATATATACAACTGAATCACTTTGCTACACACCTGAAACTAACACAATATTGTAAATAAACCACTTTAAGTGGGCCTAGAACAGAGAATATCGATGCTCCATCCTGACTTCTGGGGCAGGGGGTTAAGGAAGCAGGTCGAGCGCCCTGTCAGGACCTGGGGACAAAAGGGCCCAGCACAAGGACTGAGGGAGCGGGAGGTCAACACAGGGCTTGGGCACTTCTTGCCTATGTGATACTTTTCCTCTTCAGTGAAATGTTGACAATCAAGCCTACTTTGAGGGGTAAGGTATGGGGAGTGAGGGAAGTCATTCACATAAAGTTATCTTTTAAAATATAAATCCGATCACGCCATCCCCCTACTGGAACCCATTCAGTGGCGTCCCTTTGTACAGAAAACAAAACCCAGCTCCTTTCACCGTCCTGCAAGGCCTTCGTGACTTGGCCGCTGCCCATCTTCCCAGCTTCGTCTCAGACCGCACTCCCCTGTTCGCTCAGCTCCAGCCACACTGACCATTTCTCCATCCAAGGAGGTATTTTTGTCCCCCGAGCCTGCATTTGCTGCACTGCCTGGTCGGCTCTGTCCCAGGCTCCCTGTGTCCTGCAAGCTCCTGTCTTCCCTTGCTCTCAGCTCCAGGGTCATATCTTCAAAGAGGAGTCAGCAGACCACCCTATCAGATGCCTTCCTTGATTTCCCAGAAGGCTTCAATTCACAAAGATCTTGGTCATTCATTAACTTATGTTTTCACTAGTGGTCTCCCCGGACTGAAGAGAAAGTTCTTTAAGTGCAGAGGACGCACCTGCCAGTTCTCCACTGTGTCCTCCGAGCCTGGCCCAGCGCTCGGCACAGGCCACATGCCCAGGGAAATTCACCAAATGAACACATGAACGAGTGAACGGAGAAGATGGAGCTCGGCTGTCACACTGTGGTTGCCTGGATTGGTGACTGTTATTACCATGTAGCATTTTATGATTGCACCTTTAGATCTTCAGATCTTTCAGAATAGGGAAATAATTTATAACATACTAAAAAAAGTATAACAGAAAAATATATGTGTAAACATGAATGGCTGCTATTTTCCTTGTGATAATTTTAAATGGAAAAGCAATGGATTTTTATATATGTTTCTGTGTGCAATCAGCGGATAGGCTGGTAAATTTTCTGCACGTGTCTGCAAGGTTAAACTGCAAATATCCCATTCACATACAACATCAGAAGGCCATTTTTCTAACCTGGAGAGGGTGTTTATAACTATTCTGCATTTTGTATACATACAATAGATAGTTGTACATAAATAGACATTCAACAGCTCCAGCAAAATTCCTGCTGCCAAAGAGAAGAAAAACGTCAGAGTAAGCTCTAAAGAAAAGTGCTGGGTTTTTTTAAATGTAGAAATGGCAATTCGCAGCATTTATACAAATTGCCGTATACTGAGGGTTGCAACTCTGAGAATGAATAGTAAGAAAAGTTGCAGCTAAGAGCAAATCTGAGGACACTTGTTTTGAAAGTAAAGCTTAGTCAGTATTACAGCATTCTGGCAATCTGCATAACATTAACCAGAGTGCTTTGTATTGGGATTGACACTTCACGTATTGATTTTCTCATATGTAAAATGTTCTGACTAAAACTTCTATTTAAAATGCTCCAGAAGACACTTATCTTGGATGAAATAAGAAGAATTCATATGCCCCCTTACATCTTGGGCATATTAATCTGAATAATACCAAGTAACTATACAACCCAATTGTTGGATGGATCTAATATTTTGCACCTTGTTTTTTTGCTATAATTTTACATACATGCTGTGAATTCTATAAATATACAGAAATGTGTGACCGTATCAGCAGAAAATATAAACAGCTTCAAAAGGAGTTAGAAAAATGAGAAAGTGTGAGATCCATAGTGAGATAGTACAGAGATAGTACAGATGAGCTAGGAATTCTAAGGTTAAATAATAAATATTAAGTTTTCCCACAATGTCATACCTTAGAAGTGGAATGCAAAGTTGCATTAGACCAACAGTGTACCGAAATTTCTTATGCATTTGTATTTTGTGCTCCATTTTCTTCTCTGTATCATATATTCAGTATATGTTTTCCCCAAGAAAAACTAAATGATATAATTACTTTAGAGTTGTTGGAAAGGGAATGGATATTTGTGGATAAAACAGAAAGTATTTTTCATGGGTGAATGGAATGAAGTCCAGAGTCCCACCCGCACTGAGCTGGGTACCAGCCACATCTGGACTTAAGATGCCACAGTGTCCAGTCCTCACAGCTTCAGCCCTGTCTCTGAGGTTACCTGCCTGAGAAATCTATAAAAGGAGATACAGCTTTAATAATCCAACACCAAACAGAGTTAACTCTTGAGTCTTTATACCAGCAAGGGCTCGTATTTGAGATATTCTAAAGCATAAACTATTTTAGTGGTGCTTTCATTTTCAAATGAAATGATGCATTTTTTTCATTTGTTTGTTTGTTCTGGTAGGCTTACATTCTGATGATGTTGTAATGAGGCTAGGATTAAAGACAGTTGGCATCTCCTCAGCAAAGACCAATGGGATGGGGTCAGGGTGGAGGGCAATTTAAGCGTGGAACATGGTGAAACAGAAAGTTGGTTAGGGATTAAGAATGCACTGTGACTAAGCCACAAAATCAGTAATCCACAGGTGGGCAACAGTACACAAAAGGATGGATGGAACGACACCAGGGGATGTTGTTCTGGTCCTCTAGGTATGAACAAATACTTTCATAACATATAGCTTTGTTTAGGATTTACTTTTTCTTTTTCAGCGAAGGAGACTGTGCAGAAATGCTACAGTAATCTTTTATGCTTTCACATGACCATCAGAGTCTGCAATGAGATGGCCACAATCCATCCCAATACCACATGGTTGCATGTTACCTTGGATACCAGGCTGGCTCTGTATGCTGCTAGTTGCTTCAGGTACTCCTTCTTTGCAGCCTCTGTTTTCTTTTTATAGACCTGTAACAACAGAGAGTCTGAAATTAGAAATTAGAAAGCGCATCTGCTTTTGTTTCCAGAGAAGTACAGTGCAGAATGATAACTGTGTGTGTTCGCACACACACACACTCACACACACATAATAACATACATCTCCCCAAAGATCGTGTTTTCTTACTGAAACAAGTTTTTAAGAAGTATGGCAAGAGATTAGATAAGAAAAAGATTAACTATAGTAAAATTTTCCATTTTCCATAAAGCATATGTACCGATTTATCTGGGGTACTTTGACAGTGGAGGTAGTTGGCTTAGAAAGATACTATTGATGAAGGTTGCCGGGGAAAGAAACTACATGTGAAAAAAGAAGTCATTCATATTTACATAATGGGCAGAGAATTCTACAGTGCATTCAAATCCCGATATATATTCTCCTTGCTAAATATAAAAACAAGGACAGAATTAAAAGATGATCAATTATGTTCAATATGTTAATCAAAGAAACAGTTATGGAGTTCGCAGGTTCATCACTATTTTAAAATTTTGTGTCTTGAAGCTCTATTTTCAAAGACTCAGGAGTTGGCAGTGGCAGTCAAAGTCACATTTGGGAGTGGGCTGGGGACCCTGAGTGGCCGAGTGTTCATGCCCTTTCCAACAAAAACACTGGATGGCATGAGTGTGTGGAAGCCTCAGTGTGAAAAGGTAAAAATGTTCAGAATTGAATTTCAGTTTACAGAAGCTTTTCATTTTTCACAGGGGATCATTTTGCAAATACAAGTAAAATCATCCTAAAGTGAGCAAAAGTACCAAAAAACGACTTGGAGGTAGGCTAAAGGTCACATTGCTAAGTTAAACAGAAAAAAAGTCATTAGAGTCAAAAATGAAAGATTAGCAAAGTGAATACACACGGTTGTCTGCTACCATTAAGCTCATTCTTTCAAGGCTTTAGAGTCTGTTCTTGTCAATCTTTTGAAATCACCCCTAAAGAATAAAATATTTTTCACCATTGGATGTATTTTCATCGATAGGTCTAGTTTAAATTTCCCACATCTTGAATTTTACAGCAGGGAATGAGGCTTGCTTGGCTAGCATTTTGTAATGCTGAGCTCAAAACCAGACACAGCTCAGTGTGAAAAGTGGCTTTGGAATTAGTCAAAATAGTTAAATATAAGTTATGTCTAAAGGCCAAGTATCTGCCACAGTCGGCAGCAGAGGTCAGTTTATGGTTTCTCATGTGGAAGGTGGTTTGCTGAGCCCAGTCCCCAGCTGTGAAATTCAAGGTGTGAGAAATATTACTTACTTATGAATATTTTAATTAAAGCACAACATTTTACTCAAGGTAAACAAATGAGTAACCTTGTCAGCAGAATTATAAAGGACCCTGTGAAATGAAAGTGCTAATTTAAGGAGCTCTTCAGCCTAGTCTTTTATATTCGGCATTTTGCTATATTAAAGGCAATCATAGTAAGGCGATTAAGAATTTGTGCAACAGTGTCATACAATCATGTGTCATCTTTACAATATATGGAACTAAAGAAACTTAAAAGAAATTTTTTAGTAAAAAGCCAAATTAATCCTTTGGTTCAATTACAAGAGAACTCTTAATTTACGGAGCTAATTATTGGAAATAAAATTCAAATCCTGTTTTAGACATTCAAACATGAAAACAAATAAACACTAGATTACAGCAAATGTCTTTGAACAGCATGATTCATGTGTATTACATGCTTTGGTCACAGCCACAATCAGAAACACAGAGCCCTCCTGCTTTTTATTGATTTATTTCTTTCTCCAAAGACAGATTTCTGTTTGTAGTTCTTTGTCCCTCCAATCTCTTCTCCAAGACATAATTTATAATTAATGACCTTACACTGAAAATGTTTACATTTACTTTTAATACCTTAAAACTGTTTGGAGAGGGTTCTTCTCCCACACAGACAGAAATCCTATTCAGGACTTTGAAGCAAATATTTAGCAAAAATATCTTTGATGGTAGTATGCTTTTGTATACTAGAAGCATTTCTACCATGTTTTTTATTCATATGCTACTCTAAGTGACCCCCTGGGCAGCTGACTAGGGTTCATTTAGCTTCCAAAGGCAAATATTACACACTTGGGTCCATAGCATTGCCCTAAGCATCATTTTCTAAGTGGCACAGATAAGATGGTGTTGCCAGATGGCCAGATTGTAACACCTATCCTCTTTCTTGCATTTGGTTTCTACTGAAACAAGCAACAGTGTTACTATGGTGGGGCCCCCAGGGGTTAACGTCCCACAAGGTGTTAACTTCCCTGAAATTTGTTGATTAATAACCATGGGAGAAAGGTGGCAACTCAATGTGTTTTAGGCTGAATGTGTGCCCCCTGGTTTCACTGGGAGATCGATGTTGTTACGGGATACCTGACCAGCATTCAGAGCGCCCTGTTTCCTCCAAATGGCTCCCTATTGGCTACTCATGATTGGCTATGTGAGATCATCGTACAAGCGCCTAAATACCGCTTTAGAAAAGGGTAGACTCATCACGTCACACTACACGGATTGATGGGTCCGCTCTTTCCTGAATAGACGCAGGTGTTCAGAGGGAGGATGCAAAGGGTGGTAATTTCAGGAGGTATATTTCTGTAATTGTGTTTAAAGGGGGCGGTACCCTAGATCAGAATTAACATCTGAGGTGGTCTCCCCGATAGTAATTTTGAACCTCCACCTTTGAGAACTAGCTAATGGCTCAAATATTATTCACCCTGTATGTCTCTATGATGCTACCTTCTAAAATTGCACAAGGATGCTTTCTGAATTCTATATTTGATGGAAATGTCTGAAGAAAGGCCTCAAATGTATGCGTGAGTGATAAAAAACATGTAAGAATTCCACATACTTAAATTCCTACTTGAGAACAGATATTTAAAAATCATCAGTAAAAAGATCCTCAAAAACGTTTCAAAGCTCTATTTATGGATGGAGAAAGTCTCCTGCTTGCTGAAACCAAAGATGACGCTGACTGCGTTTGGCAATGAACAGCCCACTGCAATGATCAAACCTTCTAATCTAGGAGGATAGGTCTGATTTATATCAAAGTTAAGTCTGGGAAAGAAATGGTCTCTCTCTCTCTCAGGGAAAGACAAATATTTTAAAGAAATGTGATTCACACAGTAAATATTAGTACTCAGTTGAACTACAAAATGGCTTCCAAATGGTCTACAGCTGTTTGAAATAAAGTGCAAAGTTGGCCAGACGAGGATTTAAAAATCATAATACATCATTCATCATTTTCCCCAGCTCATCCAAACACTTTTGAATTCATCCTGTCCTAACTTAGTTATTTGCTGTGGTTTGTTATTCTAAGAAAGCTACCATATCCTATCTAAGGATCGCATCTCAGTGGTTAAACTAAAACATATATAATGGCTAAACTAAAACATACATCAAATACCAATTCTAGAGAATCCAAATTCTGTTCATGTAATCTAGTGATTCTGTGAATCATTTTTTAAATGCTCTACGTTCCAGCATGTGTAATACATATGTCTTATAGGCTAATAATCTCTAATTAAAATCAGCAGTTCAGTATCGGTGAATACGATGCACACAAACAGAAAAAATTCTAATACAACCTGTCATTTTGCTTTTTCCACTTTCTGCTCCCTCCCCAAACAATCCGTCTAACTTATACAAAAAAGTAAAATCTTATAAACACCATTTAGTTCCTTCTTCCTTCCCTCTTTTCGGCTCTGGCCCTGAGTTAATCTCTAGTTGTAGTTGATTTCAACTCTTTA
This sequence comes from Delphinapterus leucas, assembly GCF_059928025.1. Classification (NCBI taxonomy): domain Eukaryota; kingdom Metazoa; phylum Chordata; class Mammalia; order Artiodactyla; family Monodontidae; genus Delphinapterus; species Delphinapterus leucas. Next base: position 79,839,407 of record NC_143145.1, on the reverse strand, counting down.
CAGTAATAATAAGAAAAAACAGAATTCTTCCAATCCTGGATTTTATCCAAACACTATAAAACTAGAAGGCGCTTTTCTTTTTCGTTAACTTCAAATGCAGTTTTTTTCCCCCCAGTATAAGTTCATATTTATAGAAAATGCTTAGAAATACAGTTATATAAGAAATACTAATTTAATCACAATCCCCTGTCATACACGGTACTGGAGAAATTAATGTCTGCAGCGTCTTTGAATGCTGTTATCATTTAGGATAGTGACAGCAAGTGCCTCTGTGTTTTATACAGAACTTAGTCCTTAAATGCAGTTAAATTTCCATTTGTGTAACGTGCTCAGCGTTTTCTTAAGCATTGCAGAACTCAGAGAACTTTATACATGAGTATTCAGAGCACTGAAAATATTATACAATGTGTCAAAAATCTTGCTCTCGATTCTTTTTGGGATCCATCAAATGCATACAAATCGTCTACACAAAAATGGTGTAACCTGTTTTTGGAATGGTAGGGGTCCGAGAGAAGCAAGCGCCCCATCTGAACAAATGGCTGCAAATACATCTGTAGATTCATTAAATGCGGATGGCCGGGGCGAGTATGATGTTGTTTGATTATGCTTAACAATACATTGAGTATCTATTATGTGCCTTCATGGTGTGAGGAACTGAAGCTACAGAACCAAAAAAAGGCGTTAAAAATACGCCTCTAATGTGTGCATTTTTTGTGTCAGGCACACAAGAAATGCAGACAACCCCCCCACATATACATATTATACATATATATATAATCACATCGATCTGGTATCTAAGATCCATCTTTGCATCTTTGTTCACGCAATGGCTCCTCCTGGCTGCATGAGATCTCCCCTTGGTGCCTCTCTTAGACCCCCAACTGCAGGGCCTGTCATCTTTTTGTCCACAGCAGAAGCCCCAGCAGGCAGGGCAGAGCTTGGTACATAGTAGGTGCTCAGGAAATATCTGTGATCCAGTGTATAGTCCCTAGTCTCAGGTTTCTCCTTCCATGAGTCAGCATGGGCATGGGTGTGCATGGTAAAATACCGAATTGCATCTTCTGAATTAGAGTGGGCATCAATAGAAGTAGAAGATTTGATATACAGACAGACAACCCGCCCACCCCAAACATGTTTACCAATAATATACATAAAGCACAGCAGGCTTGAGTATTATATTCAAGTTCTCTCCTTGCTGATGTCATGGAACCTTTCAAGTGGAATGTCTGCTCCCTCTGTGTATGAGCGTGGAATATTTCTACGTGTATTTATACCCATGAAGGCATGCCATAATCCCATTTATGTACCAATGATTATATGTATTTATACTTACCTGTGTTTTAGAGGTGAAATATGCTCACCATTGCATGTAATATTTCTAACTGCTGTTTTAAGTTTTTACAAATATAAACTTTTCTTACATTCTACAGTTTTTAAATGAACAATTATTTTATATATCCTTTACTCCTAGTTTAAAAAAATTGGTGAAAATGCATAGTGTTTATAAGGAGCTGGCCAAGATAAACACATGTGTGAATGTGACAGTGCAATAGGATTTTAGTTAACCTGAAGTGCTGTTGACATAAAATCCACATTTTATCATAAGATACGGGGCGGGGGAAAAAACCCCGGCAGCATATCTGTAGTGGGTGTTTGAGCACCAGTGAGGAGTAAATGATTTGATTCCGTGGGCTCAGAGGATTTGTCAGCTGCCTTATAAGTATAATTCTGCCTCTTCATATCCCTGCTGCTTCTAATTTAGCAGGACAGGCTCATAATTGAAGCAAATTAACTATTTACACTTGCCACTTCTACCAGGGGAAGAGGACACAGCAGCAGGAAAGAATGAGCAGGAAATTACATTCTTCCCACTTGTGTCAGATCTGCCCTTATATAAACACATTAACAGTAATTTCATAAGGCGTCAAACATAGGAATAAATACTGAGGGATAAAATAATGAGGTGTTGCTATTGAGCTGAACTGCTATGGCTAATATCCTTGGATATGAATTATGCATCCTGAAAGAAGGCATATGTTACAATATTCAAACAGTTTCCCTGCAAGTGATATCTGCTCATTAGGCTCTGGATCTCGAGGTAAATCCACTCTCTGCTCCCACAACAGGGCTAGCATTTACAAAAATAGGCTCTCTGGGCACCGTGGGCTGTGGTTTCTCCTGAACACACCAAACTCTGAACCGGCCTTCCACTCCATTTTTAGCCTAACAGCATGTTTATTTAGCTCTTTGGCTGAAGCTCTAAAGCCATTTAATGTAATGTAAACAAGAACATTTTGTTTGTAATTTGCTAAATGTATTACAGCCCAACTGTGTCTCCAATTAGGAACTTAAGGTTCACTTAGTAATTTACATCTGGTTCTGATTTAAGGTGACTTTCCTTTCCCACTTAAGAGCTGACTTTCCATGGCTAAAAAGGACCCAAGAACACTTTACAGCTCTTTGGACCAATCTCTTCTGCTTCAAAGCTGGACGGACTCTTTAATTTAGTGGGGTTCGATTTGCTCTCCGTTAACTGGGAACTCAGATCCCAGACTTGGATGACCAGAGTCACAGAATTCAGAAATAACGGGGAGAGACAGGAAATCTAGCTGGACCTTCATAAACAAAGATGCTGAGGGTCGAAACTCCAAGGAGTCTAATACAAAGGGCGTGATCTTGTTATGTTATTATTTTTCTTTCTCTGTAGGTTCCAGTCAGTGAAAGATAAGTAGCAAAGACCAACATCACAGCCACGCTTATGTTTTATTTCCCTCTCTCCACCTCGTGCCTTTTTAAAACAACTGAGTACGGCTCTGAACCGGGCTGTCCACTGTCTTAGGATTCATTAGCATTTAAAACCTCCAGTTGGAATCCCAAACACAATCCTGCTCCCATTCCAGATTCAGCACCATCTTCCAAAGTATTAAAACGGAGAGATCTCTGACATGTGAAGTTTGTTCAGTGGCTTTGGTAGGAATGATTCATATGGGAGGTTTTGTGTTCCTGGAGGATTTTTAGCACTTCTTTAAGCTTCCTTCTGATTTTTCTTCTTTGAGAGATTCTTCAAAGGACATATAGGTTCTCCCTTATCATGGCTTCTGAAAATAAAGATCTGCCCATCTGCATGGCTTGTTAGCCCCGCCTGAACTCCACAATGAGGAAGCATGTGACACAAACACACAGCAGCCCTATTAGTCCTGTTCCCTCTGGCTGGCGAGTAAACATTCGATTGTAATCTCACTAATAGCTGTTTTTCCTTAAGTATTGTAATTTTCTGAGCCCCTAATAAGTCATCAATAATTTTGTCCATTTTCTCCAGTTCGTGTTTACATTTGTAGCTGTTCATAATTGGGGGCTGTTATGACAACGGGATGTTTGAACAATCGTGGTGCATGAAATCCTAGCCTTCTACTTGAACCAGCTGCCTACACGATGCCAACAGCGTCACGTGGGGCTGTTCTGAAACATGCACATTTGTCCTGAATTTTGAAGTTTAATGGTCTGCCTCTAATCGGCTTCAGCAACATTCCTTTCAAAATACGTAGCATGTGCTCCCCAATTTAAATATTAAATGAGAGTAAAATACAATTAATTTAAGCTTGAAATAGAGATATTATATTATGTTGGCACAATGAGTCAACATAAAGGGAAAGAACAGGTGGTAACACACCATGCTAACACTTTAGGATATTTTGCTGACATTCTCTTGATGCCCAAACGTGCGTCCTAGGCGGGCATGCACGCTTCGCTGGCCATTCCTGCAAACTGTTACACAGGGGCTGCCACGTGGTGTCCCAGCAGCCCCGTCAGATGCAATATGCTCCCTTTTGTGAGCGTGGCGTCTGATTTCATTCATTGGACCCTCTCTCTGCTTGTCCCTGGGATCGACTTGCACCCTGTGTCATAAACCATCCTTTTTGGCATACTCTGCAGTTTCACTCTCTTTATTAAGCAAGATCATCTTTTAAGAGAAAAGGATAAGCTATGCTGAACCCCTGTCAAGTCAAAGGAACATAAGGCATGGGGACAAACCATTTACGAGTGACTCAGACTGCTCCCAATACCTTGTTTTGAAAATGGTGCTCAAATGTTAAAATATTAACTTTTCTAGAAGAGACAAAGATAGTTATTTCTATTAGTATATTTTCCTAAGCAATCTTAGCATAACTTTTTAAAACAACTGCATTTTGATTATGAAATTGCTTTATAATACCCAAGGAGTTAAATAGGGTCAGCTATTATATAATTTCATCCTTTACTTATAAAACAAATTCTTTAAAAAACCCCCAATTATTTCCATTAAGAGAGAATCCAGCGACTTCCCTGGCGGTCCAGTGGTTAAGACTTCACGCTTGCACCACACAGGGGGTGGGTTCGATCCCTGGTCGGGGAACTAAGATCCTACATACCAGGTACAGCCAAAGTGTTTAAAAAAAAAGAGAGAGAGAGAGAGAGAGAGAGAGAGAGCCCAAAGACAGACTCATTACAGGTTATCAAATTGGAAATAAAAGAGAATGAGGAAAATGTTTTGTCATCACAAGTATACTCGAAAGAGCTTACAGCATTGAGGCCTTGTCCCTATCCAAGACTACACATAGGGGTTGTCAAAGCAGAGAGAGAGGTGTGTCTTGGTGCTTGGATCATGGGTGGAGCAGGGACAGGGATGCGGTTGGGATTCCTGGTGGATGTGCACTCAGTTTCTCAATCCGTGAAGCTGTAGTGAGTGGAGGAATGAGTCCCTCTACAATTCCAGCATGAGTGTCCAGCATCGGGGGGAACCACACCTCAGCCTTGGGAGTGTGAGAGCAAACTGATCTGAGTTAGGATAGAAACCAGATCTGAAATCCTCAAACAACTATATCAGGTTTTCAGTGGAATCATAAAATACAATGTCAACCACCCTCTTAATTGTGAGATGAGTATTTTAATCGAATGCAAGGAGAACGTTTCTGTGGTGTGTTTTCCAGCCTCAGAGACGACTCTTGTAGCAGAGCTCCACATGGTAGGCCTGTGCTTTCCTGTGAAGCCCTTCCCTGGGGCTGGCAATCTTGCAAAGGACATAAGAAAATGTGTAGAGACTTCAGATCATAAAGGACAGCTTTGGCTTACAGTAAAGGGGGGTTGGAGAGAACCGGGGGAGTGGGCTCCGTGTTTCCTTAGCAACTGGTTTTACCATCACAACTATAATTGGTTCCATGAATTGGTGAGAAAAAAATTAAGTTGAATGATAAGTTCTAGTGATAAGTTCTAGTCACAGTGTGGAATTTTAGACAAATCAATCAACAGAATGGGACTCTGTCTTATTCTCTGCTCTACTCCCAGTGTCTAGAACAGTGCCTGGGGCACGCAGTAAACATGCAACAAATATTTGTTGAATGAATAAGTGACTGCATTTAACCATCTGGCCCCATTTCATAGTCTGCAAACTTCAGATAAAAGTATCTGTGAGGAAGGAAGACCCCTGCTGCGGGCTCAGCAGGTGAAAGAGCAGTTCCCGGGACATGCCAGTCTGTACTTTTGCTGTGCTATTGGGGATCAGGGCAATGAACTAATTACCCTGGAAATAATTCATCATTATGTGGAATTACTTGACAAGTATTTTGGCAGTGTGTGTGAACTTGACATCATCTTTAATTTTGAGAAGGCTTATTTTATTTTGGATGAGTTTCTTTTGGGAGGAGAAGTTCTGGAAACATCCAAGAAAAATGTCCTTAAAGCACCTTAGCAGGAGGAAGCTGAAACCCCACCTAGTGTTCTTGAAGAAACTGGACTGACATGAACTCCCCTCCCCTGCTGATGACTTCCTGTGGCATTTCACACACTGTAGATGGTCACTGCCTTCACGTCCGTGTTAGCTAACGGTGTAAGATGACGTCTTGTCAGTGTTACAGTTCTGCTAAGCTGCTTCATTCAGGCCTACACAATCTTTTTTTAAAGGGAACTTTGGTTAATCAAGTGATAACAAGGGACTTAAATATGAATTAGAATGAATGCAGGAAAAGAAAGGTACTTTTTCTGGCTATTTTAAAGTTTATAGGTCTGTTTCTCTTGAATAGATTATTATCATTACCTTGATTATGTGTATCTATGAATATGACACAATCAGGCAATATACACTTATTAATTACTGTCTTTGGCAAAAAGGTTAAATTATGTGAAACCTGGTTTTATGAAACCAAAGACTAGTGCATTTCAGCATATATGCGAATAAAGGGAATTGACATGTCACATATCAAGTGAATGAAAATTTCACTCTGTGTTGAAACTTTAGAAAAAAAACAAATGCACACCAAAGACCCTTATTAGAAACTAAACACCTTAAAACAAAGGGAATACACAAAAGACTAATGGAATGATGCTGTTTTACACTAAAAATTATTTCTTAGGCATTCCAGACCTGGGAGGAGGATCAGAGATCAGCTGTTTCATGATAGTAAGCATGTTATTTTTAAGGCCAAGGAACATTCAACTCCTGAGATAAGTTTCTCGTTGTCATAATCATTTAGTCACTTAGTTGGATTGTTTTTGATGCCTCCCCAAATAAAATGGAAATGTTGACTTACCTGGGATTCTTAATAACAGCATCTTACGGAAAATGTTTTACTCTCTTCACAAAGTGTTGCATAAGTCATTGTTTAAAACACGAATATTCCTTCCAGGGTGCTTGTTACAGCCAAATGTATTTTACTCCCCTATTGCTTCCCTCCACTTAGAAGTGGAGCAAACTTTGGGGCAGCTTCCATCCCTTCTATGGCACTGCCTAGTTATTGGAAGTCCCTATTGCTTCCCTCCACTTAGAAGTGCAGCAAACTTTGGGGCAGCTTCCGTCCCTTCTATGGCACTGCCTAGTTATTGGAAGTCACAAGTATAAAAACAGATACCACCTCCCATATGAACGTGTGAGTTGAATGGGGTAAAACGACATTAGTGGGCTCTATATTTTTTAAGGATATACAGTTGTTTCAATGTCACTTTTATACGTACTTCTACGTATCTAAACATGTCTTCACAGTTTACACTTTCATTTGTATCTGCTGGGCTGGATTAAGCTTTGTTGTGACTGTGACCAATGTTCAGGCCACGTGAGCACTGTCTTATCACATCGCCAATTAGTTGTAATAAATGTCCAATGTACACCAAAAAAAAAAAAGTATCTACGAGTATTGAGCAGAACAAATGAGATAAATCATGTAAAAGTGTTCTTCAAAGTATAAAACATGATATACATTATAGAGGTTGACGGATAATACAATATATAGTTCTTATAGACGTACATAGGCTTGAGATGTTCTGTTTCTTACAGGTCCCCTGGACCTGGTGAGGAGAGGTAAAGAGTCTCTGTCAAGATTCCAATGAGACTAGCCCATCATTAATGCCGTAAAGTATTCTGCAGCAGCTAAAGCTTCAACTACTTAATCGTTTCAGTAACTGAACTTTAATGATAATGCTTGTCTAATTTTTCCTTCGTGACCATGAAATTCTAGATGGTGACAATGGCAATCTAGTCCCTGGTTTAGGAATCTGGGATCAATATTGCTTCTTTGTTGAAGTGGGCTACGTCTGCATACTGAACTCTTTCTCTCCACAGTTCCCACCCTCCTTAAGACATTCTGGGCTACTCGCCCTATGGCTGAGATACAAAGTGTCTCACGGCCCTCCACCGCCAGCAGTGTGGTCCTGAATCACACCACGGCAATCCACAAGAGAAGAAGAAAATAACCAGGCATCTGGGCCCATTTAATACAACCTAGAAATATAGTACAAGTGGGATTGAATAACATACTCGGATGGTCTTTAGGGAATGGATAAGGGTAGAAACCCTTAAATTTGAGGTTCATTTAGCAAAGAGCAAAGAGGGTTTTGATGACAAAAGAATAAATAGTAAGTGCTGAAGAGAGGTGTGGACAGTTCTCAAAATACTTTTAGTATTTTTTCTGTCTTTATGATCGCATTGGCAACATTAAGGAATGACGTAATCCTGGCTCGGATGCGTAAAAGTCCTTCCAAAAGTAACTACACTATATAAACTTTGAAACAAAGGAACTAACATGTTATTTATAACAGAGCAATAAAGGAGTATAAAATTATGTCAAAGTCCCCTGAAGTCTGGTTCTGATGGGGCACATTCTCAGCCTCAGTCCTAGTATCTGAAGAATTCACCCAACATCCCTAGAAGCCATTTCTTTAGAATGCGTACACTTTCTCAAATCATGTTGATTCACTCCCTTTCTCATCTTTTCTTACCTGTTTTTGCTCTTCTCCTAAACCATCCCACATTGAAGCCACAATTTTAGAGACTTCACCAAAGGTAGCATTTGGATTTTGGCCCTTGATGGCAGCCTGGGTATCACGAAAGAATAACGCATAAGCAGACACAGGCTTCTGGGGCTCATTAGGGTCCTTCTTCTTCTTCTTTTTGGGGGTTTTTGGTTTTTTCCCCATGTCAGAGGCAGGTCGCTTCTCTCCACCATTGACCTGAAATAAAACACCATCTGAATTATAGAAGAACTAAGAAAATTTGAGGACAAATCATATTGCTCTCCCTTGAGACTTACATAGATATACTCACCCATGCACATCACGCAAACACAGACGTTTCTAAGGGACACTTGGTTTTGTTGGTGTTACTGTTTTTTCAAGTAAAACTTCTTTCATGTAATTTTCAAGTAAAACTTATTTCATGTAATTTTCATATTCATCCTTTTCCAGCCTAGTTTGCATAACTTTAAAATAATATTATTGATTCTCTTTATACTACTACTGTACGGTTAGATATTATACCTTAACTCGCTCAACGTTTTCTTGCTCTCACTCAGGAAGCTGAATGAGCAGCAGCATCGTGACTGACAGCAGCAGATTCCTCGTGTGGTAACCCTACTGGATGAGCAATCGAACCTGTTTGCTTCTGGGGGCTTTATCCTTTTCCTCCTACTTATGATTTTTTTTTTTTTTTTTTTTTGCTATACGCGGGCCTCTCACTGTTGTGGCCTCTCCCGTTGCGGAGCACAGGCTCCGGACGCGCAGGCTCAGCGGCCATGGCTCATGGGCCTAGCCGCTCCGCGGCATGTGGGATCTTCCCGGACCAGGGCACGAACCCGTGTCCCCTGCATCGGCAGGCGGACTCTCAAGCACTGCGCCACCAGGGAAGCCCCCTCTTTATGATTTTTAAACAACAGTGGGCAACACGTCCAATGAATAAAGTTGAATGGCTTTTGGTGTTGCACTTAGGCCTACGGAATGCTGCTGGCGTGGAGAATGGCGTAATCTAGACCCTAGATCAGCGATGTCCAACAGAAGTTTCTGCAGTGGGGGTAAAGTTCTAAAATCTGCACTATTCAATATGGTAGCCACTAGTTACATGTAACTAATGAGTATGTGAAATGCAGCTAGCAGGAATAAGAAACAAAATTTTATATAATTTTAATTGCCTTAAATTGAAATAGATACATGCGGCTAGTCGCTACCATATTGGAGAGTGCACCTCTGTAAACTAGATCCTCAAATCTAGACATTTCTAGAACAGCTTTAATATTCAGTTTCAGGATAGATTCCATTTTCTCCCATTTTTCCTTGAGTATGAATATTTGGATAATCTGAATTGTTTATTATGAGGCAAGTGGGAAAAAACCCCCACAATGTATTGATATTTAAGACATCTGCATTTGAACTTTGATACTGATTATATGCGATGTCACTTTATCCACCTCTATAGAATGAGAGATTTGGGCTACGATTTCTTTCTAGTTCTAAAAGTATATGAATCTACGAGTATCAAGTACTGTTGTCTCGGAAGGAACCCTCTTTCCACACGCCTCTCCCACCAGCACAAAGGCCCCCGTACACTGTCTCCTGAGGAAGTCACCATTATCAGGGAGGTTCTGCACCCTCACCTTCTCTTATTATGGCGGTTGTTGCTTTTTTCTTCTTGGCAAACAATGTAATATGTATCTTATTCAGATGTATTGCCAGGTAGAGTAATATGTGTAAAGTAACTGCCACCATTGGAGATGAAGCATGATCTCCTGAGAGGCCAGTGGATGTGACATCAGAGGATCCACACTCATGTCCTCCTTTACTATTTTCAGCTGTGAAATCCTGGCAAGTTACATAATTTCTCTGGGCCTCCATTTCCTCTACTGCAAACCAGCTGCAGTGCCATTTTGTGATTACTGAGATGACATATATATAAAAATATGTTTAAAACTTTAAAATGATATTCAGATGCTAATTATGACATGGTAGTAACTTTTTACTGAATGAATGGAAAGAAATGACCTTAACACTAATTTGTGATGCCATATGGTCTTGGTTTAAAAGATATGCCTTGGGAACCGAACAGAGACAGGAAAAAAACTAAGTGAATTCTTTGGCTTTGGCTTTAGTGAGAAAGTTATTTAAAAGATTATCATTTTGAAACTGTCTACTGAAGCAGAATGAACAACCCCATGGGGACAGGATGCTCTGAACTGAGCTGACAAGCTAACATAGATTAACACTAGAAGATAACTTCCCCAGGATGGGTTTGAGGTGATCCTGTCAAATGACTGGTCCTCAGGTAAATCTGCCAAAGGACAAGGATGCTGGGACTGGGCTGAGTTGATACTGGGCAAACTGGTGTAACGGCTCTAAACTAAACATGTAGGCAAATATGACCTAGAATGGTCATTCTCAATGGTTGAATGTTAGAATCACCTGGGAAGCTTAAATAACACCCTCATGTCCAGGCTTTAGCTCTATACTGATTAAATGAGTAAGTCTAGGCTCAGTCACCCTCAACTCTACTCCTCCAACTGCCCTTTAACTACTTCAGACACGCAACAAACAAGCCAACTTTCTCTTTGCCCCAAGGCTACACAGAGCCATCTTCCTTCTCTTCACAGCCAAACCCCTCCACGTGGTTGTGTTGGCTGCAGGCAGCTTCGGCAGCTCACTGTGCCTCGCCATTGCTTAGCTTTCAATAAGGTCGCCAAGGACCACGCTGATAAACCCAGCGGGCTTTTACTCTTCCCCTGACCTGCTTTCTCACGGGAGTGTCCTGTCTCTTCCAAGGGCTCCATGACATCATGGTCTCTCGGTTTCATGCCTACCTCGGTGCCCTCACTGTTTCCAGAATCATTTTTAGGCCCATCCTCCTCCACCTGGCCATTAAATGGTAGTGTTCCTGATGGTTTTTTTCTTTTTCTTTTTTTTTGCTGTAGACTGTCTTCTCTTGTGAGTTTGTACTTAGGGATGTCTTAAGACGCAGGGTTTCCATTACCATTTGTGGGTGGATGAGTGTCAAGTTCTTTTCCTCTGAATTCTGAGCATAGAAACAATTGCTATTTGACATCTTTATCTTCTTTATTTTTTTTTATAATTTCCAAATTTTCTAAACATAACTATTCCTATATTCAAAATAACAAAATATCAAGAAGAAAAATAAAAAGGATTCAAGAAAGACCACAATGAAGAATATTAAAAATGAAGGGATCGTGACATTGGAGGTCATATTTCATCAAGGATTGGGAATATTTAGACAAAGGGAACAAAGTGTAGGGAAATGAATGGTTCTCCATGGGGAATATTTACCTGGACTCCTTTTAAATTTTAATTGAAAAATTAGTGATCTGAAACATTAAAATCTCCATGATTGCAGATTACATCTGTCTTTGTAGAAAATAATCAAATGTCAGTTGTAGAGATAAACTTCCTATGATTCATTGCAAATATTTTTATTAAAAGATTTCCCCAAATAATTTAAATAGTTTCCCGATTCCATTGTCCAAAATTGTGTTTGAACTGCTGATCTTTATGCTTCCTTTCTTTTTAAATTGGGATTGGACAACATGGTGCGATCTACTGGATACGTGATGCCCTGTGATAACAGAAAGGACAGTTATCCTCCTGCTGGGCAACGTGGCCCTTCTTTCTAGGGATTCTCTGCAGAAGCAGGAGAACCTGTTACTGCCAGTGAGAAGCTCTAAGTATCAAGTGTATGAAAACCACAGATTACTGTCTTGAGGCCACGTAGAGCAACCCTATAGGAATCTCTGAACAATTCCATGCAGCCCATCAATTTGGTTGGTTTTCTGGAGGCTTCCCCTATTTTCCCGGCTTGTTCCTATATTCTTGGTTCATAATATTCTGGCCACTTATAAAACCGCCCTCATAGAACTGAACTATGGTTTAAGATAACGCCCCTTCACCAAAAGCTGATGTAAGAGGAAACAATGAAAATAAAAATTATGTATGAAAGAGTTTTTAAAAATAAAATGTGCTTTGAAGGGAATCATTGTGATACTGCTCAGTGTTCCTTGTATAAAGACTTACTGGATATGTACAATGTCTTTGCTTTTAGGATGCAATAACGGGATGCAAATTCCTTGTTGTGGTCTGATGTCTAATGCACCCATGCAGGTGGGCAGTGCTCTGTGAAGTGAAGGCTGTCTGCCACGTGAACACTGGGCGTTGCCTCCTGATGTGTGAGGGTCTCATTTTTTATATTGCCTTTTGCCTGCGTTTGGGAAGGTACAGAAATGAGCTGCTAGTTCAGAGTCCGTATAATGAACTGGGAATTTGTCAGGCCTATTATCTGGCGGTAGTTTCATCACATATTTGAAAACCACATGATCATATCTCATATACAAAGCCTCCCTAAAGAAAGAAATGTGGCTATAATTTGGATCCTCTTACACGCCAGGAATGGATTGTATCTTGAAAGACACCTGGCCTTTCTGACCATCAACTATTTGGAATGAACACAATGATGTGAGGAAATTAGCTAAATGGATTTGTAATACGTGCCTGGATCTTAATTTTGAGTGTTGTCTGGATCCTGAATTCTTACTTAGATGGATCCTGAATTCTTACTTAGAGGAATGAAAGCTTATAACTTTATGTCCTAATTTTCTAAGAGACCCTGACTTCTGCAGTCTAGAGCAGCACTATCTTATGGAATTTTCTGGAAAGATGGAAATGTTCTCTGCACTGTTTGAAAGCGTAGCCACTAGCCACATGTGACTATGGAGAATGTTGTGCTGGAGCAACTGAGGAAATACATTTTCTATTTATTTAATTTTAATTAGTCAAATTTAAATGTACACAGTCATACAGGACTTGTGGCTACTGTATAGGACTGTAGAGCATTGTGTACTGGACATTGTTTTAGTGTATAACATTTCTAGAGTTACTAGGGTTCTAAGACTGAAGAGTTAAATTTAATTCCAACGTCATAATCTTTACAATACAGAAGGAACCATATAATGCAAAAATATAAACTCCCCACGATGACGAGCACATTGAGAGTAAGGACAAGGTTCCGTTAATCTTTCCATCCTCACAGCATCCGTTCGGAGTCTTACATGCAGCGGATCATCACACATTTCCACCCCTGTATTATACAGCAGTGGGCAGAGGCTTAGAATGACAAGGAAAAGGACATTTGAGACACATATAAAAGTTGTATGAGGGCTTCCCTGGTGGCGCAGTGGTTGAGAGTCTGCCTGCCAATGCAGGGGACATGGGTTCGTGCTCCGGTCCGCGAGGATCCCACATGCCACAGAGCAACTAAGTCCGTGAGCCACAACTACTGAGCCTGCGCGTCTGGAGCCTATGCTCCACAACAAGAGAGGCCGTGATAGTGAGAGGCCCGCGCACCGCGATGAAGAGTGGCCCCCACTTGCCACAACTAGAGAAAGCCCTCGCACAGAAACAAAGACCCAACACAGCCAAAAGATAAATTAGTCAATTAAAAAAAATGCAAATTCTTGAGTCCTACTCCATTCTATAAAAAAAAAAACAAAAGTTGTATGAAAATCATAGCAACTAAGAACATGTCTGGTTTGAGGCTTTAACCGTAATCTCGATCACCCACAGGCTTATTTCATATTCAATTTAAGCACTCATGAATAAACAAATACATACACAAATACATAAAGATACTACTCTCACATAAGCTTTACACAGGTACATGTGCTTCATGTAACTTACTTGTAGACACAGATGTATTTCCCAAATCCCTAGGGGGTGTCCTTATGCTTCTGGTAATCCACCTCCTGTCATGTCTTATTGCTTAATTATAGTGATGTATTTAACTTATTAATCACAAGAAAACAATAATTTTGCACTTCAAAAAAGCCATGTGTTAATGGTGCTACTTAGAGAACACTTCTTAAGAATACAGAGTACTGGAGTTAAGAGTCTCAAGGAAAGAGAATCACTGATGTTGAAATGTCCCTGGAGAAGTTAGAAACGTCTATAAGCATATTAAAAATAACCTGCCACAGTCCCAAAGCCTTTAATGGAGCTGGGAGAGCTGTTTAACGCACACGAACTTGCAGTGATCGCTGTCGTTTAAAATAGATTTTAATCAAGCACCATCTGCATAATAGGCTGAACAAACAACACAGAGCTCCGCTTAGGACTCTTAGCACGTAAAGTAAATATTATAAAATCTTCGCCATAGTAACAGGGCACATCACAGCACTTTTCGTGATGGTACTGTTTCTGTAAGTGAAAAATTCTGCTACTTAAATTCATTCTCTCTTTTCTTTCTAAACTATGCCATCTAAAATCCCCTTATGAGAATAAATTCAAATAAGCATGGAAAGTAAGTCATCTAGTTACTGTGAAATCAGCAAGGTTGTAATACCTCTTTCATTTTACAATCGGGTTTATTATTATCATTAATAATAACAGTACCTTTAATGACTCAAAACATCAATTCTAGAAAACCACATATAAAATGGTATGCTCTTGAGATGATTCACAAGTGCAGGGCATTGTATCGGTACTACAGTTTGTAAGATAAATTCATTTTTAAGGATCCTTGATTCTGCCAAAGATAACTGAGTTTAGTTTTAGGATGAGGTTAGCAAAAATACTCAGTGGCCTTATATAATAAGGTAAGAAATTTGGGCTACTGTCCAGAAAAATCACTTTAAGGTGAAGAAAAGATTTGATTGTAATTATATACACCTGTTAGTTATGTTTATCAATTTTGTTAGATTCATTTGGTCTTTTCTAAATTTGCCTGTCTAGGGCAATATGTTTACTTCTTATTATTTTTGACTGAGGGTTTCTCCTGCCTTACAAAGAATGCACAAGCTATCAATACATGGTCCCAGTGAGTAAAATGCCAGGTGCCTACGTGTAGCCTCACTTGAGTTTTATTCCATGACTTAATCAAGTATGCTCTATTATCCAGAGTATGAATCATCTAAGAACATACACACCTTGAAAATACTATATCCTAGTATAATTTAATTACTTAAATGGATTTTAGGAACCATTATTTGGAATCAAGTACTAACTGGTGCTTGACTGAATTTTACTATTTTCCCCAGAACTACTTTGCTAAGTTCAGCCTTAACCGATGGGATACTTTATTTTTGATAAACAAGTACATATTAGCTGCTGGGATACTTCGAAGAAATTCTTAAAAGTATCATGCATATTATATCATGTGAAGTGTTTAACAACTGTGTAATAAATACAGTTCAATGTGGAAAACACCAGACTTTAAAATCCCAATTTAAAATATTCTGTCCTAATGTTAGACAGTGTGACCAGACATTTGGTACCAATGTTGCTTGATTTCACTTCATGTTTATAGAAACCTGTCTGCTTATCATTTTTATTTTATTCCAGGAATCTTCTAGCCTTCAGAACGGTGGTAAATAACAAGTACTTTTCTAAAGGCTTATTTAATTGTTGCTCTAGTGACACCCTATTTTTTTTGAGAAAAAAATCCCTTCTCCTTCTGTCCAGTATGGTAATGTACATGCAGTGATGAACTAGCAAATTCTAAGAAACTCTTAAAAGCAAAAAAAAAAGTAAGCAAAAGCAGGAACCCGGAGAAGTAGGCAGAGTACTGGAGCCAGCTTTCACCTTGAAGACAGCTGCTGAACCTGGTGAAACTGAGTCAAAGTCACAGCAGATAGAAGACAAAGCCCATGGCTGACCGAAAAAAGTGGGATGTTTAACGGGAGGCTTCCTATTAAAAGTCAGGACACAAAAGAATTAGACTTTCAGTGCAGGGTGAAATAAAATGATCTCCCTTGCACGTTCCCTCCCGAGACCTGCAAGGACGATTCTGAATGAGAGGGGAGGAATATCTTTTGTGATAATTCACAAACAGAAGCCAGCTTTTGTAAGGATTTATACCCTGAATGCATACTACTCGAGTGGTCTGGAAAACTTTAAGCCCAAAGCAGTTCTAGATTGTAATGGTCCAAGACGCTTGGGATGCTTGGCAGAAGCACACACAAATCATCCTTAGCGGAGTCCACTTTCCAACCAGGTCTAACAGAATTCTTATAAAGTTCTAATGAGTATCAGCTGCTGTTCCAAAAGCAAAAAAGCAAAATGAAACAAGGCAGTAAAACCAAGAGCAACAATAAACCATAGAACCAGACCCCAAAAGGCATCACGTATTGGAATTAGCTTAAAGAACAAAAGAGATTAAATCTACGGATAAAGAGGAAGCAACTAAAAAAAACAAACAAAAAAAGTCCAAACAGATTTGAGAAAGAACCAAATAAAACTAGAAATATAAAATAATTGAAATTAAAACCTCAGTATATCAGCTTTAATTTCAGATTTGATATAGCTGAAAATTGAATTACAAACTGGGAAATTGATATAAATAAATTAATCAGAATGTAATACACAGCAAGAAGGAAACAGAAAATATGAAAGAAAAGAGTCATGGAGGACAGGATGAGAAAGTCTAGCATTTATCTTATCAGAATTACAGAATGAGAAAGGAGCAACAATAGGGTAGAGGAAATTTCTGGAAAACACCCAGAACTGATGAAAAACAGAAATATTTAAATTTGGGATAAATTTAAAGGAACCCACATACTACACAGTGATGCTGCAGGACACCGAAGGCAAGAGACGATCTTAAAACTAGTCAGAGAATAGAGGCAGATTACTTAACGAGACAGCGAGGCAGCAGAATTCTCAAAAGCAATAATGAAAATCAGGATTCAATGGAGTAATATATTATCTTCAAAATTATAATAGAGAATCACTGTCAATCTAAAATTCTTTTCCTAGTCGAAGTACTTTTTAAGGTAATCGTGTTCCCAATAGATCCTCACGAGAGAAAAATTTAAAGGCATAGGGAAAATGACGTCAGATGACAAACTTTACATGTGAATAAATCTAAAGAAAAAAGACTATAAAGACAATAAAAATAGTATTTCATGGAGTTCATAAAATTACATTTAATTTAAATTTAAGATAAATTATAATTAAGATAAACAACAGCAATAACTGCTCCAGTATAAATTGAAAGGAGGGTGTTTGGAGTTAAAGTAATTTAAGAAGGGTAAAGATATTGATCAATGTTAGACTTTCACGCATTTGTGTGTCAGGAGTAGTTACTAAACAAAGAGAAAGATTATAAAATTTCCAGTCTTAAAATGGGAAATTTTGGAATGAGAAAAGTAAGAACATTCTTAAGGAAGGTAAGAAAGAGAAAAGAAACATAGACACGTGTGGGACAAATAGAAAGCAACATATCAATACTGAAATGAGAAATAAACCCAAATATTTTAGTATTTATATGAATGTAAATGAAGTCAGTTTCATTTGAAAGTAAAAATTTAACTATATACCACTGACAAGAGACACATATAAAACTTAAGAAGACTTTTAGCAGAGAAGCTGAAAGTAAAAGGATGGAAAAACATATCTTGTGATTCTTAGCCCATAATTTCCTTAAAGGGAAAGCTGTGCTAAAAATACAGTTGTAATGCCAGTGTCTTTAAGTGTCTTAAAGTGTCTGTTATATTACACATATTGGATTACAGGCTTAGAACCACAAGCTACCCGAGTTTGTATTTCTTTGATGTTTGACTGCATGTCTAGTTTATGACTTCAGGCTGTCAACACAGCTCCAGAGCAATCAGAACCGTAAGGAGTGTTTATAAGGTGATAATTTATTTTACTGATGTATTTACAATATTTCTCTCTGTCAAAATAAAGTTATTTCATTTACTTGTTCAATTCGATAAACTGGAGTTAATATGCAATTGCTTAAGAGAGCACGAAGTATTAAGAGGGAAGGTTTAAAGCCTTTTTTTCAGGTGTGAGACTAAATATTCCTTTTTTAGATCTCGTTGGAAATGATTTAAATGATCCTTTTGACTTAACGCTACTTCACATTTAACTGGAGCTGCTGCAGTACAACAGTGCACATAAATCCTGCTCATACATAAAGGAAAATTCCGGTTTAATCATTAGCTGTGATGAAGAATGCCTGAGCATTTTCATCAGAGGAATTTTTTTAGCCGTTTAATAAACATAAGTTGAATAAATGGGCAGGAGAATTTTGTACTGGAGAGAAGGTGAAGGACAGCACGTAGAGCTGGAATGGGAGGATGGATTTTGAGATGGAAAATGCACTTAAACTCAACATAAATTTGAGAATATTTGTGTAGACAAAAAGCCATTTTAATGAGGGCATTCTTGGGAAATCCACCCCTAGGCCTTCACACACAGCTTATTCAAGACTATACGACCATGGAATATAAATTCCACTATACAATGCTTACGTGATCATTAATAATAAGCTATACATTACTTTGAGATATGGATGTTAAGTGATTGGGTAGGATACTCACTGGCAAAGTTTCATGCTAGCCTGGAAACTCATAACATACAAATTCACACCTCAGCAAAATTGTAAGATATGGACCTTATGTATCAGTAGAAAATGGCAGAACCTGTCAATATGAATCCTATGAATTTCTGGTTTCTACTCAGTCTGCTACTCATATAAATTGAAGAGTGTGGAAAATGCTATTGTAAGTCAGAATAATCCTGCATAAAATTTACTGTCAGAAGATGCTAATTTTGCATTAATTTCCTGAAATGTCAGCAGTGAATACTGATAAAGATATAATCCAGATGCACCAATTGATCTTTACTATGAGTAGAACATTAATTTTTCCCCTTGCAATATAGTACTTAACATCTGTGTTTAGAAATTTAACTTGAATTATCCACGTATAATTTGATATCTAAATCACTGGCCACAAACAGATTCCTGGTGCTCACACTTAGATCCAGGTGCTCATTAGCTGGAGACACCGTTAGAATAATATAGATTTTCTTAAAAATTTATTTTGCCCTCTAAGTGATCAGCCAAAGGTCAGGCTTCTCCTAGCCCAATACATTATTTATGTAATATCAATTAGTCTCCTCCCTCCTTTTTACTTTCCCTCTTGAGAGGCTGGCTCACTGACAGGGGGAGACTGTGCAGGTAGAGGGGCGCTGATATCTAGCTGTGCAGCTGTCCTGAAATGTACCTGGGATTTGTTTTCATCAGGGACGGTGGACAGCAGACATGGAAATGAAAGTTTACACTCACACAAACCTAGGAACAGGAGGCCCGGCATGGCGTGCAGGGTTGTCAGGAGGCAGAGACGGGAGAGGGCAGAGCGTGCCCAGAGCCTTTACTGGGGTTTTTGTGGGAAGGAAGGGGCGAGGCGGGGTAGGTATACTGAGTAAGCTCAGGACTGGAATGTTTGAACAGTTTCAGTGGGCTTGGCTCTAGAGGTGGTCCCTAGTTATCCATGCCTAGCCCTGGGGGGAAACTCTGCGGGGACGTGGTGTGTGAGAGTTTGATAAAGGAGATGACTGGGGTGTGGGCTCTGGATTGGTTGGTGTGTTTATCAAAGATGCGCTCCCAGGGGAGTCATTCACTACCTCTAGGAATTAGCTTCCCTGGTAGAGTTTCCAGGATCAAGGGCCTACACGTCAGAGCTTCAAGAATACTGAAAATAATGAAATAGAGCCAATAGAGCAGCCTTGCCTTTGTCATCAGGCTAAATAAATCTATGTGTCACTATCTGGGTTGTTAAAAGATTAGTGTAGCTAGCTAATGTTAAGTCAACCACGTAGATCAGAATCCCACGGTATTGCCATTTGTCTCCCCAAAACAAAATTCTCACAAAGTGAAAAGAAAACGAAGGGCTGACACAAGTGACAATTCATTAGTGACATTAAACAAAGAGGAGGAATATGAAGCGTGCATGTAGCCACCAGTGTTTTTCACAGTAACCAGGCAGGGGTCCTTCTCACTGGGACAAATTTGGAAGATGCCTGACTGATAACCAAGGCAATAAAAAGATGATTTCGATGTTCTTGACTGAGAGCGTACTTGGTTATGATGCAGTCATTTGAAAAGGCTGCCTTGACTACTTTAAAGAACTAACTACCTTTTGTAGCTAATTTTCCAAAATAAGGACAATTGCGACCCATCTTTTTATACAGATAACTTAAGGTGATGCAGATAGACAGACAGACAACCATACTGGCCTGGGGTTAACAAGAGATACGTAATGAAACACCTAGGCTCCTTCTTCTGCAAGGGAGTCATCTAATATCTCTGGCCCTTCTTTTCTTCATCCTAAATATGAATTTTTTAATAAATAAATAAATAAATAAATTTATTTTTTGGCTGTGTTGGGTCTTCGTTGCTGCACGCGGGCTTTCTCTAGTTGAGGTGAGCGGGGTCTACTCTTTGTTGTGGTGCGCAGGCTTCTCACTGCGGTGGCTTCTTTTTGTTGCGGAGCACGGGCTCTAGGCACATGGGCTGCAGTAGTTGTGGCACGCGGGCTCAGTCGTTGTGGCTTGTGGGCTCTAGAGCACATGCTCAGTAGTTGTGGCACATAGGCTTAGTTGCTCCACGGCATGTGGGATCTTCCCGGACCAGGGCTTGAACCCGTGTCCCCTGCATTGGCAGGCGGATTCTTAACCACTACGCCACCAGGGAAGTCCCCTAAATATGAAATGTTTGGATAAGATGATCTCAAAGGATTCCTCTAACCACAACACACACACACACACACACACACACACAGCGCCATCATTATATCCCTGGGATGTTGCCTTCTTAAAATAAAGTGGTTAAATTGAAAGATATTTTGGAATGAGTGGTGAATTAAGCTTGATTTTGGACACCGAGTCCTACAAGATTATTTATTTTCCCTTACTCACTATGCAGACCCTATACTGTGTGGGTGCAACCTATTTTTATGTTTAATACATTTGCACTGAGAGGATTTGTTAGGAACTTAAAAATGCAATTGGACAAGCAGGTGATTTAATCCATTCGGTCCCCCACCAACGTTTCTCATTTGGACGATATAACTTGCATCCGCCATAGGTCAAGGGAAGTGCCCGTCAATAGTTTTTTTAGGCAGCAAGCCTTTCCTATTGGTCCCCAGAATAACCTCGTCATACCTTAGAGGTATCATCGCCTTCATCCTCATGCACTGAGCTGGACGGTGAAGGAGTTGCAGACTTGCTTCCGGGAGGAGACGGCGAGTTGTGGGGGACACTGCTTCCCCCCATGTTCAATCCAAGCTGAGCACTTAGCTGTGATTGGTTGATGGTGGTGAGCTGGCCATGCTGCATCATGGCTGGCTGCTGCCTGAGCTCTGCAGGCTGACCCCTTGGTCTCATGGCTGCCATCTGAGGATGGGAGCTATACTGACCTCCTTCTGGGCTCCGTATATCTTGCATCTGTAAAAAAAATGCAGAGGAATAATTTTTCACAAAACTTGTTTCTGGAAAAAATTTTTTAAATTCCTTAGGCTTTAAAAGTCCGTTAGGATGTCCTGCTAAACTATACACATTTCCACCCCGTCCCTCAGAGTAGGATAATCCTAACAGCATATATCACCCTGAATTTGAGAATTCAGTCAACATCACTCAAGACCTGGTTGATTATACTTACAGTCCTTCTTTACACTGTAATGAAATGCAAACATATAGCATTACCAGCTATTTATGGTGTAAGTTTCAAAATACTGATGCTTATTAGAGTGTCAATATTATATAATTATTAGTGATTACAGCATTCACAGTAATTCATGAAACTCTATTTCTTTGATTCTCATCATTTAAAAAAGGTTTTGAAAGTTAAGCATACTATGGTTCTCAGTTTACTCCTATATAGGCTAGTACTGGCCAAATGATCTACGAACTTCCGACTCAGAACATTTACAGGCTGGTATTAACCAATTGATCAATTGACTATTGAAATGATTTGACTACACAGTCCGATTTGAAAGTAAAGCTCTAAAGTTGCAAGGTCACCATATTAATCCATTATGCTATCTGGGTCACTGCTTTTTAGCCTTAATGAGACTCACTCTTACAATTCAAGCAGTGAATTTTATCTCTGCAAGAATTAGAATTAAAAGCATTGGAGGATGAAGCTCTTAACATGTCTAGAGGTCAAATGTGTTGTCAGAAGAGTGTGGTGGATTTCACTTAATGTTTCTCTGGCATATTTTCAAACTTAAAATAATGGGGACTATTTTGTGGTGCTTACAGAAGCAGCTCAGTTTTGTTCACTCTGAAGGGCATTGGGGAGTTCATGCAGGTAGAGGGTTTATAAAACAAGAGAGAGAAAAAGAGAAACAAATGGAAAAAAGGAGGGCAGTGAAGAGATATATGTTAACGTTACATTTGGGAATGGAAAAAGTAAAACGAATGTTACCTTTCTCGATTTCATTAAAAAAAAAACCCCATATAGTGTCAGATATTACCACCATGACATGGAAATAATGAAAAGGTCAATTAAATAACTTAGTCATAGGAATTTTTTTCTTTTGGTAATAAAATCATTTTCTACCAATGCTCTCTAGTCATTTTACCAACCTAGTTAGACCTCCCTGAAACTGGAGTGGTGACTGAAGAGGTGTCTGCCTGTGTTCTCTGTATTAGGTTTACTGTCTCCACCATAAGGCATCTTATTAGTCAATACCTTTTGACCTTTCCAAGTCTTGCTACTGCTTCATCTTCAGACTCAGTTCTAGGGATCGTAGACTCTGGCTCTCCTGGGTGAAGGGTTAGTCTGGCTCTATGGCTTTGTACCCATTGATCGCCTGGTTTAAATCAACCTTTTTCCCATAATTTAAACCACGTTCCAATCCTTCAAAAGTAGCTCATAGCTCTCCTTTTTATGAAACCCCTCAGTAAGCAGGTATCACTATTCAGTGATACATGTGAGCGCTGCAGAGGCTCTAGTGACACGTTCTCAATCTACAGAAGAGGAGACTGAGGGGCTGTGAATGTCTGTTGAATAAATATATAAATGGATGACTAAAACCCAGAGATCTTAAATGACTTCCCCGAACCACACAGTTGGAGTTCAACCCTACATCCCTCAATTCCAGTCTTTGCTCCTTCCTACTGTGTTAAAGCAGCTGACACAGTATTTTGTGTATCCCAAAGAGCGAGTTATAGTTAACTAAAGACAGCCAAGAACACCCATCCAGCACTGCCTACCCAAATCCATGGTTCTCATCTAGTCCATTCATGTTGCCTCCACTCACATTTACTAAAATAGTTTTTGTTCCTGCTTAACTGTTCCTATAACTTCCATAATCTGACCTTCCTTGTGAGATAATACTAGCTTTCACAGTTATCCATAAAGTTGTGCTACTGAGTCTTTTCCAGGCCCGTACTCTAAGGCCCTGAGGTCCTATTGTGTTCTTCCTTAGACCCTTAGCATGTAGAACTGGGCTCTCATTGTGGGCACAGAGTAATGGGTGCCCGTAAAGGGCACTGTCCTATACAGGGCAGCTCCCTCTCCCAGCCCTGCACCAAATAAAGCACTCACACTCATATTCAAACATATCTGTTTGTAGAGGACACATTTTTAGAGCCCTGCGAATCAAAAATGTTTACTAACAAAATCATACTTTAAATTATCTTCCCAAACATATGTATGTAGCTAATTGATATCGTTATTTCTCTGTCACATAAATCCCAGGTTACAAGCATGAACAGTTGTAACCTATCGGGAGCCCACTTCTCACCCTTTCAGAAATATTGTGGTTTCCACGTGACATTGCAGAAGATGACCTCTAAATTGACTTACACACAGAATTTCCAGATTTACGACTACAAATTTCACTTTAGAGCACCTATCTCTTCCTCCATTTTGTAATCCTTTTTATTGTTTTCTCATGCTAATTAGTGTGGTGGGTAGATCTCTGAGAACTAACATTGTATTTCCACCTTTGTTATATTAGTAGAAGGAGGTGGGCATGGTGGAAGGGGGTAGGGAATCAATCTGGGTCGGGACCACAGAGTACTCAACAGGGTACCACTGTTTCAACAGACTCATCATTAGTTCAAAATATGGTGTCACCAATGGTGTTAGGCCAGCAGACAGCAGCTTTAACACTGAATCAAAGAATAATTTTCCTTTGTGGAGGGTGGCAAGCACAAATCAGAGAGCATACTCATCTCTTTAGGCCTCAGATGCACTTAGAAATAGATCTTAACACCCTTGGTGACATTTCTGAATTAGGAGGAGTTTTTCCATTTCACCTTGCTTTGACAGAAGTCCGTTTACTATTTATCACTGCCTAATGTATAATATGGGTCAAAGTAAACTGGAGGGACTCTGATTACTGAAAACTAAGAATAATTAGTCAGCTCATGAAGGTAAGCAAATGCTCTGATTACTGGTTTCCTTCTAGGAAGATAGTGACTAACTACAGGTCTTAATGTGAAATACGAAACTTCAACTTGCAAAATATTATTTCCTGTTACTCTCCAGTATTTTCAATTTACCGTGAATAATTCACTTAAGTCATGCTTAATCTCAACTGCTGTTCTGATTCCTCCCAGCTCCTTCACTGACTTTATTCTTCTTACAACTTTCCACCCCTAAATGATTCCCTAACATTCTGTTTTTGAGTCGCATTTCTTCATCCAGCTAAGGTGCATCATGATTTTGTTAATGGGGAACGTTCTAAATGAAAATGTACAATTCTGGCCCAAACTCCAGGTCTAACTCTGCTAGATGTCACTACTTGGACATCACCCCTGCTGGAAAACCGAATAATGTCTTCTTTCTCAAAACTATTTTGTACTCTGTGTCCAATTTCTTTCGATGATACCTTCATCCTCCCTGTCACTTCTACTCAAAATGTTCTAGTAATTTTGGGTTCATTCCTTTTCTATCAAACTCTTGTGAGTTCCACTGAGTCTGCTCTACAATACCTGTTCCATCTTCCCTTCGTCCCACTCACACACCATTCACGTATTTCAGGCCTTCATTTCATCTTCATTTGCAATAGCTACTTAACTAAAAAGAATATCTTCACATCCACCCCAAAGAGTACTGTAAAATTAATCTTCACGAGCCAGACTCAAAACCTTCCCAGTGATATCTGCCTACCAAATTGAATCCAAACTGCTTAGCATGCCATTCAAGATTCCAAATGAACTTTATTCCTTCTAAGTGTCCTTCACACACTTGATTGTCCAACCAAACCCAACTAATTGCTTTCCTTTGCCTCTCTCTCCCTTGAACACGTGTCTTTCTCTATGCTGCTCTTTCAGCATTCACTTTCTGAGCATTTGCTGTTTGAACTTTTGAAAAACAGTTACAAAAAAATACTTTGCTCAGTGATTTCTGGTTTGCACAGAACTTTTACCTACTGGGCCTCATAATTCCCCTTTGAGGTAGTCCTATAGAAATGGCTGTTTTGTACAAGTTTATTGAGAATGGTAGAGGATAAATGGTCTCAGATCTCTCTACCAACAAAGATTAAAGTAGAAATAAGTTTATTTTACATATTTGTGATCTTTTCACAATTCCACGACACCATTACCATATTCACATATCCAAACCCTGAATATACTGGGTTGGCCAAAAAGTGCCTACGGTTTTTAAGTAAAAATAAAAGACACATTTTTCATTTTCGCCAAGAACTTCATTGAACGACGTATTCACCCTTTTATTCCACTACCTTCTGCCATTTTCCAGGCAACTTCATAATTCCGTCGTCCCAAAACATTTTATCTTTTTGAGCAAAGGACTGTTCCAGGTGCCTTTTTTTTTTAAACATCTTTATTGGAGTATAATTGCTTTACATTGTTGTGTTAGTTGCTGCTGTATAACAAAGTGAATCAGCTATACATATACATATATCCCCATGTCCCCTCCTTCTTGCGTCTCCCTCCCACCCTCCCTAGCCCACCCCTCTAGATGGTCACAAAGCACCCAGCTGATCTCCCTGTGCTATGCAGCGCTTCCCACTAGCTATCTATTTTACATTTGGTAGTGTATATGTGTCCATGCCACTCTCACTTCGTCCCAGCTTATCCTTCCCCCTCCCCGTGTCATCAAGTCCGTTCTCTACGTCTGCATCTTTATTCCTGTCCTGCCTCTAAGTTCCTCAGAACTTTTTTTTTTTTAGATTCCATATATATGTGTTAGAATATGGTATTTGTTTTTCTCTTTCTGACCTTCTTCACTCTGTATGACAGACTCGAGGTGCATCCACCTCACTACAAATAACTCAATTTCGTTTCTTTTTATGGCTGAGTAGTATTACATTGTATTTATGTGGCACATCTCCTTTATCCATTCATCTGTCGATGGACACTTAGGTTGCTTCCATGTGCTGGCTATCGTAAATAGAGCTGCAGTGAACATTGTGGTACATGACTCTTTTTGAATTATGGTTTTCTCAGGGTATATGCCCAGTAGTGGGATTGCTGGGTCGTATGGTAGTTCTATCTTTAGTTTTTTAAGGAACCTCCATACTGTTCTCCATAGTGGCTGTATCAATTTACATTCCCACCAGCAAGAGGGTTCCCTTTTCTCCACACCCTCTCCAGCATTTATTCTTTGCAGATTTTTTGATGATGGTCATTCTGACCGGTGTGATACCTCATTGTAGTTTTGATTTGCTTTTCTCTAATGATTAGTGATGTTGAGCATCCTTTCTTGTGTTTGTTGGCATTCTGTATATCTTCTCTGGAGAAATGTCTATTTAGATCTTCTGCCCATTTTTGGATTGGGTTGTTTGTTTTTTGATATTGAGCTGCATGATCTGCTTGTATATTTTGGAGATTGATCCTTTGTCAGTTGCTTCATTTGCAAATATTTTCTCCCATTCTGAGGGTTGTCTTTTCGTCTTGTTTATGGTTTCCTTTGCTGTGCAAAAGCTTTGAAGTTTCATTAGGTCCCATTTGTTTCTTTTTGTTTTTATTTCCATTTCTCTAGGAGGTGGGTCAAAAAGGATCTTGCTGTGATTTATGTCATAGAGTGTTCTGCCTATATTTTCCTCTAAGAGTTTTATAGTGTCTGGCCTTACATTTAGGTCTTTAATCCATTTTGAGTTTATATTTGTGTATGGTGTTAGGGAATGTTCGAATTTCATTCTTTCACATGTAGCTGTCCACTTTTCCCAGAACCACTTACTGAAGAGACTGTCTTTTCTCCATTGTATATTCTTGTCTCCTTTATCAAAGATAAGGTGACCATATGTGCGTGAGTTTATCTCTGGGCTTTCTATCCTGTTCCATTGATCTATATTTCTGTTGTTGTGCCAGTACCATACCGTCTTGATGCCTGTAGCTTTGTAGTATAGTCTGAAGTCAGGGAGCCTGATTCCTTCAGCTCTGTTTTTCTTTCTCAAGATTGCTTTGGCTATTTGCAGTCTTTTGTGTTTCCACAGAAATTGTGAAATTTTTTGCTCTAGTTCCGTGAAAAATGCCATTGGTAGTTTGATAGGGATTGCACTGAATATGTAGATTGCTTTGGGTAGTATAGTCATTTTCACAATGTTGATTCTTCCAATCCAAGAACATGGTATATCTCTCCATCTATTTGTATCATCTTTAATTTCTTTCATCAGTGTCTTATAGTTTTCTGCATACAGGTCTTTTGTCTCCTTAGGTAGGTTTATTCCTAGGTATTTTATTCTTTTTGTTGCAATGGTAAATGGGAGTGTTTCCTGAATTTCTCTTTCAGATTTTTCATCATTAGTGTATAGGAATGCAAGAGATTTCTGTGCATTAATTTTGTATCCTGCTACTTTACCAAATTCATTGATTAGCTCTAGTAGTTTTCTGGTAGCATCTTTAGGATTCTCTATGTATAGTATCATGTCATCTGCAAACAGTGACAGCTTTACTTCTTCTTTTCCCATTTGGATTCCTTTTATTTCTTTTTCGCCTCTGATTGCTGCGGCTAAAACTTCCAAAACCGTTTTGAATAACAGTGGTGAGAGTGGGCAACTCTGACTTGTTCCTGATCTTAGTGGAAAAGGTTTCAGTTTTTCAACATTGAGAAAGATGTTGGCCTTGGTTTGTCATATATGGCCTTTATTATGTTGAGGTAGGTTCCCTCTATGCCTACTTTCGGGAGAGTCTTTATCATAAATGAGTGTTGAACTTTGTCGAAAGCTTTCTCTGCATCTATTGAGATTATCATATGGTTTTTATCCTTCAATTTGTTAATATGGTGTATCACTTTGATTGATTTGTGTAGACTGAAGAATCCTTGCATTCCTGGGACAAATCCCACTTGATCATGGTGTATGATCCTTTTACTGTGCTGCTGGATTCTGTTTGCTAGTATTTTGTTGAGGATTTTTGCATCTATGTTCATCAGTGATATTGGCCTATAGTTTTCTTTTTTTGTGACATCTTTGTCTGGTTTTAGTATCAGGGTGATGGTGGCCTCGTAGAATGAGTTTGGGAGTGTTCCTCCGTCTGCTATATTTTGGAAGAGTTTGAGAAGGATAGGTGTTAGCTCTTCTCTAAATGTTTGATAGAATTTGCCTGTGAAGCAATCTGGTCCTGGGCTTTTGTTTGTTGGAAGATTTTTAATCACAGTTTCAGTTTCAGTGCTTGTGATTGATCTGTTTATATTTTCTATGTCTTCCTGGTTCAGTCTCAGAAGTTTGTGCTTTTCTAAGAATTTTTCCATTTCTTCCAGGTTGTCCATTTTATTGGCATATACTTGCTTGTAGTAATCTCTCATGATCATTTGTATTTCTGCAGTATCAGTTGCTACTTCTCCTTTTTCATTTCTAATTCCCTTGATTTGAGTATTCTTGTCCCTTTTTTCCTTGACGAGTCTGGCTAATGGTTTATCTGTTTTGTTTATCTTCTCAAAGAACCAGCTTTTAGTTTTATTGATCTTTGCTGCTGTTTCCTTCATTTCTTTTTCATTTATTTCTGATCTGATCTTTATGATTTCTTTCCCTCTGCTAACTTTGGGGTTTTTTTGTTCTTTCTCTAACTGCTTTAGGTGTAAGGTTATGTTGTTTATTTGAGAGTTTTCTTGTTTCTTGTGGTAGGCTTGTATAGCTATAAACTTTCCTCTTAGAACGGCTTTTGCTGCATCCCATAGGTTTTGAGTCATTGTGTTTTCATTGTCATTTGTTTCTAGGTATTTTTTGATTTCCTATTTGATTGCTTCAGTGGTCTCTTGGTTATTTAGTAGCATATTGTTTAGCCTCCATGTGTTTGCATTTTTTAGTTTTTTTTCCCTGTAATCAATATCTAGTCTCATAGCATTGTGGTAGGAAAAGATACTTGATACAATTTCAATTTTCTTAAATTTACCAAGGCTTGATTTGTGACCCAAGATAGGATCTATCCTGGAGAATGTTCCACGAGCACTTGAGAAGAAAGTGTATTCTGTTGTTTTTGGATGGAATGTCCTATAAATATCAATTAAGGTCATCTTGTTTAATGTGTCATTTAAAGCTTGTGTTTCCTTATTTTCTTTTTCTTTTTTTAAAAAAAATTTATTTATTTTATTTATTTTTGGCTGTGTTGGTTCTTCATCGCTGTGCATGGGCTGTTCTCTAGTTGCGGCAAGTGGGGGCTACTCTTTGTTGTGGTGCACGGTCTTCTCCTTGCGGTGGCTTCTCTTGTTGCAGAGCACGGGCTCTATGTGCACAGGCTTCAGTAGTTGTGGCTTGTGGGCTCAGCAGTTGTGGCTTGTGGGCTCTAGAATGCAGGCTCAGTAGTTGGGCACATGGGCTTAGGTGCTCCGTAGCATGTGGGATCTTCCCGGACCAGGGCTCGAACTGAATTCCCCTGCATTGGCAGGCGGATTCTTAACCACTGTGCCACCAGGGAAGCCCCTCCTTATTTATTTTCATTTTGGATGATCTTTCCATTGGTGAAAGTGAGGTGTTAAACTCCCGTACTATGATTGTGTTACTGTCAATTTCCCCTTTTATGGCTGTTAGTATTTGCGTTATGTATTGAGGTGCTCCTACGTTGGGTGCATAAATATTTACAAGTGTTATATCTTCTTGGATCGATCCCTTGATCATTATGTAGTGTCCTTCTTTGTCTCTTGTAACAGTCTTTATTTTAAAGTCTATTCTGTCTGATATGAGAATTGCTACTCCAGCTTTCTTTTGATTTCCATTTGCATGGAATATCTTTTTCCATCCCCTCACTTTCAGTCTGGATGTGTCCCTAGGTCTCAAGTGGGTCTCTTGTAGACAGCATATATACAGGTCTTGTTTTTGTATCCATTCAGCCAGTCTATGTCTTTTGGTTGGCACATTTAATCCATTTACATTTAAGGTAATTATCGATACATATGTCCCTGTTACCATTTTCTTAATTGTTTTGGGTTTGTTATTGTAGGTCTTTTCCTTCTCTTGTGTTTCCTGCCTAGAGAAGTTCCTTTAGCATTTGTTGTAAAGCTGGTTTAGTGGTGATGAATTCTCTTAGCTTTTGCTTGTCTGTAAAGGTTTTAATTTTCTCTGTCGAATCTGAATGAGATCCTTGCTGGGTAGAGTAATCTTGGTTGTAGGTTTTTCCCTTTCATCACTTTAAATATTTCCTGCCACTCCCTTCTGGCTTGCAGAGTTTCTGCAGAAAGATCAGCTGTTAACCTTATGGGGATTCCCTTGTGTGTTTTTTGTTGCTTTTCCCTTGCTGCTTTTAATATTTTTTCTTTGTATTTAATTTTTAATAGTTTGATTAATATGTGTCTTAGCATGTTTCTCCTTGGATTTATCCTGTATGGGACTCTCTGTGCTTCCTGGACTTGATTGACTATTTCCTTTCCCATATTAGGGATGTTTTCAACTATAATCTCTTCAAATATTTTCTCAGTCCCTTTCTTTTTCTCTCCTTCTTCTGGGACCCCTATAATTAGAATGTTGGTGCATTTAATGTCCCAGACATCTCTGAGACTGTCCTCAATTCTTTTCATTCTTTTTTCTTTATTCTGCTCTGCAGTAGTTATTTCCACTATTTTATCTTCCAGGTCACTTACCCGTTCTTCTCCTCAGTTATTCTGCTATTGATTCCTTCTAGAGAGTTTTTAATTTCATTTATTGTGTTGGTCATCATTGTTTGTTTGCTCTTGAGTTCTTCTAGGTCCTTGTTAAACGTTTCTTGTATTTTCTCCATTTTGTTTCCAAGATTTTGGATCATCTTTACGATCATTACTCTGAATTATTTTTCAGGTAGACTGCCTATTTCCTCTTCATTTGTTTGGTGTGGTGGGTTTTTACCTTGCTCCTTTATCTGCTGTGTATTTCTATGTCTCCTCCTTTTGCTTAACTTACTGTGTTTGGGGTCTCCGTTTCACAGGCTGAGGTTTGTAGTTCCCGTTGTTTTTGGTGTCTGCCCCTAGTGGCTAAGGTTGGTTCAGTGGGTTGTGTACGCTTCCTGGTGGAGAGGACTAGTGCCTGTGTTCTGGTGGATGAGGCTGGATCTTGTCTTTCCCATGGCAGGACTGTGTCCGGTGGTGTGTTTTGGGGTGTCTGTGAACTCAATATGATTTTAGGCAGCCTCTCTGCTAATGGGTGGTGTTGTGTTTCTGTCTTGCTAGTTGTTTGGCATAGGGTGCCCAGCACTGGAGCTAGCTGGTCGTTGAGTGGAGCTGGGTCTTAGCATTGAGACAGAGTTGTCTGGGAGAGCTCTTGCCGATTGATATTATGTGGGGCTGGGAGGTCTCTGGTGGACCAATGTCCTGAAGTCGGCTCTCCCACCTTGGAGGCTCAGGCCTGACACCCGGCTGGAGCCCCAAGACCCTATCAGCCACATGACTTTTGGGAAGTCTGAGGTCTTCTGCCAGTGTCCAGTAGGTGTTCTGTAGGAGCTGTTCCACATGTAGTTGTATTTTTGACGTATTTGTGGGGAGGAGGATGATCTCCACGTCCTACTCCTCTGCCATCTGGAAGGTCCTCCCCAGGTGCCTTTTACAGTCTTCCAGGGAACTGAAAGTTTTTCCATTAAAAGAATTTTGTAAAGACCTAAATAAATGGAAATCCGAAGGTGCAGTGTCTGATGAATACGGAGAATGAATCTGAACTTCTCAGCCAAGCTGTAACAGTTTTTGTCTGATCATCTAAGAAACATGCGGTCTTGCGTTATCCTGATGGAAGATAATGAGTTTTTTGTTGACTAATTCTGGATGCTTTTGTCAAGTGCTGCTTTCAGTTGGTCTAATTGGGAGCAGTACTTCTTGGAATTAATCGTTTGGTTTTCCAGAAGGAGCTCATAATAAAGGACTCCCTTGCAATCCCACAATATACACAACATCAGCGTCCTTGGATGAAGACCAGCTTTTGGTGTAGTTGGTGGTGGTTCATGTCACTTACCCCAGGATCTCTTCCATTTCACATTACTGTACAGTATCTACTTTTCATCACCAATCACAATTTGTTTTAAAAATGGAACGTTTTCATTACATTTAAGTAGAGAATCTCATGCGGAAATATGGTCAAGAAGGTTTTTTTTTTTGCTTAACTTATGTGGAACCCAAACATCAAAGGGATTAACATAACCAAGCTGGTGCAAATGATTTTCAATGCTTGATTTGGATATTTTGAGTATGTCGGCTATCTCTCACATGGTATAACGTTGATTGTTCTCAATTAATGTCTCGATCTGATCGCTATCTACTTCAACTGGTCCACCTGACCGTGGAGCATCATCCAGCAAGAAATCTCCAGCATGAAACTTTGGAAACCACTTTTGACATGTTCGATCAGCCACACCACCTTCTCCCTAAACTGAACAAATCTTTTTTTGCATTTCGGTTGCGTTTTTACCTTTCTTGAAAGAATAAAGCAAAGGGACGTCCCTGGTGGTCAGTGGTAAATAATCCTCCTTCCAAAGCAGGGGACACAGGTTCGACCCCTGGTCGGGGAACTAAGATCCCACGTGCCGTGGGGCAACTAAGCCTGTGCACCACAACTACTGAGCCTGCACCTCAATGAGAGAGCCCGCATGCCACAACTAGAGAGAGAGAACCCACATGTCTCAACGAAGACCATCCTGCGTGCTGCAACTAAGACCCAAAACAGCCAAAAAAAAATTTTTAAAAAATTAAAAAAAAGAAATAATAAAGCATAATATCCCAAAAATGTTGTTTTCTTCCACCTTCAATATTAAAATGGCTACACAAAAATTCACCCATTTTGATAAGTCATTTTTTAAATGCATGCTGATATGACAGCTGTCACGTATGATCTAACAAAATTGTTTTGAATGAAGTTAAAGACAACTAAGTGCTATTCTCATAGCCACCTTACGGAAGAAAATCAATGAACCTTTTGGGCAACCCAATATTTTGAAGTGAAGTTCAAAAGTCAGCTCATCTACAAAGCTTTAAGAACCTTCTTATCATGAACGGCCAAAGCATTCTGTTTGTACTTTCTTTGTGGGACACTACTTTTAAATTTCTTAAACGTGTACTCCTAGACAGTAATCATGATTTGTACATGACGAATGCATTTTTCAATCCTTCCTGAGATCTCTTTTAGTTACATTAGGTATTCCAAGTATTCAAAAAATACCCGCCTAGTCAGTACATAAATGAAGAAATAAACACTACAAGTATAAACTGACTTTAACCAGTTTGATGATCTTTATTTTTTCCTGTGAACGTCATTTAGCATTATTCCCAAGATGAAAAGAAAATATGAATAATGTCTGCTTCCATTTGTGGCAGAAACCTCAAGCTGTACCCTCTACCACTCATTTAATTTTGTCTGGAGGGACAGGCCTCTGGTAGTTGGCTGTCTAGCTGGAAAGCTGGCTAACAGAGGGCACTGCCTCCTTCCTTTGCAGCTCTGTATGGCCATGTGACCATGTTTTGGCTGGGAGGTACTTCCAAGAAATCTCCTTGAAGGAAGGGTTCACATTCTTTTGTTCTTTTCTGCTGGCAAAAATGTGGGTGTGATGATTAGAACTCAGGAAAATGTCTCGGACCAGCGCCCTTAGGATGTTGGAGGCACAGGAAAGAAGCTTGAGTGTCCGATTATCATGAAGACACCGGACCCTGGACAACCTACTTACTGTGGGAGTATTTAATGTGGAAGGGAAGAAAATGTCAATCTTTTTTCAGTGGTTTTGAGTTTCCTGTTATACGTAGCGGAACTAATCTTGACTGATACACCCTAATAGATTAAAAACTCAAAAAAGCAGGGATAGAACCTACTTCGTTTACCATTTTAGCTCTAGTATCTAGCACAGACCTTGGCACATAGTAGATACTCAACACATATTTTCTTGAGTTCCACTGAATAGATGTTCAGGTACATTTAAGATTGATGACTCTGGCTTCACATAAATAATACCACAAATCTTTGATCTTTGGGAAACTACCTTTGCTAAATTCTCAGGACTCAAATGTCTCAAGGTACTTTCTAACCTGTGTGTGAATTTCTCATTTTGTTTATTTCAAGCCCAGTGAGCTTTGTTTTTTCTTGGCTAAAAGTCCTGCATGTTGTTGGTATTTTAATTTTGAATGGCTCTTAATATTTATCTCCCCATTGGGGAAACTCAATCCATTGAGAATGGATGCTAAATTTCACTTTTTTGAGAACGGGAACTGTTTCCTTAAATTTTGCAGATCGTTACTGAGGACCAATATTGTTCTTTAATTATGGGAGCTAACAAATGCCAGTTAAAGTAATGGAGGAAGTTATGATGAACTCCACTGAGTTCCTTCAAAACCTTTTTCCAATTAATGGAAAGCAAAAGCTCGGTTAAAACCAATTAGGAAACCAAAGCAGATATCATGTGTTCTCCCTCATGCTCTGCCTTGTAATCCATGGCTTGATGCTAACACCATGTTCCTTTCTCCCCTGGCCCATACCTACAGCGTAAGAGCACGAGGTTGAGGGTACAGCTTGAGTGGGAAACTTCAGGCACGCTATTTGATACATATTTCAACACGTGTTCTCGCGTTATTTTTCTTGGATTCTCTTTGAAAAGGAAAAGAAAAAAATACCCAAGTTGTTCATCTCAGATTATTTTAAAAAATGAGTAACACTTTGGTATAACTAATACCAAAAGAAAAGAAAGATCCTTAAAACAACATTAGTTGTATTCGTGACAAAAGGGCGTTAAAATCTCACACTTGAACGGCACCAGAACAAATGAAGGCCTGCGTTTCAGCATTTAAAATTGTGTGTTTCACAATCCTTCAGAGTCTGTTTTCTTCTTTCAAATATCAGCATCCTTCCCAGTCCAACATGTGAACCTCGAAAGCTATCATTATCGCTGCCTCTAGCAGACAATCCATATCAAAACAGTCGTACACATAAAGCTCTAACGATGTCTTGGCTTTCTCTGCTCTGATCCAGCTGTTTGAGTGAACAGCAGTTGGTGAACAGAGCCCTGGAACATGGGGAGCCCCGAGGCCTTATTTGCTAATGCGGCTCCACCGGCTGCTGCCTTCTGTGGGCTTTGTGGGCGAGGCCTGGAATTTTGCCAGTTGCAGCAGGAACAAGGGAACGTGAGGAATCTCTGAAGCCCTTCAGTTTACCCCTGTCTGTCAGAATTTGACACCCTTTGCTGTTGAGTGCTTTTCCCAGGGCTATGAGGAGACCCCGCCGGCTTAGGCTGTGACAAGTGCTTACTCTCGGTCCCTTTTGTACACACTATCAAACACACACCGTCCCCAGCATCTAAAGAAAAACTTCTGAGCCTTGCTCTTGGTACCCCATTCAGCCTTGCATGACTATCAGGCCAGGAAGGCTAAGCACTTCCATTTTCCTTAGGGATAATGCGCTCTAAGAGTCTAGGAGAAGAATGTAAATGTTGATATTATTTAAGTCCCCAATTTGATTACATATTTTTGCCAGGGATTCAATTAATATGTAAATGTATACACCCAGACAAATTCGTGGGTAAATTTAATAGTCAAATTTTATTTATTATTTTCCTGAATGCATTTCCAAGAGAGAGCTAAATTATTTGTTGTCCAAATTAAATCATTTCTATGTGATCTCCTCCTGTGATCTATTTATTATTTCAAAACGTATTTTAAATAAACCTTAACACTCTCTGCTATTAGATTTCTGATTTTGAAGACTGACATTTAATATCAGAAGAGGGGAAATCTGGGAAATACATATGCAGTTCGAAAGAAAGATTAAAGATTTTTATGAAAATGTATTTTTATCCCAGTATTTGGTCAGAATAACTTGATTTCAACTCTGAAGTTCCAAAAAAATTGTTTTTGAATTTAACATTCTACTTTCCTTCCAAAAGACAATATGAACAAATAGCGTGCAGGTTTCTTTACAGTGCACTAAAATGGAATATTTATAGTTTAGTTAGGATAGTCATCATAAAACTATTACGAGAAAGCAAGAACTCTGGAGCATAATTCATTAAATATTTGCCAAAAGCCCAGACACGGCACTCTCTAGAATTACCATCCTTGGGGAAGACTAAAACCACCTCGGAAAGCAAGCACTCATGTCCATGTGACCTTCCATAACACCTGACCATCCTCTGCCCTCAAACTGGGGTCTCTCCCTCATCGTAGCCTCTTCCATGAATCAGGACCGTTATTACACAAGGGATTTGATATGATAGAGGAAAAGATCACTGAAAGTTTTAAACATCATGGCTAAAGATCATTTTAAATTAAAAAATTTTAATTCAATTAACTTTTTGTATGCTCTCCCAGGGATGAACCAAAGATCAAACATCGAAGACAGAAAGCCACAGAAGGAGGGAGGACCCCCAACCTCTGAAGGTCCTCAGTGTCTTTGCCAGGTCCTGACCCTCCCTGACAGAGCTTGACTTCTATTTCTGTTACATCCCCCAGATCCAGAAAGAAACATTTTAGTTGCCCTAGTGTATGCATCCGGATTCATTTTTACAAACTGGAAAAGCAATTCTGTATCATTTTATTTGATTTCTTTTTCCTCCTTTTTCCAGATGGGAGGTAGTGTGCTATGGTGGAGGAAACCCTGCTCATGACATCATCAGACTAGCTCTGATCCTAATGAGCTGTCTTACTTTTTTTTTTTTTTTTTTTTTTTTTGCGGTACGCGGGCCTCTCACTGTTGTGGCCTCTCCCGTTGCGGAGCACAGGCTCCGGACGCGCAAGCTCAGCGGCCATGGCTCACGGGCCCAGCCGCTCCGCGGCACGTGGGATCTTCGCGGACCGGGGCACGAACCCGTGTCCCCTGCATCGGCAGGCGGACTCTCAACCACTGCGCCACCAGGGAAGCCCTGTCTTACCTTTAATAATTAATCTGGCCCTCATTTTCCACCTCTGCAAAATAGGTGGATAACAACTTTTCAGCAGCAAATATTTATTGAGTGCTTACTCTAGAGGCACTGCACTAGGTACCAGGTAAACAACAGTGACCAGGTACACTGAAATCCCTCCCCTCCGCAGCTCGTTTTCCAGCGGGGCAAACAGACAATGTGATAAACAAGTGTTAGACGTAGTTTGTTTGATAGTGGTAAGTTTTAAAGAGACCAACCTGAGAGAAATGTACTGACCTTAATGCTTGCTTCAAAGTGCACTTGTGAGGATTACCTAGAATAAAAACTATGAACATGTTCTGCCAGATGTGAACTTATTTTGTGGTTGGCGCTCACATGCATTACCTTTTGTGGAAGAGGCTGATGTTTACCTTTTGCTATCAACCTTGCGTCACTTTCCCTGACTAGTTCTCTTTCATGGTGAGCCACTGACATGGTTGTGACCAAGCATTCTGGCTGCCCAAAGCTTGCATCTGTGGGGACCTTCCCTGGGATAAGCTGGGCAGCTCATGTCACAGAGCACAGGGGTTCACTGTGAGAAAGTAAATAGCCCAGATAACGGTTGAACTTATAACCCAGATTTTAATAGCTCCCTGATCAAGGCTAAGAGGCTAACTGGTAGATAAACAGTTCAAAAAAATTTTAATGCATACAAATGGATTGCAGTTCATAGTATACCATTCTCTCCCATCAACCCTGTACATACAGTCTCTCTTTTGGATCACAATGATGGCCGGGAGGTTACGGGGTAGAGTGATGTCTTCTAACTGCACAGTTGGAAAGATTTTTTTTTTTTTTACTCAAATCGAGGCACTCCATTTTTGATTGCTTCATGCCAACACTCTGTCTCTTGCTGTTACTGCTAAGCTATCAACATTTCAGTGTTACCAAGCTTCACGCTGTGCTTCAGGGAGCCCTTGAACGGGTCCCTCTGCCCAGCTCAAATAAGGGAGACACGCAAATGTACAGTGGGCGAGCTTGACTCTTAGCTGACAAGGAGCATCTCTCTTAATTCCAATTCATGGCAGGACATGAAGGCTCAGGGACTGGAATTTCTCCCGTAACTATCGATAAAAGGGTTTGGGGGACCATGTGGTCCACCCTCCGTTTCCCCAGACATCTGAATTAGCAGTTCCTACACACTTGTACACTTCTGGTAATAGGAGTCTATGAGTCCGCTCTGTGTCTACTGTGATTAGAGTCAGTGAAGCCCTTTATTCGTATAGATCCTGGCTTTCACATCGGCACTGCAGAGTGTAGGCAGCACTGTGTTCATGGGGCTAAAATCTTATATTAACGTGTATTCAAACACGCTAATGACTGTTCACATTTCCTCTGCTTTGATGTTCTCAGAGAAGGGACTGAATAATGTGCCTTATTTTCAGAACTCTCTCAAAGGATTGTGTGCCTTGGAACAAAAAGAATGGATTGGAAGAATAGGTGATAAGAAAATTGGGAAATGTTACGAGACCTGCCCTGTGGGAGTTGTGGTTTACCTACGAGAGCTTGCTCTGTATATTTATAGCATCACAAGTCAGCTTAAATGGTTTCTTATATTATACTTAAACCTGAAAATTTAAGTGAATTTCATAGGTTCTACTGGAATATTAATGGGATGCTAGTAAAAGTGCAGATGTCAAGTAGAATATTGACATCTTAACATCAGTTCAGAAAAGAGATATTTGACTTCATTTAGAGGCTCTTAAATCATTAGATACACATGACATTCCCTTAAAAGTGTATCTCAAGAAGCAAAATTAAAACCTTGTAGTCTGCTTGGCCCAGATAGCTTCCCTATGCAGAATATTTGTATGCTCCCAACTTACTGGGGACTTGAAGAAAAGTACAATTTTAAATTAGTATGTTATTATGGAAATCTTCCAATAATCCTTTTAATAATGTATTATAAAACATTAAAATAGCCTTTCTAAGATAGGAAAGGCTGGAAATCCTCTCCTATTGAGTATAATATTAATAAATTGGTAAAATCAGTCTAGGAAAATTACAATGTCTTTCAGTTCCTTTGAAGTGTCTGACTTGGTAAGTGACCTTAAGCCCCTTTAAAACAATTAAAAGATTCAAATATTTGTCTGCCAAAATTTTATAGCATGTTAGATAATGGGGTGAAT
Source organism: Delphinapterus leucas (assembly GCF_059928025.1). Taxonomy (NCBI): domain Eukaryota; kingdom Metazoa; phylum Chordata; class Mammalia; order Artiodactyla; family Monodontidae; genus Delphinapterus; species Delphinapterus leucas. The sequence continues at coordinate 79,799,961 of NC_143145.1, read as the reverse complement.
GTAGTTATATATAGTCTCTATATTTCTGGGTATACCTAATTTAGTTAATATTAACATTACTCACTCATTTATGCTTTTATACACTTTGAGTCATATAAGGTCAAGGTCTCAAAACTAATCATAAAACTACAGAATGCTATTCATGCTAATATAATAACTCTTTCTTTAAAACAACTGCCAATAAATTTCATTATAAAAAGTTATTAAAAGGGTTAAAAACCCATTAAATGTCAAAGAATTTGCCTGACTCAAACTTCTAATAAAGAAAGAGAATAGGCTTTCTTTCTGAATTATTTAAATCTTTACTGACTGTGCATTAAACCATGAAATTAGAAAAGTGTTATTAGAAGTGTTCTCTGGTTTTTATAAAAGTTGGAGCCCAGAATGTATCAAGCTATAGTCTTTAACTAGACTAGTTAAAGCCGTAGGTTTTTAATCCCAAATATATGGCTTCTACTGATATAAAGGTCATAATTAAAACTCTATCCTGTAACTTGGTGATAATAAAATTATTATTACAGAAGCACACATGTTCATTTAAAATATATGAGCTACATGTTCCAATTTTAATTTGGACAAATATTTTCATTTTTTTCAATCTTTCAATGTCCACTAAACTGATGTTTTTAGGTGTCCTTTATAAAAAACGATGGTTGAAAGAACTTACTGGGGAAGATGTGGCTAGAATCTCGAATGACTGAATTTAATGCACTGATTCCTTGGGTAGGAAATTCAATTCGATATGTTTCCCTGCACACTTAAGGTAGGCCTGGTACTATTAGAGGCCCTCAGGGAAATAAAGACAGATATACTGTCCCTGTGCTTGAAGAGCTCCCAGTGTAGGGAGACATACTATAATACAAGTCAGAGGGGATTAATTCCTGTAGCCGGAAGTACCCTACTGTAGAGTTGCAGGGGAAGGAGTGTGACTTCCAAGTAAGGGACTAATGGTTGACAGATGGTTCTGAAACGTGCAAATAATGCTGCAACAAGGAGTGTGTCTGCATTGCATTGAAACTGTAGTGAGCACCACTGAGAATTAAGAGTGCTTTTCAACATAAGAAGACATTTGGAAAATGGAAATGAATAGAATTTACCTCTGGAGGCTATATTATTGACACTAGACACACCATCTGATTGTCATGGTCACCATATCTGCTGTATTTTCATGAAAGTAATGATTTGCCTATGGTAATATGAAATAAAATTGAACAAAAATAAAATAATTATGTGGCTTTTCCACTAAAGGATGATTTTTAAATATTAAAAATTCAATGCACAATCAAATCATATTTTTAAAAAATGTGACTAAGAGCAAACTGATAGTTTGATTTCTGTTTGGGAATCAGCAATTTGACTTTCAAGTGTTTTATCTTCTGAACCTTCGGATGCCTAGAGACTTAGTCTGTAGTTTCAAGACTATAAGTCAGAATATATTCTGAAGTATCAAGGTGTTCTAACTGAAAGAAGCCAATAAAACTCACTAACATTTGATGCTACATAAGCAGAGAGACCATTTTATCAGTCCCCAGACCATTTTATCAGTCCCCAAATATGGGCCTGGGTTCTAAAAAAATATCTATGGGCACACAAACAACAGCCATTTTCACCTGGATCTTTACAACATTCATTTCATTAACTAAAAATGTTGCCACATAAATTACGCTTTCACGGAACAAGTGGATCTTGTTTTCTTTATACTGCCCCACCTGTCAATCAGCGCCATTCACTTGTTAGTGAAGTATGTTACCCAGAAGGAAGAAAGAAGCAAAACACTCTGTGAAAGGAGGTAAGTGCACAAATCTTACTGTAGGTCTAGGTTGGGCTCATGGGTAAGTGATATGAAAGCTTCAGACCTCTCTGAGACAAAAAGGAAAAGTACAAGGAGTATAAAACAGATTCCTTGTGGGGAATGAGCACTGAGTGGACATCATTTGCTTAGAAAAATAAATTTCCTTTCTCTTTAATAGTAAAAGTTAGCTAAATGGATGCTTGATGGGTTTATGAGAGCTGGTATCAGGAACTCTGAACAGAAAAGAAGCACTTTCTACACATTACATTCAATTTTTGATGAAGACAACTTTTCCACCTGATTAATCATTAAGTGGCATCTCTCCCACCTGCTCTCCCTGAAGAAGTGGTGGATGGCTGGGACACTGGGGGAGCTGTTGATCTCGAAGCACAGTAAAGGGGGACCCAATGTAAGTTTTAAAAGTGGTCTGCAAAGGGTTCATCCACAGGAGGGTGATGAACACATGTGTTGATGATAATGATTCTGACGTGGCCTCTGCCCTGACAGGAAGGCTATCTTAGAATAAAAATTCACTTAAATTAGCAGCAACTCTGAATATTCATGCCCATAATCTGGGTAACATAATTTCGGTAAAATGTGTAAAAATTCCCAGGAAAGGGGGTGTCTCTTTTAATTTAATTTAAATTTAGTGTCTTGGTTTTTTGTTTAATTCTTGTTAAAAACTGTTCTAGCTACCTTTGCCCACTTTTCTGTCCCAGTTAAACAACTGATTCTAAGTGAAATGTAATCCATATTCTTTTTATCAGGAATCTTGAAGGATTTCAAAAGCTTGGATCCGCCTCTCAATAATCATTTTGTAGTTCTGTGGCTGTGGAAAGTGAACTAATAGTTTGCTGATCTGTGGACGCATCCTTCCTAGTGAATGTTTTTCTGATCTTTAAAGTGCTATGTGGCAAAAAAAAAAGTAAAATAAAATAAAAAGTAATCGTGAGCTGAGAAGTCTGCTTGAGTGGACTCTTGTTAACAGAAACATGCCAGGGGAACTTTGTTTTTATATTAGAAGTTATACTCAATTTATTATTTTATTACTTTTCCCTCTAAATTTTAGTAATAGCATTGATGTATTTTAACAACAGAAAAGTACTTCACCTTAGATAAAGCCTAAAAGCCTGTGTTTAGGCTAAATCCATATACTAACAGAGCTATTTAAACAATAAAAACCTGTATTATAAAAGAGTTTACTTGCATCTAGTACATACAGAAATTGCTGTATGAGAAGGTATACTGACATTTCATCAAGCATTGGTTCAAAAGGAAAGCCCAACAAGAACAGAGTTCTGGACATTAGAAAGGATAAATAATTTCAAGATCTGCATAATTACAAAGCTGATAAACCCCAAACGTTTCAATGCCACCAGAATAAAAATAGGAGCATTGTGTATTATGAAAATTTAATTGCTACAAAGTAACTGATAAAAACGACTGTTGTATTACAATTTACTTCTGGAGACATTAGTAACTTTTATGCTTAAGCAATGCCATGGGAGCATCTAAGAACATTTCTCCAAAATTATACACTGCACCCAGAAAAAATGTTCATTGGTAGAATGGCCACTTAGAATAGTAGTAGAATCTTACTAATTGGTCAGTTATATGTTGATACTTAATATTCTGCTGTCCCCTTATTCCCTGATAATAAAATAATCCAAATATCAATGCCAAATCGAGTAGCTTTTAAAAGAATGTTAAATATGTGTGCTACTGCAAGACAAGATATTTCTTGCAAGTTATGAAAAATGCACTTTGCTCATGGGTAAAATGTAGTTTAATGATATGGAAATAAGCTCACAGTTCCTCTGTACTGTATTTACAATTTTGTGTCTAAAACATATTTAATATCTCTAGCATAATTATATGACCACAAGATGACAATCCAATAAATGGGAAAAATCTCAATTACATTGATCAACTGAAGGGAAAGAGAAAAACTTACAACATTAAAGTTTAGAGCCTATTATAAGGGAACAAGAAAGAATATCTAGCCAGCAGTTTTTAAATTTAAAACCATCTGATCATTTTTCTACATTTATAAAATGTACATCTACATTTATAAAAGCTAATAGAAATTTCCAGTTACAATTTATTTTCTGAAGAAAAAAATGCTCTTGGAAAAGACAGAAGTCAGAACCTTTTAAAAGATGCATTGCATTTTATTTCCTCTTTCACAGGCCAGGGGTATTTTAGTTGAAGACGAGAAATATTTGTATTTTCATGTTCTTTTTTTAATGAAACAGGCAGATAGCTTTTTGGGGGCTTACGTTCCTTGTCTTGTTTGCCCCCAAAACTTTCACTGGATGCTCACTGTTTGTGGCACGCACTCAGGTGTGGCCTGGATTTGGTGGCGGTGGGGTGGAGGGAAGAACTGACTGGGGGGGGGTGTCAAGATGAATAAGGCTCTACCCTTCGGTCTCTCGAAGGCAGCCTCCTCAGAGACACTTGCCTTGACAGGCCTACCAAAGTACATCCATCCTCCCCATCCCAGGCGTCTTTTTCACAGCATGATGACTATCTACAATTATCTAGGGCAGAGCTCTGCAAATTTTGACATGCACACGAATCCCCTGGGGATCTTCCTAAAATATGATTCTGACCCAGGGAGTCTTGGGAGGGGCCTGAGATTCAGGGTCTCTGACAAGGTCCCAGGTGGTGCCAATGTGGCCGGTACATGAAGCCAAGTTTGAGTGGCAGGGCACTAATCAGTGTGTTCGTGATTGACTTCCCTGACCAAACTCTGAATTCTGAGAGCAGGGTCCTTTGCCTGCCTTGTTTGCTGCCCTTTCTCAGTGCAAGACTCAGGTACCCCGAAGAACTGGGCTCAGGGAGAATCATGCAGCAGCAAACTGAACTGCAGAACCAGCTGGTAAAGCTCCCAGCTCTCCCAAGAGAGTTTTGTCTATCCTTTGTGGATCCTTTTGCGTGTTTTTTTTTTTTTTTGGGCGGTACGCAGGCCTCTCATTGTTGTGGCCTCTCCCGTTGCGGAGCACAGGCTCCGGACGCGCAGGCTCAGCGGCCATGGCTCACGGGCCCAGCCGCTCCCTGGCACGCGGGATCCTCCCGGACCGGGTCACGAACCCGTGTCCCCTGAATCGGCAGGCGGACTCTCAACCACTGCGCCACCAGGAAAGCCCCTTTTGCTTGTTTTCACGCCGGGAGATTATGGTATAGAATTACCGACAGACAATGGGGCACTTTGACCTGGATTTTCGGTGGGTGGACTGATGAGAATGTTACTTCTTGCAGGTCTCAAGCTATTATTAATTAACTGGGGATGAGGAATGGGGGAGCCTCCAGCCACCAAACGTGACAGTTTATTGGCTAATGTGGGAATAAACCGTGACTCTTGGTCTTCAAAATTTTTCAAAATATAGGGCACAACCTTCCTAAAGTAGTTAAAAATTAGTGATTTAGAATTTCTTAACATGTAAATAACTTAGAAGACTAAGTGAAAATAAATTTTTATTTAATAAAATAAAATTTGTGTAATGCTGCAAAAGCACTGCTTAGAGGGAAATTTATACCGTTAAATGCATGTATCAGAAAAGGAGAAAGGTCTAAAATCAGTAACTTAAGCTTTTATCTTAGGAAACTAGAGAAGGAAGAGCAAGTTAATTCTAAACCTAGCAGAAGAAAAGAAATAATAAAAATTAAAGAGAAATCAATGAAATTGACAACAGAAAAACAATAGGAAAAAAAAAATCAACAAAGCCAAAAACCAGTTCTTTCAGAAATCATTAAAGTTGATAAACCACTAGTCAGGTTAACCAACAGAAAAAGAGAGGACACAAATTACCAATATCAGAAGTGAAAGAGGAGTCATCACTACAGATCCCAAGCACATTAAAAGGATAGTAAAGGCATAACACAAAAAACTCTATGCCTGCAAATTTGACAATTTTGATGAAATGGAACAATTCCTTGAAATTAAAAAACTTCCAAAACACCTACAGAGAGAAATAGATAACCCAAAGAATACTATATCTATTAAATAAATCATTCAATAATTAACAACCTTCTAAAAGTAGTCACCAGGCCCAGATGGTTTCTACAAAACATTTAAGGAAGGAGTCATACCAATTCTCCATAATACCTCCAGAAATTAGAAGCAGAGGAAACACTGCCTAACTCATGCCATGAGACCAGAATAACTCTAATACCAAAACCAGATAAAAACACTGCAAGGAAACTATAGACCAATAACTCTCATGAACATAAATGTAAAAATCATCAATAAGGGCTTCCCTGGTGGCGCAGTGGTTGAGAGTCCGCCTGCCGACGCAGGGGACACGGGTTCGTGCACCGGTCCGGGAAGATCCCACATGCCGCGGAGCGGCTAGGCCTGTGAGCCATAGCCGCTGAGCCTGCGCTTCTAAAGCCTGTGCTCCGCAATGGGAGAGGCCACAACAGAGAAAGGCCCGCGTACCGCAAAAAAAAAAAAAAAAAAATCAATAAAACATTCATAACTTGAATCTAATAATGCATAAAAAGAATTATACACCATAAACAAGTAGAATTTATCCTAGGTGTGCAAGGCTAGTTCAACATTAGACAATCTATCAGTGTAATCCAATATATCAACACACTAAGAACAAAGATCACATGATCGTATCAATAGATGCAGAAAAAGGTGTGAAAAATCTAAACCCATTCATGATAAAACCCTTAGCAAACTAGGAATAGGAAGGAACTTCCTCAACTTCATTTAAAATATGTACAAAAACTCTACAGCTAACATCATACTTAATGGTAAGAAACTGGATGTTTTCCCCCTAAGATCAGAAAAAAGGTAAGGATGTCTCCTTTCACCACTCCTATTCCACACTGTACTAGAAGTCCTGGTTAATGCATAAGGTAGTAAAGACATAAAACAGCTTGGAAAGGAACAAATAAAATCGTCTCAATTTGCAGGTGACATGTTGTCTACGGAGAAAGTCCTAGAGAATCAATAACGACGACAACAACAATCTCTTGGAAATAATAAGCATGTATAGTAAGTATGCAGGATATGATGCTTTCCTATTTACCAACAGTTAAAAACTGGAATTTGAAGTTTAAAAAATGCCATTTACAATAGTACTCCAAAAGTGAAATGCTTAGGCATAAATGTAACAAAACATGTACAGGCCCTATAAGCAGAAAACTAAGAAACACTTATGAAAAAAATCAAAGAAGATCTAAATAAGTAGAGAGCCATTTTGTGTTCATGGATTAGAGGGCTCAATGTTGTTAAGATGGCAGTTCTTTTCAACTTGATCTATAGATTCAACACAATCCCAATCAAATCTTAGCAAGCTATTTCATAGTTTTCAACAAACCGGTTCTGGAGTTTATATGAAAAGGCAAAGAACCTGGAATAGCTTACATAATACTGAAGAAGAAGAACAAAGTTGGAAGATGTACACTGCCTGGTTTCAAGACTCTCTTTAAAGCTACAGTAATAAAGACAGCATGGTACTGGCAAAAGAATAGACGCACAGATCAATGGAAAAGAATAGAGAGTTCAGAAATAGACCCACACAAATATAGTCACTGATCTTTGGTGAAAGAACTAAGGCAATTCAATGGAGAAATATAGTTTTTCAACAAATGATGCTGGAACAATTGAACATCCATATAAAAAAGAAAAAAGGTACAAGATCTTTCATTCAGTACAGGTGGGACTGTGACATGGTACAGCTACTTTGGAAGACAATTTGACAGTTTCTTACAAAACTAAACCTAGTCGTACTATACAATTTAGTGATCACACTCTTAGGTATTTTCCCAACTGATGTGAAAATTTACGTCTACCTAAGAAACTGCACACCAGTGTTTATAGCAGATTTATTCATAATGGCCAAAAAGTCCTTCAATAGGTGAATGGAGCAACAAATTCTAGTGCATCCATACCACTGAATATTATTCAGTGATAAAAAGAAATAAGCTATCAAGCCATGAAAAGACATGGATGAATCTTAAATGCATATTGCTAAGTGCAAGAAGCCAGTCAGGAAAAGCTACAAGTATGTCTAATTTCAAGTACATGACATTCTGAAAAGGCATTACTGGAGGGATAGTAAACATTGGTTGCCAGCCATTCAGAAGGGAGAGGTGGTTAAATAAGTAAAACAAAGATAATTTTTCAGGGTAGTGAAACGATTCTGTATGATACGGTAGTGGTGAATACAAGACATTAAGCATTTGCCAAAACCCACAGAAATTTACTGCACAAAAAGTAAACACTCATGTATGCAAATTAAAAAGAATATTTAGGAGGCTGTGGGTGAGATGCAGGACATCACAAAAGAATCTTAATGTATTGCAAATGTATGAAACAATCTCATTAAAGGGGATGGGTAATACGTTACTGACCTATGTGACTTTGGAAACGAGTAGAGTCTACAAGACTAAAGGTAAAGGAACTGTGTGTAAGCACCGTATCCTACTCCATAAACTTGTTTCCCACAGGAGTGTGGGTTAACAATTCTGATAACGTGAACAGACATTTCCAGGAATGAACAATGAAGTAAATGGATAGCAGATGGTGGGGGTCAGGTTTCTCACTGTTGATGTGAGAGGCTACAGATAAGCAAGGGCAGAAGGCTATGGCAATAGATTAGAGTTGAGGACATCAGTATGAATTAATGTTCAGCTTAAACTAGATACAGATGGTTACACATAGAAGTCTTTACAGATATGTGTATGTACGTACACAGGTTAGTATTCATACGTATATCCCCCTACTCTGTCAGCTGAGAGGTCCTAGAAGAAATGAAACCCCAGTAGCAATGGGCAAACGTGGTGCCCAGATCTTAGTTTCTCCAAGAAAAGGAAACAGGGCTTCTTGGAGAATGGCTGGTTCTAGGACAGGAACAGGAAATATACAAGATGAGTCTGGAGTATACTGCAGTAACAGAAATTAAAGTGTTCAAAATACAAAAAAAAAACGAACACCTCCCCCCAGAACACACACGGAGTGATGGGTGTAATCCAGAGGGGTACAAGAAGCCAACTGAAAAGGCTCCCAATCCCCAAAGCTGGAATAACCTGAGATAGATGGATAGGTAGATAGATAGACAGACAGACAGATAGGTGGATAAATAATATTGGATTATAACCCAAAATGTAAAAATAAACACCCATGAGCCCATACTAAAAAAGGTAAATGATTCAATGAACAAACAAGTAAAAAAATAAATGGGAGAGAACAGGCAAGTCTTCAATGCAGGACAATTTCAAATAATTTATGTAGATACTCACCTTCAAGGATGGAGAACATAACTCCCCACTCCTTGAATGTGAACTGCACATAACGACTTTCTTCCAAAGAGTGCAGTATGGAAAGGGATAATAAAAAAAGAGTACACTTACAGTTTGGAAACTTGACAAACACTACTTCAGACCAGTGATCAAGCGTACCATCAACAGTGCTAAGTCATGTTGATAATATGAACCCTTGAAATGATCTGATGAGAATATGGCACTTTATGGTTTTCCTCCTAAAACTACGTTACTCTGATCTAACCATAGTAAAAACCTCAGACCAATCTCGACCAAGGGAGATTCTATGAAATACTTGAGAGTACTCTTTTTTTTTTTTTTTTTTTTGCGGTACGCGGGCCTCTCACTGTTGTGGCCTCTCCCATTGCGGAGCACAGGCTCCGGACGCTCAGGCTCAGCGGCCATGGCTCACGGGCCCAGCCGCTCCGCGGCATGTGGGATCTTCCTGGACCGGGGCACGAACGCGCGTCCCCTGCATCGGCAGGTGGACTCTCAACCACTGCGCCACCAGGGAAGCCTGACAGTACTCTTTAAAATTGCCAGGGTTATCAAAAACAAGGAAAGTCTGAAAAACTGCCACAGCCCAAGAGGAGCCTAAGGATATATGATAACTAGATGGTGACCAGGAACAGAAAATGGACATTAGGGAAAAACTGAGGATGTCTAAATAAAGTATGGACTTTAGATGAGAATAATGTATTAATATTGGTTCATTAATTATGACGACTGTCCCATACTAATGGAAGATGTTAATAATACAGAAACAAGGTCTGGGGTAAGTAGGAACTCCTGGTACTATCTTCATAACAATTTTGTAAATCTAACACTGTTCTCAAATTCAAAGTTTATTATAAAAAAAAAAAGCTGACCCAGTTTTACTCCCAGTAGTTGAGCTATAAGCTACACAAGAATCAGGTATATTAGTTTCCAAACCTGTTTATGCATGTTGTGTTTATTAATGCAATTGTAACATTTATTCAAATAGCATATAAACGGATTAAATTTGCATGCATGCAAAGAGAACTGTTTCTATATAAATTAAGTTTAATGCTCTGGAAAGGCTGAATAAAGATAGGCTACTTAAAAACTTGCTGCCTAATCGTGACCTAACGATGCTGTAAAAGACTATGAAAAGTAAAAATCCGTAAAGAATCTTCTTTTGGATGGTCTCATAAGTCTCTTTAACTTCTTGCGCCATTTTAAAGAAGCATAAAGAGAAAATATTCATAGACAAAGTTTTATGGCTGTTGTTCACATTACAAAGGCTGCACAGGGTTGCCATCTTGGATGCAAACACTAAGACACAGTGTTGGTCCTACCCCCGATGACAGGGCATTGACACGCTTAACCGCTTTTTTAACCAAGTAGCTACTGTGTTCTGATCTTTCTTACTACAATCTAGAAATTTTAATTACATGTAGAAAGAGGTTCTCTGCACACCACAATGTCACATGTGTGAATCAGCGTGAGGCTAAGAATGTCAGCACTGGAGTTCTGTCTTTCTCCAGGTGCTCGATGGCCTAGCATTTCATGGAACTGTGCAACAAAAAGGCACCAAACTTCTACTGTATTCGGTATGCTAGTATACTAGCCGAATATCTGAATATGTTTGGTCTTTGCTCATGAGGGAGACTACATGTAGCTGTCTAGTTGCCAGAGGGTCCATGAATGTTGGGTATTTCTCCTCTCCTCTACAATCTGTTTAAGGGCAGAGACCAGAGATTTCCTGACTTGTCCCCTCTAAAAGGAATACACAACCCGAACGCCAGCACTTTTTCTCACCAAGATAGATGAGGACTCCTTGTTGGCCAAGTGTGACAGGAGCTGGACCCTATCATTAATTATACTGAAGGCACACAAGCTCCCAGAGTGTCCCTTTTACCTGGCTAGTGAGTCTATTGTAAGGGGCTTCATCCATCGGTGCCTGGCACACACTCCACCAGATTGCTAAGGGCTGCAACTGTGTGAACAAGCCCACCCGTGTTTTCGTTATCCCCTAGTAGATGTGTAAAACGTGGGTATTAAACTTTCTGTGAGGGAATTTTTTACTTTCCACAGAAATACAGGGGTGCCTTTTCAGAATGATGGGATTTTTATTTTGGTTTGGAGAAGGACAGGTCTGAGGGGTGTTTTGAGTGTGTGTGGGTAGACAGTGGTAGGGATACATGTGCTCCCAAGAACATCTTGGCTTCCTAAGACTGAGAGCTCTAAGGTAATTCTGGCTTCTAGAGTCACCGACTTGAGGCATTTCTGAGCCAAGATTAGAAAAGCAGAGCCAAGGATGAGAATCACGTACTATATATTGAGAGGAGAAAGTCTATTTGTATTAGACTCAATCCCCAAAGAAAGATGTCTAAAACTCTCAATGGATATTGCAAAACGCTGAAGGCAAAATTAATTTTAATCCATTTTAATTTGAAACACAGATATTACGCCATGAAAAACGTTTAGGAGGAGATAAATGTGTTGCAAATGATGCAAAAACATGTGGGGTGTCCAACACCAGAAGGCTGGAGTCCCTGTTATAACTGAGACCTTTGGAGATTGTGTCTTTATCTCTTCCACCCTGAAGGCTCTATCTAAACACTCAAGAGGAGGATTCCTACGTTTCATTTGTTCTAGAGGTCAGTGAGCACACAGAAGGCCTTTCGAGTACAAATCAGAGTTCACAGTGCCTTTCGATAGTACTTTTTAGTGTTTGGGACTAAGTACAAGCCCTTTCTAGTGATGAATTCTGTCACTGCATCCGTGTCACATGTGGGAAGACTACTAAGGAGATTTTTTTTTTTTTCAGACACTTCTTTCATTTTTTGTAAAAATAGAGGTAGCGGCTCCTAACATGGTGAGCCAGCATGCATTTCAGAGATTCTGCTGAGTCAAGAATTTATCTTCCTTAGAAACTCTTCTTAAGTCACTTAAAGACCTCAAGGATGAAGGTATTACATGGATTGTCCGCCAGGTGAGGGATGCACTGGCAGAGTAACTCATTAATATTTTGCATTTGCTCTCTGCCATCAAGTTTCTCAAAGAAGATGTTCTGAACTCAGTGACTTTTTTTCCAGGGCAGACTCAGAAAAGAAATTTCCTCTTAGAATAGTAAAACAACCTAAAATAGAGCATTAATAATTAAAAAGACCATGATTTACAATCTCCTGGCTGTCCATTAGAATAACTTAAACCAAAATTCTTCTGGTAAAATATCTTTAACATTTTTGGTGACACTCTTTGGCAACTGGTTTCGTGTGCAGTGAGAGCAAACAGGAGTGAGGGCAGGCACGACGCATGTCCCGACAAGTTCAGGACAGATCAGAAGAGCTGCACTCACCTCTAGGTTAGCCACAATAGACAATCACAAATCGTCTCTAAGCTTCAGATTTCGTTCTCTAAAATAGGGGTGTGACCAGATGATTCCTTAGGTTTTCCCATTTTGGGACTGCCGTTCACAAATGTATATTGTGTGAGTTACAAAAGAATGAACGAACAGCTTTAAGTCAGGATCATCGAAGCTGTAAGTGATGCTTAAGACAGATAGACTTGGCTCTCAAGTTCTTCTAGATTATTTTTTTTCTTCATGTACTTAACCCAAAATATTTGATAAAGCTTCCAAGGATGCCTCATTTTTCTGTCAGGTGATAATATTTCATTAATAAACTAAGTAAAGAAATAAATATTTCTAAACATAAACATTTCCACAAAATACATAAGTACCTCCAAATGAAAATATAGGTATTTATTTAATAATATATGATAGAGGGCTTCCCTGGTGGCGCAGTGGTTGAGAGTCCGCCTGCCAATGCAGGGGACACGGGTTCGTGCCCTGGTCCGGGAAGATCCCACATGCCGCGGAGCGGCTGGGCCCGTGAGCCAGGGCCGCTGAGCCTGCGTGTCCGGAGCCTGTGCTCCGCAGCGGGACAGGCCACAACAGTGAGAGGCCCGTGTACAGCAAAAAACAAAAAAAACAAAAACATATATATATATATATATATATGATAGAAATTACATACATATATATATGTTTTTATCGGCCTGAATTTCAGCATGAGAATAAGGTTGTTAAATCAGGTCAGTCTTGGGTATTGGTGGGCAGAAGAGAACGTGTTATGATTTGAGGAGGTCTATAGCAGCTCTCCAGACTCCAAGTACCTTGGTTAAAATGCACCCTTAGGCAATCACTAATTTGGATTAACATTTTTCTCTTTTAAAATGGGGGAGAAAAGGGCAACAGTAAATATATGAAGCCAGCCATAATCATGCACATCTCTGTTTGAATTACTTTAATCTGATTGCTTTCCTTTTAGAGTTTATGTGATCAGTTTCACCGAGCAAATGTGGTTTTGAAGGAGAGTGGAAGAGGATGTGGACGTTCCTGGGCAGGGGGCGGGGGGAGTGGGGAGCAGAGAGGATACAGACGCCCAGCTATGTGCAACTAGCGGGCAGCATGAAAGAGTCTAGGTGTTCAAGGAGCAGAAAAGAAGGATACTTAAAAGGCTGGAATAAAAAACTCGTGTTTTAGAATTTTCATTCCACAACTATTCATGCGGTGCCTTCTACATGTCTGGCACTCTGCTGGGCGGACGGGGATAGTTACAATTTTGCCTAGCCCATTCTGTTTTTCTCCTAGAAATGCAAATAAACATGAACAATATACTTTCAGACATCCAGAGGCTGTTCTGAATTCCAAGTAGTAAAGTCTCTTCAGTATATTGTATTTTGAACTTTTAGGAAGAGACATTAATAATTTAACTTTGAAGTGAACTAAAGTGAAGTGATGTAGAATTAAAAGCATCACAAATGCTGCTAAAATATTTATGGAGACTGTATTTTGACTAAAGGATTACAGTTATAGAATGATTTATGTCCTAGTTCCTGAGATCTCAGTTTACAAAAGGAGCCAAAGCTGAAACCAAATTTCACAATTGTGCTTTTCATTATGAAGAAATTTTCCATATGTCTTCCTTTTTATTAATTATTACAATGATGTGTCTAGATGGTCTATAGCAACATTATATATTATTTTCATATAATTCTTCCATAAACATGGGGCAGATCTTCATGTAGTCTTTATACATTAAAAACAGCAGTGAAATGGTGACATGCCGTTTAACATAATAGATGCATCAAACAAGAAAAGAAAATAAAAGCCCCAATGTTGTTAATTATAGTAGTGCTAGAGGGAATGTGCTAGAGGTCCAGCACGACTTCCTCTAAACTTTACTAATTCTGCATTGGTCCACCCTGATTACAGTAAATGTATTCACTTTCCAATCTTGTGAAGGAGAGAATCAACGAGCCTTTTTAATAACCCTCCAACCTTGCCTGATGTTTGCTCACACAGTTAGTGGAACCACAGCACTGTACATAATCCAATAAAGCTCACAACAGCCAAGATATATGTAATCAAGGATCTGAAAGAACACCCTCCACGTTAGATTCAGTCGCTTTTAACTTGTACTTCACAAAACAAACAGTCTCTTCAGGCAGAAGGAAAATACGTGTTTGTCATCCAAAGCAAATATGAAGTCACACAGGGTACTGAAAGGTGCAGGCCTGTCAAACACTTTTTAAATCCAGCAACAGCCTCTGTTTCACTGCAGAATTAGTCGAATATTTGGGGAAAGCCAGCACGTTAAACAAAAAGCGGCGGGAGAACTCTGCACTTGCTTTCGCCTGCTCTAAATATTCTATTGTGATTGCTCAGGGTAACGGGGATGACACTGGTGCTGCCTGGAGGGTATCCTGACTCTATCTCCAAGCAGGAAGCAGAATAAGAGAATCAAATACTGATTCCCAAACGAATACCAGGTATCCAAATGTTCTCAGCAACCATGGTGCCTAAAGATTCGCTCTTAGGTTCCAGAAGAATTCAGATCTGGAACGTACCACCAGAAGTGCCAGCAACCTCTAGTTTAGCTCATCTTCACTAACAGCTCTTTCTTCTTCTTTACAGGAAATAAGCAATGACTCAGAGTCAGGTGGTTCTTAGAGGAAAAGAGAAAATCTAGAATCTTCTTTGCCCTCCCCAAGTTCATCAAAAGAACAGGGAGTAGTGCCATAGCCAAGGCCAAACAACATTCTGTAGAGAGCATGCTTGTATAACATCCTTTCTTAATATCCCCAGAGAAATCTTTTGCGAGTTCAGAAAGAAACTTTAGAATTTTAGGTCTATCACCTCAGTCATCCTTAAAATCACTGGGGTTTACCCATTTTTCTTTTTTAATTTGCTCTGAAATAATTAATTACTTCATTCTTAGATGAATGTTGGGATAAACCAGGTCATCTGAAAATAGAGAAATCATCAATCAAATTCTATTTCACAGCAATGACACCAGAGCAATGTGTTCTTGGCCTAACACAGTCAGCTTTGTTTATCTTTGATAGGAATTCAATTTTTCCGTCCCTTTTTTGGATCCTGTAACATTCCCAGTGCCTTTCCGTAGTTCCCAGCTCTCTTTCGGCTGAAAAGGAAATAAGCCTTTGTGAAGGCATTTGTTGAGAATATTTTATTCTTTGCCAGTACAGAGAGCCTCACATGAGAATTGTGTTTGGGTAAATGCAACAGAAGGAAAATGAATAAAATCTCATTTCCATTAAGAGCTACATTCATGTGCAAAGACCTCCAATTAGAGTTCTATAGAATCAACGATGCTTTGATATTTGCTACAGAAAGCATACTACACTATTGGCATGATAGCTAAGAATCTTTATGTTTCTATGGTAATTTATTTTAGATAGTTTTGCCATCATGGCTAAAATGAAATGTCAATTAGTGCATATAATTTAGAAATTACCCTCAAGTCTTCCAGAATTTTAAGTAAAAGTCAGACGCTCTCCCCAAAGAATAAAAATTAACTTTATCCAAACGAGCATTTCAAGAAAACCTCTCTAATTCCTGCTTACACCAAAAGGAATCACCTAATTTTGTGTATCAGAGAGTATGTGAAGCAACATATTTTTTGTCATAGTTATTACATCAGGCAAATACACTTTATTATAAGTGAAAAAAGTATATGCCCCATGAGTGCTCAACCACGTAATCTAGCTGTCTAATAAATTCTTCATTGTGGCCGACTAGTCCTTTGGGAAATGCCACGGTTCATTCCCTGAAAAAAATCAAGGGACTGGCTTGTAACAAACAAAGCATTTCTTAAAAACGAAATGAAAGGAAACAAAACCAAACCTTAAGTTTGTAGTTGATCAAATTGCAAAACAAATTAGGCTCTATTGGACCAGTTTTCTATGACAAATCTCAGGATACATATTTTAGTTATTTGATCCCCAAGAATTAAAAAAAATTTTTGTAGCGCCACCACACATAGAATCTAGGCATGGGGGGGGCCCTTTTCTGACACTTCTCTTTTTATTACTCTCTTTGTTTTAACAAACAGAACTGAATAAGGGGTTATTATGTTTTATTACCTTCAGTGTCTTTTAAAACTGTTCAGATCTGTCTTGGAACATTCAAAAAGAAAGACTGGTTCACCAGGAAATTGATTTCTGAAGAGAACGAGAGCAGCCTACACAGCTGCTAGTCTAGAATGAGATTATTTCTACTGCCTGGGAGGCTTGTAGAGGCACATACAGGCAGCCCTAAAGATAGAGGGAAAGACGGAGATGTGCCAGCTGCTCCTGCCTGCCCAGAAGTCAGAGTCCTGGGGAAGCAAGGCTGATGACGGCGCCGCAGAGGGAGGGCAGGTTATTTAACAATGCGAGCTTGAGTTCCCAAAACGTAAGCTGGGGGATGATAAGACCCAATGGCACAGAGCTGTGAGAAATAAATAAAATGTGCAAAAGATCTAGCATATATTTAGATCTTAACAAAGGGTGACTATTATTAATACAGCCAGTAGCTGGAGAGAGTTTTTACACACTTCAGATTTTATTTTTCTACCAGAGAAAAGACCAGAATGGTGATGGCTACCTGGAGGTAGATGAGAAAAGACCAGAATGGCGATGGCTGAATATCCTCTTAGTGGATACTAGATGGGTTATCAAATAACAGGAAATGTGGGCATTCTCTTTCTTTTTACTAGAATAAAGACTCTAAAAGCTAAACACACCAAAGCAAATGAGAGGAATAGGGAGGTGAATGGCCTGGGATGGTGAGGGAGCGCACAGCAAAACAATGAGCTGAAAAGTACTTATGTGGACCTAAGATTACCTTTGAATCTTATTACAAATAAAATTTCCGTGCTATCCAACTAAGTTATTGATGCTTTAATGTAGCATTACTTGAGAAGAAGCAACTGGATTTACTGGACATACTGAGAGTCTTACTTCTGATCAATTCAGATGCACATATTGAAAGTATGAGCAGCTACCTTAAAAATGTGACTAATACACCATCTAGCCTCTAAAGGAAACACATCCCCAATTGATTAATTATTTAACAGATAATTCTTGTGGGCCTTTTATTTATTAACATAAGCTTTGAGCAATTTATTATCATTATACAGCACATATCTATAGTTATCATTTTGTGCTACTTACTACACATTGGATTATATATTATTACATAGATATTACATATTATCTAGTTAAATCCTTTCCTTTTTTCTTTTTACATAAACTAAAAGCCAGAGACATTTATTCACCATTCTAACGTGGTTCTGTTATATTCAGAAGAAAGGATTGAATATATTGGAGGTGAGTAAAGAAAGAAAGAAATCTAGACTCTTGAGAAACTAAAGAACCATAGAAAACTTCATTGGTGTTTGATATTAGTCATCAAAACCTTTGAAGAAAGCTTCTTCTGAAAAGTGCTTTCAGAAACTGAGCATCAACAAAGCTGTGGTGCTGGGCTATAGCAAAAACTTCCCTTCTTCTCCTTGTACCACTGCTGTCATCTTAAAAGTCCTAGCAATTTAATCTGGCTTAGTGTAGACTACTGAATGTTTTTCAGTACCATAAACTCTGTTTCTCATGTCTTCTTTTGACTTCGTGGATTCTTTCTTTCTTTTTTTTTTAACATCTTTATTGGAGTATGATTGCTTTACAATGGTGTGTTAGTTTCTGCTTTATAACAAAGTGAATCAGCTATACATATACATATATCCCCATATCTCCTCCCTCTTGCGTCTCCCTCTCACCCTCCCTATCCCACCCCTCTAGGTGGTCACAAAGGACTGAGCTGATCTCCCTGTGCTATGTGGCTGCTTCCCACTAGCTATCTATTTTACATTTGGTAGTGTATATATGTCCATGCCACTCTCTCACTTATAAAGGAGGGATTTTCCTGGAGTGAGAGGGCAGGGGTGGGGTGAGAATTGAGCTGTAAAGATGTACATCACAGATACGCAAACTTTAGGGTTTCACCACCAACAAAGTTTTTCCAAATGATGGAAATGACAGAGATTTACCAACTTTTAATATTATTAAATGAGTACACTGCAAACATGATTACTGGCTCATCACTATTTCATAAAAGATATTTTAATACTAATGAAATCTGGATGTGTCTGAATAAAGCATTATCCTCAAAAGGGAATAAATCTTGCTTTATGAACAAAAATTTCCTTATTTTTGTGAGGAGCACTAAGAACTTGAATTAACTAGCACCCATTCTTACATGGGCATATGAGAACCGCCGACCAGGGGGCCAAGAGCTTACACTCTAGTTCTGGTAAAACGACATGTACACCGAGTCACAATATCACAACCGGCTAAGGGACCTGCGGTTATTATTATCTAATTTGATTATGCAACATCTCCAGCATAAAACTACCCTGTAAGGCAGATAGGGAAGGCATGATGTTCACTTTTTTTCAGAAGAGGCAACCACTACTTAGAGAGGGGCAATAACTTGCCCGAGGTCAATGTAACTGAGAAAGTGACTAGAACCCCACTTTACCACTCCAGTGCCATCTCACGATGTCACAGCACATGCCTGGTGACTGTGACTTGTAGAGAAAATAACCACTCTTGTTTTCTAACCACACAAACCCTAAGACGGCATATGTATGGAACAAGGAGATGGTCCTAGACTGATTTCACTAGAGACTGACCCGTTTCCTCAAAGAACACACAGCCAATGTCACTACAATTTTGAAAAAATAAAAAAAGCCTGGTTCAAGTTCAACATTAAAAAGACCTTTTAGGGCTTCCCTGGTGGCGCAGTGGTTGAGAGTCCGCCTGCCGATGCAGGGGATGCGGGTTCGAGCCCCGGTCCGGGAAGATCCCACATGCCGCGGAGCGGCTGGGCCCGTGAGCCATGGCCGCTGAGCCTGCGCGTCCGGAGCCTGTGCTCCGCAACAGAAGAGGCCACAACAGTGAGAGGCCCGCGTACCGCAAAAAAAAAAAAAAAAAAAAAAAAGACCTTTTACCAGCAGACTCTATGGTATCAGAACAAGCTGCCATGCAAAGAAGTCAGCTCCTATCACTGAGAATGTTAATACATACGCTTGATAATGACATGAGAGGCAAGTTACAGACAGGTTACTGCACCAGGGAGAGGGATAACTGGGTGTGTCACTGTCAACTCCAAGATTCATCAAAGTGTCCCACACAAGCTTTATTTACTGTTGGATCTATAGAACTCATGAGAGAAATATCCACCCAAATCGGAGATTCCACTCTTTAAGGTAAAGAAAAACAATGCCTCACTTGCAAATATCCATTTATGAATAAAATCATTATCAAGGTAAACCATGAGACAAAGGTGGAAGTGTTCAAATGAGAGACGAAGAATCAGAAGAGGCTCTAAGGTCACATGTGGGACCCCACCTGTTCCGTGCTTTTGTCTTTCATTCTGTCTTCTCAGCAATCTGTGTCCTTATGGCTTTCTCAGCAGTGATTAGGCACAGTGCTAGGCTCTGGGGTTACAACCACTGTAGAGTTCAAAGTTCCCATGTGATGTCCTATGTGATGTCAGCACAGGAACCCCCAGCTCTGGGCTCCATGTCACCAGTGGGCTCTGACCTCTGACAGGAAGACATGCCTTAGACTCTGCCAGGCCTCAGTTTTCTCACCAGTAAAATAAAGGACTTTGATTACAGGACCTGTTTGTTTCCTTTCAGATCATACATTTTTAAAAAGTCTATTTTATTCCATTATATTCTCTCCATGTGGCCCATTAAAACTTTTAAAAATTTTACATTAAAAATGACTGATTTCACTATTTTTGTGTGTGTGTGTGTGGCTAATGATAAAAATGTTTAGTTTGGGAAGTTGAACTATAATAAACTACACTAAAACTTCTCTTCTTAAAAGCCATTTTCTAAATCTACAAATAATCACTCTGGTTTCAAAATTTTTCTCCAAAGCTTTAATCCTATATGGACATTAATCATTGTGACAACTTTGTAGAATGAAAACTACCATTTTCAAGCCCAATTTTAATCACTTATGGAAAAACATCATATGTTAGAACTTGTTTGTCTGGTTAAGTAGAAAAAGTATGGAATGTGGGGTTTCCATGAAAATTGTTCATTTGTATGTTACTTTTTGAAAAAGGTCTACCGAGTATGCAGAAATTGTAATAATGAGAAACAGGCCATAAATTGAAACCTCAAAGAAGACATCTGATTGACTTGAAAAATAATTGGTATCTTTCCACTTAATCTACATTAATGTAAACAATAAATCTTCTCTTAAACAAAGATTCTGTGAATCTTCATTTATCTTTTATGACAAGAGAGCAAAAGTTGTAGTTTAATGAATGGAAAGAAGCAACAAGGTCAGTTTTAAAAGCCTCACAGGTCAAATGTCTGACATCACTGAACATTAAAAAAAGAAGAAGCCCAAACATGGTAATTTCTATTTTAGTCAAACCACTAGGGCCCAGCTGAGGCTTCAAGTAGAAAGAAAGAAAACACCATAATTTAGTAACATAGAGAAAAGTAATTGTAATGACAATATCCTTTCAAGATGTATTCACCAGATTTTAATAGGGTTGAATTAGGTAGATTTTAAAATAATTTTGAAGCTTCCAAGTTCTGTTGTCCAGCTGACAACAATCCCTGGCATTAATAAAGGGATTGGAAAAAGAAGAGCATATACTTTTATTTTACATATGCATTGAATTTCTCCCAAATGGAAGACCTCTGTCATCTAAAAAGGTTATTCATAGATCCAAAGAGCTGATCAGGGTCCTTAATAACAATAGTAATCTGATCATCATTCCAATGGGACCTGACAAGTTTCTTTTCAAAGTGGATACTAATGTATTGATGCTTGTGAAGTTCATTACAGCAGTAATAAATCATTAGTCTCTGCAAAATGATTTATAAGTTGGTTGAAATGCATTACAATGGGCTGTCACAGAGCTTTGCAGGCACAAGAAGACTCTGATGCTTTTTACTCGAAGTGAGATGGCTTACAGTAATTAGACACCAACACCAACTCTAACACTACAAAATACATTATACCTATGGCTGTTTCTTGTTCGTTCAAAACCAAGTTTTAATTCAGCACAGCCTTGAATTATTACTATCTTACAAAGGCTTTAAACATTATTTTTTCTTTGTTTACTCTGTAAAGGTTCACTGTGACCCCTGCTAATTAAATTTCTTTTAGCTTTACCAAATAATAGGAGCACTTCTAGTTGCAATTATTCCCTTAAGACTAGGTGCATGTATAAGAACATGCACAGTAAAAACATTCTCAAGCATTTAACATTATGAATTAACACTGTAATGAAGTGATTCACAGCTGAACATGGGCTGAAATGTTTATTTCCAAACATGTGTAACAATATGTCTTTACATATAATGCTTTCAAGAGTTAGATGTGTTTGTAGGTACTATTTGTCCTCAGAGACAGAGGAAAAAAAAGCTTAAGATAAAACAGTATTAACTTTTTCCAGAAAATAGGAAGGGCTTTCTGATGGTAAGGATAGTTCTACATTACAGCAGAGAAATGAGTTCTAGATGATGTCTACTTTTTTAGTTTGGGTGTGGACTTAATGAAAGAAGTTATTATATCCTCCATTGTTCCTATGCTTATTGGGAAATATGGCAAAAGGAGTCATTTCATGGCTGTTCCTATCCATTTTAAATGAATCACCTGACATTATTTTCTTTGATTACAGCAGTCATATAGGAACCTACCTGTTGCTACATCTGGCTGGAAAACTGATACGAGTGTGCTTATGTGCAAACAGTCTCTTTTCAGGGTAGCTTTAAACTGTGTGAGAAATCCCACCTCTTGCTTTATCACCTTTCTCTGGTCGCCACTGACTGTTGACCTTGTTCTCACAAAATGAGGCTGTTCAGATAGAAATAATAATTTATTTGGCTATCTAAAGAGTTTTACTATATTAGTTAAAAAAAAATGTCAGTATGCCCTGTGAATGCCAAATATACCCCAAAGTGATTTTCAATTCAGATTACTTTATCGCCTGTCCTCGTCTGTTTCCATGACTTATTATCACTTCATGACAAAGACTGCTCAAGCCCATGGTTAACAAGAGCCATCCTGCACTGAAGCACTGCAGGATGGTCTGATGTGTTTGCTGTGTGGATTTTCAGAAGTTATTCGTTACAATCAAGCCTCAAAGCCTATGCTTCAATGAGGCCTTAAAATATTGTATAATTTGGCTGTCACTCTAATAATGCACATATAATATATCCTGAAACTTCAGTCAAAGTGATTACCTAGAGTAGGATATCTGCCTTAACACGGGTTTTGTTGAGGTATTAAATCATGACTCCATTTACAACATACTCTTGAGATGGAGACCTTGAACATAACTGCATGCTGAGGTTTCTGGGATTTCAAACACTGGTACACGTGCCACAATTTATTCCTGATGATTCTCCCAAAGCGCATTCTACCAATTGGTGCTACTGCTGAGTCTAAACCAGAGACCCTAAGAGGTTTCAGGAGACAGCAACCTTCTTATTTGTGTCTGCTTCCAGCTAGTTTTTCTCAGAGGGACTCAGCCTTCACGAGCAGGATGCTGGAATCCCTAGCCTGTCACCTCCCCTACCTTACATTCTCAACACTCTCACTCATGAAAATATCAGATATTAAGAAAAGCTACAGTAGACACGAATGCCATACAGTTTAATTTAAAAAAATACAACTAACTCTTAGTTATTTTATCAAATTGTTTACTAAATCTATTATTTTCTGCTATAAATGATAATAGTTGAAAGTACTGACACCACAGCTACATCAGGGGAAACTGGGTGCCAATCAGTATTTTATGAGATGCCATCAGGATGGCGTGTGGACTGTGCATAGATGTATGTGTCTGAAGCGGATTTCTTCCTAAATGAAAAATAGCCACTCTTGCATCCCTGGAATAAAACTTACTTGGTCAAGATGTATTCTTACTCCTGATTTCTGTTTTATATTTTAATTGGGCTTTTGTGTTGATACTCATTAGTGAAACTAGTTTTATTTTTTTTAGCATGATTCTCATCAAGTTTTGGTACCAATATAGTACTCACTTCATACCAAAAAAGCTGCAAATTTCTTTTCTCCGCTGATGCTTTGGAACAATTTTTAACAGCTTTAAATATTTGTTAGAATTCCTCTCTACAGCCATTTAGGCATGATGCTCATTTTATTGGGAAGGGGGGGCGGCATTCTTATTTTCTTCTTTTAATATCAGTCTATTTTGATTTTCTATTTTTTTCTGTGATCAGTTTTTTATAAATTATGTTTTTCCAGTTTTTCAAACTTATTTACAAAGAATTAAACAAAGTAGTCATTTATGATTCTCTTAATCCTCTGTATGATTCTGCATTTATCATGTGCTTTACTCTTTTCTTCGACCAATTTATTTTTTTGTCTTTTCAAAAAACTGGATTTTGATTTTCTCAGTTCTAATGTTTTCTGTTTCCTAACTTGCTATTTTCTGCTCTTTATTAATAACTTTCTTTTGCTTTCCTTAAATTTATTTTGTTGGTACTTTTATAACTTACCCATCTCTCAAATCTAACTTATTTCATTTAAATATATTTTATATACTTACTGACGTATTTAAGGCTAAGAATTTTCCTATTAACACAGCATTAGCTATATTTTATAGGTTCTGATATGCCATATTTCATTTTTACTTTTTTAGAAAGTCTCCCACCAGATAGAAAACAGAAGAAAACATCCCATTATAACAGCAACATGAAACATAACTAGTAATAAATATTTAGTAACAAGTTTTAACAAGAAATATGCAAGATATATAAGAAGAAAACCTTAAAACACTACTGAAAACCACAAAAGAAGACTTGAAGAAAGGAAAATACATACCATGTTCTTGAAGAAAAGGACTTAATATCATTTATATATCGATTCTCTATAAGTTAGTTCAGAAATACAGTATAATGTCAGTAAAAGAATGTCAGTAAAAGAACTAGGAAATATTTGTTTTATGGGGTTTGGCAAGTTATCCTAAAGTTCAAATAGAAAAATTAACAGAAATAGCCTGGAAGAGCAATGAGGAAAGATTAGCACTAATAGATACTACAGTGTATTAAAGCATTGGAAAAATTACAACAGTGGAATATTAGTACAGGAACAGAAAGACCATAGAATAGAAAATCTGGAAATAGACTCAACTACATGCATGAATTTACTATATAATAGAAAAGCCACCTCAAATCAGTAGACTAAAGATGGGCTGTCCACTCGATACACGATGAGCCAACTGACAAAAATTAATTTGTATCCATACCTCCTACCTCATACCAGGAAAAGTTCTAACAGACGGTTCATGAAAAAAGGAAATATGAATGGCTCTTAAATACATGAAAAAACTACTTAGATTGTTTTCATTTGTCAAACTGACCAAAATCTGAAAGTGTTATCAAGTTAGAGTGAAGCAGACACTCTAATATTTAGACAATGATAATGTAAGTTGTTATAACACCCATAGAGTACAATTTGGCATATCTATTAAAATTACAAATGCATCTGCTACATTTTGTTTTTTAATTCTCAGCCTGAGGTTTTCTTTTTCTTTATCTTATTTTATTTTAATTAATTAATTAATTAATTTTAAATTTTTGTCTGTGTTGGGTCTTCATTGCTGTGTATGGGCTTTCCCTAGTTTCTGCGAGTGGGGGCTGCTCTTTGTTGTGGTGTACACACTTCTCATTGCGGTGGCTTCTCTTGTTGCGGACCATGGGCTCTAGGTGCTTGGGCTTCAAGCTCTGAGGCATGTGGGATTATCCGGACCAGGGATCGAACCTATGTCCCCTGCACTGGCAGGGGGATTCTTAACCACTGCACCATGAGGGAAGTCCATGCATATACTACATTTTTTTTTTAATCCAGAAATTCCACTGCACTCGGTCTCATACAAAATATTTGTACGAGACTCTTTATTGAAGCATTATTTGCAATAGGAAAAAAAAACTAAAGCAAAACACCTTGCGATAGGAGACGGCTGAATTGAATTATGAAGCATCCACACAATGGAACACTATACAACCATGAAAATGAATGAGGCAGCTTTGTACTTATGTGAAAGATCTCCAAGTGAAAAAAGAGGAGCAGAGCAGTATGTCATCTTTTGTAAAAAGAAAAAATGGGGGAGGGAATAAGGATCTATAAACTCTGGAAAATGAAGAAACAACGTCAGTGGTTATTTATTTTGATGGTGTGGGAAATGGGAAGATAGAAGAGTAAGAAAGGAACATCCCTCATGTTAAATTATGTGAATGTACTAATAATTCAATAAAAGGACAATTATACTATGAAAAAAAATCTATCAGCAATAGATGGCTCTCCTGTAGATACTTTGAAATAAGATTTTACCTCTTAAGAGGGAGCTTCTCTAGTAGAAGTCATGGGTTAAGAAGTGATTTGCTGTATTCAAAAGAATTGTCACAGCAAAATTTCAATGCTCAAATGCCTTGCATTTACTTTAATTAATAATATTGCTAAATGTGTATTTCAAAATCAACGAAAGGTATATTATTAGTTGCCAAGAGTTCGAAATTCAAACTATGACTAAAGTAATCTCTTAACGTTATAAAACAAGGATTCCAATTTTAAAAGCTTAGAGGCACTATATACTATGAGATATGACTCACACTTTCCCAGATGGCTATGTACTACAGGCATACCTCATTTTAATGAACCTTGCTTTATTGTGCTTCACAGATAATTCATTTTTTTTTTTTACAAATTGAAGGTTCGTGGCAACCTTGTGTTGTCAGGTGATGATTAGCATCTTTTAGCAATATTTTTAAATTAAGGTATGTACATTGTCTTTTTTAGACATAACGCTATTGCACACTTAATAGACTACCATATAGTGTAAACATAACTTTTATATGCACTGGGAAACCAAAAAATTCATGTGACTTGCTTTATTATGGTATTCGCTTTATTGCAGTGGTCTAGAACTGAACCCACAGTGTCTCCGAGGCATGCCTGTATTCACCAAAGATGGGGTGTGAAAATAGAAGAATATTTTAAAACATTATGTTGATAGAAAATCAGAGAAGGTATAGTCAATCATATACATTTCATAACACATTTTTATGTCCATAACTTTGATAATCATCTTTTGGGGGGCTCTAATTAAAAATAAGATATATTAGATAATATATCAATTCATTCAATAAATATGAGTTACTATGTACAACATATGGTTGGCACTCTACACTGGGGAGAATTCAAAGAGGAAGCTAACTAACGTAGCTCTCATGTTCAGAGAGATTATGGTAGAGTAGAGGACCTACAACACCTTGACGATCGGGGCAGAATGCGGCAGACCATCATTGGAGGGGTCCACAACGTTATGAGGGTACAGCCGTAGAAGACAGACTACATTCAGTGTAGGAAACAAGATGAGAAGTAAAGAGAAGCAAGGCTGTGATGGGAGGTGGCGAATAGCTGACATAAGACCATAGGGAAGACAGGGCTGCCATGCTGCATGACCCCAGCGGGTACGTGCCACACAGTGGCAGCTCTGCCCAAGGAGTATGTGTTTTCTACTGGGCAATGAGGGATCCATTAAGGACTTCTGAGCCCTGAAATGATACAACAAACCTATGTCTTAAAAGAAGACATTCTTGCAATTTTTGCATAAGGGAGTGGATGGAGAAGAAACAGTTTAAGACCTTAACAACATTACTCCAAACAAGAGACAATCTCTTACTTTCCCTCGCTTGGAATAGTTAGAAATCTCTCACATTGGATGCTGATGCTTGGGATGTGCAGGAAGTAATAATGTGAGAGCTAATGTAGAGTCAGAAATAGGCTTTTGGAGACCAGCGAGTGGCAAACGTGATACTAAGATTTCGGGTCTTGGTAACCAGAAGAATAGTAGTAGCATGGGTGACGTTAGGAGGAGGGACTACGTGTACTGAGGAAGCTGTTAACTTTGACGTGCTAGCTTTTGCAACCCGGGAGGGGTGTTCGAGAGGCATCGGGAGTCATGGAATTAGAGGCTGAAGACTAGAGCAGCGTGGGAGACACTGATGTGTACATTCCCTAAATGCGGTTGTGGTGGAAAGTGCGGGGCTGTCTGAGATCACAGGGATGCAGACACAGGCAGCATCATGGTGGGTGTGCTCACAGGACGATCGGCAGCAGAGATGGGGCCGGCGGCAACTTGGAGTCTCAGACTCACATTTAAGCAGAAAAGGCTCTGAGAGCTCAAAGCGTTCCTTCCCTTAAACACACCGATCCCTAAGACCCTTCCTTCCTCTCTTCCCTTCCTGGCATTTTCCAGGTGAGCGAACTGAGGTCATGACAGGAGAAAAATGAGCCAGATGGTTTCCATCGATTCACAGAAGGAGACGTAGAGGCCTCCACTGAGGTCTGGGGTAAAGAAGAGGGGAGAGATGGGGCAGGTATGTGAGTAAACAGCAGTCCTTTGCAACAGTTGCTAACTGCCTTTTAAGGAAATAGGAGACTGATACACATCTGTGAGTAGGAGGTCAGTCCAAACTGAGAGACTCAATATTTAAAGATAAAGAGGAACACTGGAGGGCCCAGCGTACATTTAGACATGTTGGGTTTTTCCCCCAGCTTTCTTGAGATATAACTGACGGACAGCCATTTAGACATGTTTAAAAAAAAAAAAAAGGAGAGGCTTCTTCCTCAGAAGCCAAAGGGAAGGACTAATGAGAGGAATAAGATGCCATGCTGTGCATTATATATTCAGCCCTGTGTTCTATGTAATTTCGAGAACACCAAGGCCAGGAGGGTTGTGGACACTGGCCGGCCTCACACGGCAGTGCACTGTGAGACGGCCCCACCCAAGCAGTCTGCTTCCCTGCCTCCTGTTCACCCCACCCTGCGGCTTACAAAGGGAAAGGCAACAGGCACAAACAGAGAGGACACTTAGGAAGGGAAAAGGGACGTGGAAAGAGTCTGTGCTAGATAACTTAAGACTTCTGCATGAAGTGAAGTTAAGCTCCCTCATGGAACTGAGACGCTGGGGGCTTAGAGAGACAGGAGGACTTGCATTTGAACATGACTTTAAACACGGGAGCAACGCTACTTTTTGCACGTGAGACATGCAGCGCTGCTCTTCTGCTTCAGCAGACTTTGCTGTGGTAAGGGGTGGGCTCTGTGTTTGGGCAAATAGTGTCCCATAGAGCGCTATGGCGGGCTATCATTTTTATTTACACACGTTGGTCCTCGAACGAAATCACCCAGATACTGCCACCCAGCACGCTTTCTAAACCATTCGTATTCATAGCGTACCACAGATAGAATTAGACAATGAGACTGCTATTGTGTGAGAAGGAAGAAAAACACCATTCCTGGGTGGGAACCATTTCTAAAGAGCTTACTCACCAAGCTTTTCAGAAATTTCAACAATTTACTGTTGTTATAATTGCTTTGCTCCACTCGCTACTATGCAGAAAGGCATTATACAGCCTAACATTTTGGTTCTCAGTGTTTCTTCATTTTATGGCATTTCTAAGTGCAAAGTAAGGCATCCAGCTCAATGATGGGTTCAATTCCAGGATGAACAAAATTCTGAATGAGGCAGATTTAAGCGGGGGCGGGGGTTGGGGAGACAGACAGACAGAAGATTTATTTATAAGAGACATTTTCTTCTCCACTTACAATGAAACTGCTTTTCCTGGTGGTTGGTGATTGCGTTTTTCTAGTGGGCACTGTTACAGTT
The DNA here is from genome assembly GCF_059928025.1 of Delphinapterus leucas. NCBI lineage: Eukaryota > Metazoa > Chordata > Mammalia > Artiodactyla > Monodontidae > Delphinapterus > Delphinapterus leucas. Next base: position 79,770,853 of record NC_143145.1, on the reverse strand, counting down.
AAACTGAACAAACATAAACTTGATCTGCCCTGCTATTAGACTGAAATCCATTTGGATTAGAGTTGTATAAAGGATGTTACCTATACTGTATCTAAAGCTGATGAAAAAGGAATGAATACGGCTTTGGGCTCCCTTAAAAGTGCCACACAGCCACAAGAACTATGCTTGTGCAGGATTTAAAGTACTGAGTTAACAGAGAGATATGAAAATCACACACACCGGTTATATCTGATTCAGACGCAGCCTGCACGTGTCAGTTCTTGACTAAATGTATGGTTGTACTGCTCCCACGAGGTGGTCTTTGGATAAGTGCTATATTGGGAATAAGCTTCTCCTTGTTTTTACCCTCATTTCTGCATTACTTCTGTATGACTGTGGGCAAGTCACTTAATCTCCCAGCTCCCCGGGCACCCTACTGCTCAGGAGAGTTGGAGCGATCGTGGGGACTAAATATTTAGAATAGCAAAGATGTAAGCAACCATAATATAAAATGTTACAGAACTATGTAATTACCTAGTCTTAGAAATAACTAGAAGCAGATGAATTTGTTGGTCCACCACCATATGCTTCAGGTCAAATAAAAGTTTAAGTGCAAAACAATTCTCTTTATATTATGCTACTAAATTCCTTTATGTATTTTGCTCCAATTGCCATTTAACCCCTTAGCTGCTTTGTGTCTATAGTAATTTTGTAAAGTTATAATTTTGCATAGGAATCATGATTTACCCTCCAAATTGCCCCCAAATTACTTACACACACACACACAAACACATATACTTACACACACTGGTATAAATACTGGAAAAAACTGAGTTCTCAGCAATTTCATTCTCATCTTTGGCTAGAAGAAAATATTTCTTGTTTCCCTCAAAGACATTATCTTTATCTCTTTTCTGAAATTAATGCCCATTCCCAATATTGCCCATTTCCAGATGACATTCACTATTGCAGTGGTTTCTAAGTAACATGTACCACACATCCTAGAAGCAGCATTTGCAGAGTCTTTTCAAAAGAGAATATATGGGGCTTCCCTGGTGGCGCAGTGGTTGAGAGTCCGCCTGGTGATGCAGGGGACACGGGTTCGTGCCCCGGTCCTGGAGGATCCCACATGCCGCTGAGCGGCTGGGCCCGTGAGCCGTGGCCGCTGAGCCTGAGCGTCCAGAGCCTGTGCTCCGCAACGGGAGAGGCCACAGCAGTGAGAGGCCCGCGTACCGCAAAAAAAAAAAAAAAAAAAAAAAAGAGAATATATGATTTAAAAATCTATAGCACATAATTATTTTTAGTACATGTTTATATAAACTCTTTCTTTAACCTGCCACACGTTCAGTGCAATTATCTTCATAAGACTGTCTGTTTCATTTGGCAGAAAGTCACGAAAGCTTTCGGGAAGTTTACTTCAAAAGACAACTGAACACTGGGATGTGCCTTAATGTAAAAGCTACAGGAATGAAAAAAATTTTTAAGTATAAATGCATGAAGTAGCGAATTCAAAATATGCCCTGCTACTTAGTCAACAGGTAAAACTAAGAGCTATCCTAGTTAGCAGACGGGAAGACATTCACTTTCCCCTTGCAAACTAGATGCACTATTTCCATATAAGGATCCCTTTTTTAAAAAAATGTTTTTTATTGTGGTAAAAGTCACATAACAGAAAACATATTATCTTAACCACATGTAACTGTACAGTTCAGGGGCACTAAGTACCCTCACATTGCTGTGCAACTCTCACCATCATCCACCTCCCTTTAAACACTAACTCCCCCCACCTCCCCAAAGCCCCACCCTCTGCCCCTTTCTAACTGAATATAAATCATCTTTACTAGAGTAAAATGGGCCAGCCTTTGGCTTACTGAAAACTTGATTTGCGAGCCTGCCTCTTTTGCAAAACTGCACTCATGTCCTTTGAAGTAACAGTATGATGATAATTCAAAGTTCCTTTGAAAGCTGAACACCTTGCCGCACCACAAGCCAATCAGATTTGGATTCAGTGAATCTTTGTTGATTGCCAACCTTATTGCAGTTCTACAGTGATCTGGGCAGGTACTTTAGAAACATAGTGATATTTAGTTCTCAACACAGCTCAGTGAGGGAGGTTCTATTATTCCTGCTTTGCAGATTAATTAATACAGGCTCTTTGAAGTTAAGTGTCATCCACAAGTAAGAAGTTGGGCTGAGCTTTATTGACATTGATTTTAAAAGACTAGAAGAAAAAGCTAAATTCACATCAGCTTTGACATAACGATGCATTCTTAAAAGACTAACTGATATTGGCTTATTTACCAATCATTTACCTTTCCTAATATGTGCGTTATTAACAATTTTGGTTATTTTGGGGCTCTTTTAACTTGCATTCTTATTAGTCTAGTTGAGCAATCTTCCTTCTATTTTCAAAATATGACTGGTCTTTGGAAAACAAAAAAATACTTGGAGAGTCTATCCCCATAAACAAAAAGATTGTAGTTCTTTATGCGTAAGATTATTTATGCATAAATAAATATATAAATATATACAGGATCCCTGCCTTATGCAGAGTTTTACTTTCTTTGGTTTCAGTTACCTGCAGTCAACTGAGGTCTGAAAATATTAACTGGAAAATTCCAGAAATAAACAGTTCATAAATTTTAAATTGCACACCATTCAGCACACCGTTCAGTGATGAAGCGTCAATCGGTCCAGTTCCGGTCCCCCAGCCCCAACCATTGACAACGTCTGCTCCTGACATTCAACCTTTGACATCATCATGGCTCGATGATCCAGGATCATCCAAAGCAGATGAGAGCCTGACCCACACTAGGTGACGTAAGTTATTAGAGAGTGATTGGTTACATATCCAGATTACCCTCAAAGGGGATTTAAAGGAAGGCACAGTAAGTGTTAGTAAGACTTATTATCCCTTTTTTACTCTTATTTTTGAGGGGGGCGATATTAACGAGATTCTCATGTTTATGTAACATTGATTCACTAAATTGCACTGCTCTCTGTTTTTTAGCTACGTGAGAACATGGTGTAGAAGCTTCCTGGCATGATACAGATGGACTAGTCAGGCCACAGCCCCCTCACAAGGAGGCTCCAGTGACAGAGGCCTGGTGTAGGAAGATGCAAACAATATGGCAAGGGGGGGATGCCACACCCACCTGAGGAAGGGGCTCTGCTGCTGGGTCTCTGGTAATGGCTGTCACCTCCTTGAGCTGGCCTTCAGAATGCCATCTCATTCCAACATTTAAAAAGCCTTTTTAACCGTAAATACTGCCGGTACTTTTGTTTATATAACAGGCCGAGCTTAATACTATTATCCAGCATGGATCACCTGACAACTTGCAAAAGAATAGGCAAGAAACCCATGATTTGCTTACTCACTATTATCCATCGCACAGGAAGAAATGCTGAAATTTATTACTGTACACATTCCTGAATTAGGAATGAGACACGAATTCTGCCTCAAGTAGCAGAAAGGCAAATAAGACATTTTGGTCTTTTATTTGTCAGACTGCCATGTTTCTTTTTCTAAAGGATAGCTCTGAATTTTTGTAATTCTTGTAACCTGGAGATATTTATGAAACATACTCCTTAATAATTGTTATCAGCCTTCTAGTATCACCACTGATGGATTGAAAAAGTCAGGATATTTATACCCAATGTTATAAAGTATCTTTCTAGAGACAGAACATTCTAGAAGCAAAATTTACCTACATGAAGTTGCCTTGCTTCTCCTAGATTATCATTACCATTTTCACTAATTATCACTTATACCATATCCTACAAACATGTTTATTTTATTTTAAATTAATATTCAACCTACTCTTGTTATGGATTTTCTATCTGGATGGCAGAGCTCAGGAACCTGAATGTAGAATTCCTGGGTACTACAGAATTAATTAACAAGTCAGAAAGACAATATCCTGTGTGGGCAGTGGCTTTAGGACACATTCAGAAGAGCGTAAGCTATATATCATAAATGCATGTCAACCACAAGCAGAAAGGACCCCACCGTATGGAAAAATGTATCCCTCAGAATCAAAGTGTAACATCAACTAAAACTCAGTAATGTGTTCTTTGCTTCTTTTTGACCTTCTGTTGTTGCTTATTTGAAGATCTTGGCAACTGTCAGTGATGGAATATTCATGAGGCTATAGTCATTCCAAGACTAAAATGTTAGATTCTGCCACTTTTTCACAGACGACCGTAGAAGTGGGATTTCATTTAAATAGAAGGTTTTTTTTGTTTTTTTTTTAAACACATCCTACATACATGAGTCAGTAACAATTGTGGTTGAACCATGAATGTAATTTTCATGAATGATAAATCCTGTTTGCCCTCTTACCCTGGATATTTCTACAAAAATTTTTTTTATTCTACTAGTGGCTTAGCAATCCATCACAAGATTGGCTAGCTCCCGACTGCCTCTATGGAGAAAACATGTTTAAATGAAACATTTTTGTGTTAAAATATTTATTTTGAACTTAATACTGCTTTCCCGTAATCAGAAGGCAAACTAATAATAGGGTCTTAAACTATAGCAATATGATAACATTTTGAGAATATATTTGATACAAACATAAAATATTTTCGGGCACCTTTCTCCATTAACAGTCCTTTTGCTAGTAAGCGCACGGTAAACACAAGCAGAATGTATCTCGTAATTCTCTGCAAATATCAGAAAATTTCAATTTGGCTGTCTCAATAACTACATATGATTATTGCGAGTGTAATAGTTTTATGTTCAAGTGGGATTCTGCTGTATTAAACTCATTGTTAATCAAATCAGCCAAGCTCTCTCTGGAATTTCAATTTACACCTTTGCAAAATATTAGCAGTGATTAATATGTGATTTATTCATGTTTGATTATTCATATACACCTTTAAAAAGAAGGCTCTCACCTCCCAATGCTGTATTCTTTTATGTTTAGTTATGCTGAAAAACATACTTACATTTTAGTCCCAGTAGCTTATCATTAACTCTGGTAATGTAACTGTTAATGCATTAAACATCAAAGCAAAATGTATTCTACGAAACTTCTGATTTCGGAAAGCAACTCATATTGTTTCTAAGTGCAAAGTATTTGTGATCTAGTAGCAGAGCATCAGGCCAAAAAGTTTCAGGAGATGCTAGCAGTGGGCTCAAGAGAAAGGTTTCTGGTGCAGGGGTATAAAGGCAGCACTTGGGTTACACCAGTGAATGACAGTCATTCGTGCTCACACTTTGGCTTGAGTCCAAGTTGTCCCTTTACTTCCAATCCAGTTCCTTCACATGATTCCTTTGCAATGGAAAGTGCAGGGGTGGAATCTGCTAGCACACCAAGCAAGATTTAGAGGTGTTCAGACTCATCCCTGCCTTTTCATCTGTTTGACCTTGGGAAGTCAGTCTAAGGTACAATGTTGCAAAGTGGTTATTTAGATTCAGATTCTATTCAGTACTTATTACATGCTAAGTGCTTTTGCACATTTAATTTTGAGGCTAACTCTCTGAGGAAGGCAGTATCATCTCCTTTGAAGCAAATCGAGGCTCTATATAAGGTCCAGTGACTTGGCCAAGGAGACATAGTCAAGGGGCAGCCCTGACCTGAATCCTGGTCTTGTCACTCCAAGTCTGGTGCTTTTTGCAGTAAACTCTGCCTTTCTTAACGCTAGGGCCTGTCCTACTTATATCACGGGGTGGGCTGTGGAAATCTAATGAGATCAGGTAAAGGAAAGTTCTTTGTAAGCTACACAGAGCTGTAAGGTACAGGCTAACACAATCATTTCTCATCTTTACTTTCCTTTCTCCCACTAAGTGGTTAACAAGAGTACAAGCTTCTTATTGTTGACCAGGGAAGACCGGCCCTCACAGACAGTCATTCTAGGAAAAACACTAATAATCAATATAGGTAGACACTCTCATTTTTCAGTTTTTGGCCAGAATCTGGGCTTTAGTCTTTTAAAAAGATATAAGTTCTCTCTCTTTTGATCAGCACTTTGAGACTTGCCCAAGCAAAATGATATCTGAGTCTCACACACAATTGTAATAGAGTGCTCAAATGTGAACTTCTCTACCTTGAAAATGAGAAAACTGGGTTGATTATGGAATTCACAAAAAAGGGAAACACCACTACCCTAACTTTAGTTAAAGGGATAACATAAGATAAGCTAAACACTCACACTGAAGTGAAGGTCTGAGGCTGTCAGTTGGAAAATTCAGGCTCCAGAGAAAACACTAGCACTGAATGCTACTGTCTGAAGTTACAAATTTGTTTGCGTCCTACACCGATCTGTTTCAACAAATACATTTTCAATGCTCTCTTTTAGTTGGACTGTAAAGATTGTGCCAAGATGGTCATTTTAAGAGATGATCCTTTCGTTGCTATCTGTATGGGTAGTTATTCTGCGTAAAATTCTTTCAATTTACGGTGATCAATAACATTTCCATCTGACACTGCCCTCCCCACCCCCCCACCTCCCACCCCTTGAAACTACCTTGCTCTGGCCCAGGCTTGAATTGAATAGATACCTAAGGACAAAGGAATACCTACTATTCACCCAGTGGAATAAACACTGGCCCAACGTAGCTCTTTTTTCAACTAGCGATTATGTTATAAAAATGAATCATGTACTGAACAGTCAGGAGCAATATATTATACAAAATGGCTATTAGAAATGTAATGCTTGGCATTTAAGTAATACAATTTCCATATGTACATGAGTAAATGAATACATATGACACTATATTCTGCACAGCAAGATAAATATGGTACACAGAATATTCTAGATGTATACATAATGAAAATACAGGAATGTAGAAAATGAGTAGCCAAAAAGAAAATCATACCCGATGTTTGAGCTCCCATTTTAATAGTTTCTGCCTTCAGCTGTTTTTAACTGTTTCCTCAATTTTTTGGTTGTTTACAGTTTCTACGAACCTAAGCAGAAGATCTGATTTACTTTAAACTGAACAAATGCTCATACAATATAACAATTTCAAATATGTACTTTCAGTAGCTTCGGACATCACCTATTCATGTCATCCCAGGGTATTTCTTGGCGCAAGAGACCTTCAAGGCAATACTATACAGACCATAATCTAATCATTGCAAATAAGGAAAACCTAGAAATAACAGAGAAATATATATATTTCTCCATGTGGACAGAATGCTAAGATTAAGATGTTTAAAACAATAAAATTAAATAAATTAAATAGAAGATAATGTATAATTGGCAGAGTTTTTGGTAAATATTTAGACCTTGGTTGAAACAAATTTCTACAAATAGCCATGAGTAAGATTTTAAAAATCCATTCTTCTCTTGCATTTCATTGTCAACAGAATGGTTCTACAGTTCATACAACCAAGAAGAACCCACCATCTTAACCTCATACATACCTTTTACAACATCAGTAGAATTCTGAGTTATATCTAAGGCCATTCTTAATTAGAAACCAGTAATGGAATAGCTTATCAAATATTTTATTTCTTCCTTCAAAAATCCACATAGAATTCTTTGGTGACTTTGCTTTGAAGAAAGTGTCTTTTATTACTTATTTTAGTACAACACATTAAAATCAAATGTCTTCTGTAGCAAAAGGATTCAAGTCCCTGGAACTCAAATAATTTTCTAATAAAAAATGCATGAGATAAATAAATGCACTTTATGTTCCACAAGAAAAGGCAGTTTCAACAGGCTAATGCTCAGAGAAAATTCATTTTATCAACCAGCCATTTCATTCTTTGGTGCTGTTACAAGCTCCTTCCAGTTGCTAGGCAACCATAATTCATAGTACCTTTTAATGGATACTCTGCTACTGCTGAGAACATTAAGGTGAAGAGAATAAATGCCTTGGGTGAATCTTGAAATCTTTCATTATGCATGTCATTCTATTTCTGTAATGCTATAATGCTGAAATGTTTCTGTGGCAGGAAACTGAGTTGTAGTAATTGCATATTCCACTCATATATGTTTTGTAAGCAGAGCAGCACGTACTTGTTTAAAATGAGTTATTTCAAACATGATTGAAATTGGACTTTTCTACTTCTAAAGGTAGTAAATAAATCTAAAGAAAGAAAGAACAGGTTTAGAGTAAAATGTCTTGAAATTTCCAGGAAGAATGAAGAAATCTTACAGCACAAATCAAAAGTAGTCAATCTGGTTCAAACTTGATTGGGATGGTTTATAAATACGTGGTACATGCAAGTTGAAAGGTAAAAATACAACAATAGGTAGCATACAGTACAAGCTTTCAAGGCCAACTTCATAAACAGGGGTATACATGTGCTAGCGATATTCATGTGTCCAAGTTTCACTGATTAGGACTGGGAATGCACCATGTATACTTTTCACACTGTTGTCAAATGGACAAGGTATCATATCTATTAATACAAGGTTATATTTATTGTATGGCATATGATTTTTGGCTTAATTCTAAACACTGTTTTAATCTTTCAATACTAGTCACTTATTTCTATATTTTTATATGTAGATTCATCTCATTGCATTAAAAAATAAATCTAGGGTTTCAACCCAGGGCAATCATCAATAGAATAAGTGTGTCTTTTTTTCTCTTTTCTCTTTAGCGTGGGGTACATATTTCTTTCAATGAAAAAGTAACAGCCTTTTTCTAGTAGGTGTCACTTTTAACTTTGGTCACCATCAATTTCTGGACTGAAAAAGAACAACCATGCCACCATCTTCGTGCGTTAATGAAAAACAAATAATTAGATCCAGCATCTACATGTTTTGTTCTTTTTTTTCCTAACATCTTTATTGGAGTATAATTGCTTTACAATGGTGTGTTAGTTTCTGCTGTGTAACAAAGTGAATCAGCTATACATATACATACATCCCCATATCTCCTCCCTCTTTTTTTTTTTTTTCTTGCGGTGCGCGTGTCTCTCACTATTGTGGCCTCTCCCGTTGAGGAGCACAGGCTCCGGACGCGCAGGCTCAGCGGCCATGGCTCACGGGCCCAGCCTCTCCGCGGCATGTGGGATCTTCCCGGACCGGGGCACGAACCCGTGTCCCCTTCATCGGCAGGCGAACCCTCAACCACTGCGCCACCAGGGAAGCCCTCTCCTCCCTCTTGCGTCTCCCTCCCATCCTCCCTATCCCACCCCTCTACGTGGAAACAAAGCACCGAGCTGATCTCCCTGTGCTATGCGGCTGCTTCCCACTAGCTATCTATTTTACATTTGGTAGTGTGTATATGTCCATGCCACTCTCTCACTTCGTCCCAGCTTACCCTTCCCCCTCCCCATGTCCTCAGGTCCATTCTCTGCGTCTGCATCTTTATTCCTGTCCCAGCATCTACATGTTGATCCAAACCAGTGGTTCTCTATTGCTGGCAGTTATAGGGGGCTTCCAAAAAGAGAATCGGTTGGCTCACCCAGACCTACTGAATCACAATCTCTGGAAAATGGGTGTCGGTGGGAGAAGCACCTAGTTTGGGACTCAAACCCAGGCTGAGAATACAATGTCAAATCTGGAGGCTTCCCCAAATGTAGAATTTGGGTAACGTTTTAGGTTCCATTTTGCATCAGGGAACTTTTATTATTACTATAAGGATATGTCTTACATGTTGCCTGGAAAGATGAGCTAGTTGATCATGTTATTTTGTCAAAAATAGGACATAAATCCTTCTGTCTTCTGATCACTTGGGTTATTTAAATTCATTTTCCTTTTGATAGCTGCATGAATTACATCGACCACTTCACAGTAAAATATGGCTCTTTGTTTCTTCCACAGTCCATCCTCATGCCTAAAAATAATGCTGAATAGCTTTTGTGAGTGTTTGAAAAATCCAGCAATCTTTTCATGAACTCCTATGAACTCTACTCAGTATCCCCTTCCTTAGAATAATGCCAGCTCTACTAGTTCTCTGTGTCACCCCGTTACAAAGCTTTAAAATGACTTTGTACTACCCTCTGCTCTCACTAAGTGCTGGCTGGAGGCCCAGCCTGAAGCATGGAAATGAAAGTAACTGTCCTAAATTTTAAAATAGTGTTTACTTTAAAAAACTATGTCTTTGAATGAAGCTTAACCTTTTATGAGAAGCACTAACTGAGCAAACAGGACTCATATGGTCCATCCAGGCAATGATCACAGAAATTAAGAATTGCAGAATTCAGTCAGAGTGAGACTAGAGGCCCTGGAGGTCTTCGAAGACACAGTTTTGTAAGAATTAGTGCTGTTAAAACACAGTATTAAACAAATGTTCCAAGATGGGCGTTAAGGGAATTTACTATATTTCAAACATGTAGTGGACTCTTGTTTTAGATGGGGTGTTAAAACTGACGGTCTTGATCATATGCCATCATTAAAGATCCCATGGTAAATGTACTTCTTGTAGAAGGAGGTGGGTTAGTCAAAACCCTGGACAAATTCCAACTGCATAATTACAGCCTATCTAAATTCCCAGTGTAGTTTCAACTGGATAAGGTATTTTTCACTTCTAATCCAAAATTCAGCTATAGGTTTTCTCTGCACTGCTAGACAGCTGCTGCATTTTTACCCCCAATGGTATTTAGAATTGGATTCAGACGGGTTTTCCATCATTTCCAGGAATACTCATCTCTGCTTTCCAAGTTTAATAAGGGTTCTTTCTGAATGTTGGCCAATATTTACATTAGTAAAACTCTTACTAAATTGGGGCACGTGGTAATAAATACAGAATTTTTGAACAGGGAGAGACCTCAGGGATCATCTAGTCTTGCATCCTTCCTTCATGGGAGAAAACCGAATTGCTAATGAATTAACATATATCCAGGGCCTATTATGTAGACTTAGAAATATTTAATGAATGGCCCAACATTACACAAATATATGATGTTATATGCAGAACTCTTGACCCTGGGCCCTGGCCTGCTCACCCAGGACTCTTTTCACTATGCTATTTTGGTTTTATATATATTTCTAATAAAATGGATTCTCTTACTCCAGGTTACAGAGGTTAGATGAGCAGCAGTATAAAAATGAACCATACAAGTGACAGCAAAACCTTATTTTAGCAGTTAAGTAAGAATATATGTTTAGGGAACAGGGCTCAGATTATGTTTTATCAAGAGGTGTATGGTGTGTTCCAAAGGAAAAATATTCAAATACACTGATTTGAATGGCTTTGTTAAGAAAGAGACAAATTCTGGATCCACAAAATGCTACACAGTAACAATTTACAAAATGCTTTTTCATTGTTAAATGTGTGACTTTTTGGTATGTGTGTTTAATATCTGTCTTTCCTGCTAGACTGTAAATACCACGATTGTAGGGACTATATATATATATATATATATATATATATATATATATACTATTTTTTTTTTAATGCTGCTAAAGCACAGAGCCTCGTTCCAAGTAGGGGGTACAATATTTGCTGTTAGATTATTTAGGGGTTTTTCAGGTTACAAAGAAGCACTTTTATGATTTCACTCGACTTCACAGCCTATCGGGGACTGGAGAACCATTTCCACCTATGGCTGAGCTCTGGCGGTCCACGACAATTGCTGGCATTCTATTGAAACGAAATGACCCGTTCTAACCAGATTTCTGGCAGGCTCACAGGTTACAGCTATAAGCCAACAATCACTTCTCTTTTTTTCTAACTCTTAAGTAGTGGCGGCAGAGGCCTAGCCATGGTAATGACCCTACTGTCTACTTTTTCTTTTCCCACGTTGTACTGCCTGATTGTGAATTAGTCTCAAAGTTTCCATGAGCTCACTATGACTTCAACATGCCTGTCCCATAGTAGGACCTGAATATTTACTGACGAATGAATAAAAATAAAATTACCAAATTTGAGTGAAGGGAGAGGAACAGAACAAGGCTCAAGAGTCAGCCTCTGGTCTTCACCCATGTTTTTCACGAATTAGCTATGTAACATTTAACGTCCCATATCTGGGGCTTCCCCATCTGTAAAATGGGAGGGAGGTGACTAAGCATCAACAAGTCAGTCCGCAGCTCTGAAAGCACTGACAGGCTTGACTTTCAAATCCTTCACCCCGTGACAGTGGTGCCTGGGGATAGGAAGTGAGACAGTAAAGCGGCTGGAAGTCAGGCAGCAGATGAATGAGCGATAACATGTCTCTACTACACAGAAGTAGATAACTGGCCACTGAATAATTTGAAATTATCTTTTTGCACTACCACCACAAGGGAACAATTATATTTATTAGTCGAATGACCACTTTTCTAAAACATTTTCTCCTTGAAAGGTCTCACTCACGTAGACAATGTTTCCCATTTGAAACTTTCCTGATTTGAAAGTTGTCCTTTGGAAAAAAATCTTTAATTACAGTTTATCAGAGACGCTTTGCTTTGTTTTGAAAATGGAAAATACCTCCAGTGCTTATGCTGCCAGAAGGTGACCAAGGTCAGTTATCCGTAAGCTTCTTTGTTTTCTTGGCTGGATAAGATGTATAGGTGGGGACTTTTCGATCAACACTAAGCTGAGAAGGCCTCCTATATGTTGCGCTGACTTTGCTTCCATACGTCAATCTAAGGTTTCCCCACCGTTTGTTTGGGGACAGGTGTTCAGTGATTGTACGGAACAAGTTCACAACGTACACCACGGCTTGCATCACTCCTCTGTACTGTCAAAAGCGTAGAGTTACAATTCGGATTCCCTTTTCCATTACGTTCCATTATCCAATCATCTGATTTGGGTCCTATGGCAATGTTCAGTCACACTTCTGGACGTTCTTTATGAAGACCGGGCGATGGTTTGTCGCAATCACGCCGAAGGCTCTGGGCAGGGACAGTAAAGCAGCTCATGATTTTGCCCTGACAGCATTCTGAGGCCACTTTCCTTTTAATTACTGTCAAATTCAATTTCACACCTTTTCATTCTTTGTTAAAGGAGGTACTTTTCTAGGGAATATAAAATATTAACTGGTATTTACACTTTGCAGAAGCTTCCTATTAATCTTTTCCTGAGACAAATGTAACTGTAAGTTCAATATTAATTGGAGGTTGATGGGGATGGCTACTACATAAACAGAGAAAATGAATTTCAAGTAAACGTGCTTTTCCAAACCTTCTGTTTGGTCCAGTACGTGTACTGTAAGGGTCACAATAATTCAAGAAAAGCATGCAAAACTAATATCTTAGTTGTGCAACGAGCAGAAGAAAGTGGCTTCTCAATACCATTTACCAAAGTAAGAAGAAAAAATAAAAAATGAAAACAGAGACCCATCCAGTGGAAGGTCACAGCCAATAACGTTTCTGCAAATAGAAAAAGGATGCTGGAGCATCAGATGTAAATTGCTGTTTGCTGAAGAATTTTAATGGAGTTCTACGTCACATTATAAAATGTTTAATTGTGCCCCCATTTTAATAACACCATCTGATTAAATGAAAAGACGCCTTGCTGATCGCAATTACAATCTGTCAAACTGCATATTTATTTACAGTTTGGTTTTCTAAAACCATAAGATAAAAAAAGAAAACTCCATTCAGCTTGTCAGGAAACTATAATTATTGTGTATCCTTCTGTCAGTTTCTGCATAAAACTTTTGGTCCTAAAATGGATCTAATTATATCTACATCAACATTTTTATAAACGCTACATTTTTTTCTCCATCTCAGTGAAATCTTTGTCGTTAACTAGGAAAAACATATTCTCTCTTTTTAAAAGGCATTAGCCAGGCTTGTTTGCTTTCTTTCCTTCAAGATGTTATAAAATAAAACATCCTTTTCAAAATATAAAAATATTTGCTTCTAGTCCCCTCTCTCCTGGCATGAGATTATGAAAAAAAACACAAAAAAACCTAACAGTTTTTGGCCGTTCTGGCAACACTGTTTGCGATTGTCTGGGATAGCATGAAATTCCTTCAGTCTGCAGCCGTGAAAATCGAAGTCTCTTTTCCTAATCATATTCTGACATTCAAGGCCTAGGGATCCTCTACAGCTACAGGTAGGAACAAGCTGCTGGAACTCACAAGGGAGGCGATTGGTCAACTGGGTTGTCCTTCCTCTGAGATCCTCCCAGCTTCTCCTCAAACCCCCTGTGTTTCCGCTGCCCACCCCCTTCCCAGGCACTCAGTAGCTTCACTCTTCTTGGGGTTGTGCTCTTTGTCAAACACCCTATGGAAATGTACCAAACACTGAATATATATCAAATCATGCGTGTTTTACTTCCCGCCCTTTTAGGGTCCACCTAGGAGAAGGACTTGCTAGTTTCTATGTTTATGTTAAGATGTTTATCATTAAGGTGATCATGCTTAATACTCTGCCCATTCTGGGAATCATAATTATGGCCTTCAACTAACATGTAATAAAAGAGCCAGTGACCCCATTTAAAGGAGTACCAGAAATGTGGATTTCAGGCACAAAGGCAGCACATAGGTAGCTTAGAACGAGGGCCCGAAGGGACCCTTCTGGTGTCCTGACCCCTAGTCCAGCTTTGATGATGTTCTCTAATAAACCACTGGATTATTTCAGGTTAGTACAGTCATATCAGCTTAGAATAAAACCATGGCAATTCTTGGAGAGCGCAAACGATGCTCCGGTTTTTTATATGGAAAGTTTATACAAGGCAAGTGATATGAATCCAAGTCATTGGTCTCAAATATGCTCAGTGTCGTCAAATATATAGAAAGATCCAAATTTATAAACTGGGAAGAGGAACTGTGATGTGCTAAATATGAGACGACTACATGATGTTAAAAAGTCCTCATAGTAGAACTGCACGGTGATCACACTAATGTGGAATCTTGAGGTTCTAGTTCCCACCGTTTACACACAACCCACACATCAACCTAAACATGGCCTTTATGATGGGATTCCTGCCCACCTGGCTGGCCTCTGCTCCCTGCATGTGTCTTACGGTTTTATGCCTAATCTCCCGTTGCCCAAACATGCCACTCTGACCTCTGTGCCAGTCTTTGATCATGCTGTTCCCTCACCCTAAGAGCCTGCCCTGCTTGTTCATCTGGGTTTCACTCCCCCAACACGGCAAACCTCAGCTTTGAAAGATGCTTGAAAGCCATTTCTGAACACTGCTGGCAGATTCATAAGCAATTTCTCCTATGTTCCATATGCAATTCGTTTATACCTCCTCCAAAACAATGACCATAACATGCTATGTGATTTGTATGTCTTTTTATGTGACATTAGAGTCAAGGGCCATGGTATCACAGCAAGGCCTGTGCCTAGCACAGTGCCTGGAACACAGAAGACACTCAATATATATTTATTGACTTAATCCAAGTGTCTTGTTTATCCTTTTCTGATAGAGAGTCCTCTTGCCTCAAACTATCTCTTAGGGATAAAAATTACTTCAGCCTAAAGCAGCCTGCTCAAGGCATAGGCAGTTCTATTTCATAAGTGTTTTACTACACAAGGTTGAAAACTGCCTACAGCTTTCTCTCTTTTTTCATCATTTTGTCCTCTAGAGTTTCTCATGGACAGGATGACATTGTCTATATTCCCTTATTAAGAACTAGTAGGTTTGGAGATTAGTGCCTTCCAGGGAACCCGGCAAAACTGTAGCTCTGTGGTTTTCCACCCTGCTTGCACGTTACAGCCACCTGATGAGTTCTGAGAAACTACTAACCTTTGGACCCCACCCCAGAACAGACAGATCGGATGGCTCTGGGGTGGGGCCCAACGCATTCCGCCTGCTGGTGAGCACTTTGTCTTGATAGCAGAACCCTTCTTGCTGCTTAAGTGAGGGACCCTGGACTAGTGGCCAGGCCTCACCTCTCAGGCCCCACCCCAGACTTGCTGAACCAGATTCTACATTTTAACAAGGTCTCAGTGATTTGCGTATACATTAAAGTTTGAGAAGCACTGACTACACCTCAATCTCCTTTAGACCTCAAGCTCCCACACTGTCCATCAGGGAGCAGATCATGCTTCTGGGTAGGTGATATGGTAGACGAGGTGGGAGAAACGGACCCCAGCCTCAGAGGCCATGTTAGCAGCACGTGTAATTGTCCTAATTGTCCCACATATTATGCAGTAATACCCCAATTTAAATTAGGACCTTTTGGGGTCACTGCAATGGTCTAGGGATCCATATGCAGACCATATAAACATATGGATGTATTTGACAACATTTTTCCAAGTCTATACAGAAGCTACTGAGAATCATAAAATACAAGTGAACTCAGTAGCATTACCGAATCCTTGGGATGTTACCTAGCTTTTAAATCAATGAATCTTGAAAGTTTGACTGTTTTTAAGGTTGGAGGAATTTGATGAAGTTTTGGAATTAAAATGTAAAAAGTTTGGAACCTACTAGAGTTAAAATTTTAAGGGCTATCTGTCAAAGAAAGGGTAGATGTTTACTGGCCCCTGTGTGAACAGAAATAACATGAGGTTTCAACGTCCAGCTGGCTCTTTATAAAGCAGTGGATACTTTCTTATGTCTAGTAGGTGGCCCACATTTTGCTGGAGGATGTTGTGACAATATGAATTAGATTACTTGGGAACTTATTTCTTTCTCCTGGAATACCACTTTGATATTATAAAGTAAGTTAATTGAAGAGCATGATTTGATTTAACA
This sequence comes from Delphinapterus leucas, assembly GCF_059928025.1. NCBI lineage: Eukaryota > Metazoa > Chordata > Mammalia > Artiodactyla > Monodontidae > Delphinapterus > Delphinapterus leucas. The sequence continues at coordinate 79,754,388 of NC_143145.1, read as the reverse complement.
AAATGTATTTTATAAATATCTTTTAAAGGGCTCCGTTTCCTTAGCAGCATAGGCCTGTAAATTCTGTCCAAGGCACAAAGAGCTAGGCCTTGTGGAAGACTTATCTGTATTCCTCTATTTTAGCTGTGTGTATCCCCTACCCTGGGTCCTAGCGCTAGTCTGAAGCTATCGCTGGTGTTTATCAAGGAGATCTAAAGAATAGTTGCAATTAAACACAATCATGGTCAAATGATGTTAGAGATCTGAAGGTCAGCAGTACCTGTATCTTGGATGACTAAAGACACCTCTTTTCCTAACTATCTTGCTATATTTAATTGGTTGGTACAATATTTCCCAGTCCTCATTTTTTGCTTCCGAGAAGCATTATTCCCCATCATGTATTTTGTAGTCTTTTTCCTTTTCACTGTCAAATTGCACAACCTCTTGGATGTCTTCCAAATTCCCTTGGGAGTTTATTTCATGCTTTAATACAGGATGGCCCATTTTAAGCAGTTCCCTTTGAAAGCGTTGATCAGGGACTCTTTTAAATGGGTCACTCTGAGTTTGGGACAAGAGCAGTTATTCAGTTTAATATCGTGGACATGTAGCTGAAGAGATCATTCGGAATGATCTCCAATGGTAATTGGAGTCCAGACACTCCAATGGTAATACTTGAAGCAGAATGGAAACATGTAAATAAAGTCAGAAATATCTAGCTCTACTCTAAATTTTTAGTCTATATTATTTCTCTTCCTTATTATAGATATATACGTATATACACATATATTGAAGATATGTGTACTTTTTCTTACTAGATTTACTCTGCTTTAGTAATTTAATGATTAAATTCATAAAATGCACAATTACATAAAGTGTTACACCACAGATAAGCCTAAATTGAAAGTTATGTATTGTTCAGCACTGGTTCAATGCTGACATGGCTGAACTGAAGCTGGTTATTTTGAACTGCAGTGGAAGATGACCAAGTCATCCCAGAGCAGAAAAAAATAATATATAATACTCAAGTTCAATTACTTTTCAATTTAACTCTCCTGCTACCACTCCAGCTAAAGTCACGGGCTTGAGCTAAAATGATAATGGAATTTTGGTGTTACAGAAAGTATCTTTGTAATGGACTTTGGTTTTGTTATAATTCCTTCTGGTTATGGAACTTTATCTTATCTGTTTGTCTCCACAGATTCTATCATAATTTTTCTTAAATTTAACAAATTCATATTTTGAAAATCAAAGAAGTGTGGCCCACTTTGTTTCTTTCATGCATTTAAATAAGGTTTTCAAATAGATCGTTTTGTTCTTTCACTGGTGTAAGGAAACTGCGGAGTGCGTTTAATTTCATTTATGATTAGCTTATATCCTTAAAAAAAATTCATTTTATTGAAGTATAGTTGATTTACAATGTTGTGTTAATTTCTACTGTACAGCAAAGTGATTTATATATATATATCTGAATATTGATACGTATATATTGACTATACTTCCCTGTGTTATACAGTAGAAACTTGTTGTTTATCCATTCTATATATAATAGTCTGCATCTGGATTAGCTTATATCTTAAAGAAAACTAGTCCAAACTTGGCCTATGATTCTTTGTATTTTCTTTTTTTTAAGAGCGGGAGGCCTAGATTTTCTCTTTTTTCTACTGAGCGAGAAAGAACAGTATTTCTTTGTTTTCAATTAAGTTACTCTAGAACATTGGTTCTCAAACTTGAGCATGCAACAGAATCACCTGGAGATCTTATTACAAGACAGATACCTGGGACCAATAGCCCGAGTTTGAGAAGGTATGAGGTAGGGCCCAAGAATTTGGCCCTTCTTAACCAGTTCCCAGCCGATGCGGATGCTGCCCATCTGCGAGCTGCACTTTGAGACAGCCCATGGCTGATGAATGAACTTTCCAGACCCAGTGGGGCACATAGCATGGGAACACAGAGGTGCTTTTTTTGTTTATCACCACCGTTTTATTTGTATCAAATAAACATACCCTCTCCTTTCTCTCTGTGAGCACGATGATTATGCTAACTTTGGGCCTTCCCAATGTACTTCAGTCATGCTTTAATGTTAGGCAGAACTCTCTAGCCATATATGAAATCCACAGAGTGGCTCAGGAAAAGAATGGTAAGCTGTTCAACTCCAATCATGTCTCCTTTGATTACAAATCCTCCATCGGTTCTCACTGACTAACAAATGAAGTTCAAATGCCTTGCTTCTTATTCAAGGATCTGTATGAAGTGGCTCCAGCCTAATATTCGTTCTTTCATCTCTATCCACTCAACTGATGTTTGATGAGATCTGGTTCTTTGCCAGGAATTATCCAAGATACTCCCACTTTATGTGTCATTTCTCCCTTTCACCCATTTTATGATGTAATGAAATTAAATATTTTCGTTTGTTTTTGCTTTCCTTCACATATGCCTTTGCTTGTATTGTTACTAATACATTGTTTTTTTTGTAAATGTGGGAAATAACACCCATTTCAAATTATATAGTATGCTCTTGACTAACGCCTGTTTTCTATTTTCTCGTCATCTTTTCTTAACATTCTTAGTGCTTTACCTATAGTGTCATAGTAAAGTCATCTTCTAACTATTGCTTTAGTTTGACTTACTCATGTCTTGCCTCCTTAGCAGGTATCTCACTGATTTCCATATTTTTCACAAGGGTAGCATTCTACCTTGAAGCTAGTAGATGCTTAATAAAAATGTTGACTGTTACTGTCTTTATTATCAACACTTAAAAGTATGAGAATGTTTTATGAAGATCTATTCAAAAGTGTGAAAAATATTTATTGCTGGATTTTAAGATGCTTGCCAAAAAAGGACAATTTGGATTTAAGTTAGAATTTAAGTATCACTGAATTTTGCTCAAAATTAGCTTTCATTAGCCATTTTTCAAGAAAATATAAATCATTTCCTGGTTATTGGGATGACAGCGGAGAAAGAGAGCTGAGGGTGTGCTCAGTGGAGTGGAGAGAGTTGTATGTGACAGACAGTCCACTGGCCTCATTCTGCAGCTGACTAAATCATGGTAACTGGCCTAAGTGTGTTTGTCAAAATGGTTACCCAAGGAAAACGGTGAAGGTCATAGTTTTAAACACCATGCTGTCAATATCAATGCCTCCTTTATCCAGCAGCAATGAACTACAATGGCAAGAACCCGAAGACCGAGTCAGAAGAGGCTGGCCTAGTCCTGCCTCTGGTAGCTGTATAAATTTAGGCAGTCCTGAACAGCTCTGAGAATTGACTTTATTGAGTTGTCAAATGAAGAATTTTGCTTAGTGATCCACATAATTTCCAGCTCAAATCTCCAATTCTATGATTGTTCTTGCAAGACTAATACTACCAATAGGTGGAATCTGCATTTGCTCTTGCAGTGTCCTTTTAAGAGAAGGTCTGTGCAAATCTCTGATCACTGCCCATTTCCACATTTACAGAAATTATCTAGTTAGAGTGCGGTTCTCATTCAGGAGCAGTTTTCCCTCAGAGACATCTGGCCATGTCCATCTTGCAACAACTGGAAGGTTTGGGGTGCTACTGGCATCTAGCGGGTAGAGGTCAGGGCTGCTGCTAACATTCTACAGTGCAAAGAACAGTATCCCCCTCCCCAACAAAGAATTATTCAACCCGAAATGTCAAGGGTACCAAGGTTAAGAATCCCTGATCTAGATAGTAAGCTAGATAATAACTTCTCTGTAAGAAGTTATTTCCTTGGCATCTATAATAGTTCTGGGCACAGAGTAAGAGCTCAGTGTATGCTTGTTAGAAAAAAATATTTTTAAAGTTTCTGATATTCCCAGCTCATTAATCATTCCTTTGAGTTAAGATTTTGAAGAAAGATCCCGCTAAAAATGCATCTATGACTCATGATGAGTGACAGAGACACTGATTTCTTACATTAAGTGTCCAGTCATTTATTAGGACATATCCAGCTTTGTGGGGAGACAAAGAGTCAAGAAAGGAAACAAGAGACATGAAGCGCCATTCATTAAGGTCATACCACACAGAATGTCACAGAAAATCCAGCCTGGGGGCTGAAGGTTTTCCATCATCTTTTCAAGATGTGCAAGCTATATTTGATTTTTGAAAAATTATTATAATAACCAATTATAATAATTATATAATAATTATAATATTGGTTATTATTATAATGGTTATAATGATAACCAATGGTTATTGGTTATTTATTATAATAATTATTACAATGGTTATTTTTGAAGTTTAATTACTAATCTATTGATACCAAGGGTAAAATAAGAATGAAGTCACCTAAAAGTCCATAAGCAACTTCAAAGAGGATATCCAGTTGATATTCCAACCTACAGAGGAATTGACAGGGTCCACGTTTCATAAATAATTCTTTAAGACATAAATCTATATGACAGTTCTCCAAAGCCCAAATTATTACCTACAGTTACAGAATGTCATAAGCAAAACAAGCATTAGAATACATTTGGTGTGAAGGCCCAGATAAGTTAAGAACTTGCCAGGCTCTTTCAGTTACACTCTCAATACCTCTAATTACTCCAAAATGAGTGTGAATTTCACTACACAACAAGCATTCTTTTCCTGACTAGACTCCTAGAGGCAGAAACGGGAGAGAAAAACAGAAGTTCCAAACTGTCTTCTGACCTTCTCTATACATTCTGTAAATACTTATGTAAATTATTTGCCAATCTACCAGATCTTATCAAAACTTTTTGACGTGAAAATTTTATAATTGTTTTTCAAAATTAGGTCATTAAAGTCTTTCTAAACACCTCTTGGCCTCTTTAAATCTCTGAAAGAAGTTATGTTTTCAGTTTTCAAAGCTACTTGACTACATATATTTTTATCTTAATGTTTATACTTTAAAAGTATGTTAAGTCCAACCAACCACATAACTTTCATTATTTTGATGTTACATGAGCTACACCCCCCCAGATTTTATTATTTTGAGGGATTAGAATCAGACACCTTGGGATGGGAAGAATTCTGTGTCAGTCTCTCAGTGCCTCATTTCCCTCCCTGCTGGATTAGAGAATTCTGCAGGCTGACTCCATCTAAGGCGTCTGAGATGGTAACAGTAGCTGTTTTTAGTTTAGGATCTTCCTAAATGAAGGAGCTATGTAAATGCCTGTTAACAATGGGATAATCCATATGGCTTATACATCAGTCTTCCTGGTGTTTCAGTGATTTGTATGTTCTCTTGGAATTGTCCCAACTAAGTGCTTTACAAATTTGAGGTTCCCAGGATTGAAGTTTAGGAGGAAGAAGCCAGAGAAGAAGGGAAAGATAAGGTATGAAATATATTCTAATCATTATAAATGAGCACACTTACACAGTTAGAGTGTGTGTAATAAGTGTAATAAGTGTGTGCGTGTGTGTGTGTGTGTATGTGTGTGTAGACATACATAGACACATGCCAAGCTGCTCTTGCACCTGCTACTGTGGAATCCCTGTTACATTAGGACAGCAAGTGTGAACTTCCCTGGACTCTTCAATTTCTTAAGGACTCGCTTAATCCAGCAGATACAACACTGAGTGCACACGCACTCACTTGCCAACCGCTGCAGGGGTGTCTCCTCTGACAGCGCTTCAAGGTGCGCAGGGTGGGGCAGGATTAGACAGCCAAGGTCCCCCACAGAGTGAGAGGCAGTGGGAGGCAGATCACCAACTAGCCGAGCAGACTAGATAACTCGGGGGAACAGGGCTAATATTTATTCATTTTTTTTAACATGCGAGATTTGCAGTGTCCACTCATTCCATAAAACACGGCAGTGTGATGAGAGGTGAGTGGTGGTGGTGGGGATGGGGGCAGTGCCAGTTTAGACCAGTGTTTCCGAAAGGTGACATTTGAGCTGAGAAGTGAGCGTGAAGATCTGAGTCAAGAGTATCACCAACAGCTCGAGGGTCACTGGGTGGGAGGCGAGTGGCAGAAAACCAGGGTGACTGCAGCTCAGGTAGGGGCAGAAGAGTATGAAGCAAGGCCAGCAATCTCAGAAGGGCCCTCAATGTCATGTTAAGAAACACGGAATTTCTTTTTGTCTTAGGTGTGATGAGAAGTCACTGAAGGGTGGCCAAGCTAATGTCTGCTACGATCGCACTGACGCTGGCGTGGAGAATGTCTGACGGGGGGATGAGAGCTAGGAGAGGAGGCCAGCAAGGATACCTCTTCCGTGGTCCCGAGAGAAGACGGCACTGCAGGCCATGGTGGGAGCAGTGAAGAAGGAAGCTATGTGGGTAGATTCCAAATATGTTTCGGAGGCACTTCAGTCAAGACTTGCTGCTCATAAACTGGACGTTTGGAGTGAGAGGAAAAGATGAACCAAGTTTTGAGGCTGAACACCCGGGGTGGACGGTGATTCAGCTCACATGGTACATATTCAGTGAAACTCCCTCGCTCCAAACACGCCTACCCCACTTCTCCCTGTTAATAATCATTTCTCGAGACCCTATTCTAACTCTACCCCTATTAGGTAGCCTTCCTCGGTTCCTCACGTCATTTTATAACTCTGTGATAGTAAGTGCCATGCTTTGAAATGCTGGATGACTTTTTAAGTATGAAACTCATTTGTTTTTCTAGACACTTGAGGGCAGGAACTGTTCCCGTATCATTTTTGCATCCTCAACATCAACATGCTCAGTGTCTCACATATAGTCACTGGAACTGAAATTCCAGTGTCCCCAGGACAGTCCCAGTTTTAGGCCTAATCATTATTAATTAGGCGCTTTACTCTCAAAACCGTGTTGGTTTGAATGATAAATTATATGGTCATCCTACCTATAGTAGATGCCCAATACTACCTAATTATTCTAAGACTCAAGGCCTATGTATATGAATGCAACACAAAGAGGAAAAATTGGGGCTCAATTTTAGACTCTGCCAGAGTCCAAAAGAATGAATTTTCTGATAAAGAAGCCAACCAAAAAGCAAAGACACTTAGTACTGCCGAAATGTGATCTCTGCCTACAAAGAGGAAGTGGAATGCAAAACGAGCTGCAGGTATTCGAAGACCTTCGGACCTCAAGCATCTTGCTCTTTTAGGTAAACATGCATTTTTGGTATTGTAATTCTGTGATTTTCCATTGACATATGAAGTTGCAAAGATGGAAGAAGGGATTTCCAGATTGTACAGTATGTGTTAGAGTCGTTCTCACCTCTATTTTTAAACTAAGCAGCAATAGAAAGGGTTTGAAATGAAACTCCCTGATAACTGTCAACAGGATAACTGTCATAAACATTTGATCAAATATTCTCAAGGCAAAGGACCTATAACCAGGTTTATTCCTTGTCAAAACATTTGTTTGCCCTCTCGTGGACATAACCCTAATCACTTTCTCATCTCCTGCATTTTATGCCTGAGTGGCCGTCTTCTTCACAACTTGGACCAAGAGCGCCTTGGGCAAGATTCTTCTATCCCGGGTAGAGTGCAGCCCTGCATTCATGCAGGTGCTTATCCAATCAACTGTAATAAGAAGAATCCACGATTTTATGCATCATAAAGTTGTCATCCAGGGGCCTGAGGAAACCCTTTTGTGATCCACGATTCAGAGTTACGTGCATTTGTCTCCCAGTAGATGTTTGATATTTTCTCGTCAGTAATATATTTTTCTCAGTATTTTGATAGACTGCCCAGGGAGATTTAATTCCTAATTTCATCTTTTCTGGCCTCTGCAGGAAGCTGTATACTGTAGTCATTTCTTTTCTGTTTACTTTGCCTGTGTTTTTTGGAATAGTTTCACAGTTTTTCATTTCGTATCATAGGGTCACTAGAGAATGGCGCGAGAACATGTGAGGACAGCTGAGTTCCTCCCCTTCCTTGCTGTACAGTGCTTTACTGGCAAGAAGAACCCTGCAGATTCCACTGCGCCCCGTCCACAGCCACAGCCACAGCCCATGTCCCGCGGCCCTTTCACCCTTAACACCAAAGCTTTCGATGTCAAGTCACATGAGAAGATTAACTCCAACTCTTCAAAGTAACCATGCTTTACAGCCTCAGAGAGTTAGAATATATTATTTTTTCTCTTTTTTTGTTTTTTTTGAAGTATAGTTGAGGTACAATATTAAATAAGTTACAGGTGTACAGTACAGTGATCCACAATTTTAATGGTTATATTCCATTTATACTTATTATAAAATATTGGCTATAGAATCTATTATCTTTTTAATTTAAAAAAGCCAAAATTTTAAATGAATATGAATAAGAAAGCATTACTTTGCAAATCATATCAGTAACATATAGTATAACATTTAATTGGTTTAATAAAACCTCATGAGAATTAAGGAAATCCCAATGTTAAGGTACGTTCAAAAGAAACAGATGTTCATCACCTGTTTATAATTTACTGTGTGAGAACCTATGATGGTTGCCTTACTTGTACTATGTCATTTAATCTTCACAACAAGAGAAACACACTCTATTGCTATCTGCATTTCACAAATGGGGAACCAGCTGAAGTCCCCTGTGCCAGGTCCTGCAGGTAGGAAGGGCCTATCTTTTAATTTTTTTTTTTTTTTTTTTTTTTTTGCGGTACATGGGCCTCTCACTGTTGCGGCCTCTCCCGTTGCGGAGCACAGGCTCCGGACGCGCAGGCTCAGCGGCCATGGCTCACGGGCCCAGCCACTCCGCAGCATGTGGGATCTTCCCGGACTGGGGCACGAACCCGTGTCCCCCGCATCGGCAAGCAGACTCTCAACCACTGCGCCACCAGGGAAGCCCAGGCCTATCTTCTTAATCACTGCATGAAAATGGAACTTTGAACTTAATGAGGTCATGTTTGGGATTCTCTGCCCTCAGACATCCCTGATTTCAGTACTCTTTCCATTGTACCAATGGAATGTGCTAGCATTCTAACTGTACCTTTTAAATTACCTTGTGCTCTAAGAAGTAGCTCTTTGTTATACCACATTTAAGGGACTGTTCTTCCATAGCTTATGCTCTCTACCACTGAGGTGCCATTTTACTGTGCATGGACTATTCCAAATAGGCAAGGGTGGTGTGTCCCTTCCCCACTGCTGTGGAGACTGGTTGTATGATGCATAAAAGTACTTAGTCTAAATAACTACCCTGGTAGATCCACCCTAGACCAGATCCTGCTTGGGAAACCCTGTGTAGGCAGTTGAGTGCCTGGGCTCACTCGGATCGTGAATCACTGTGAAGACCTCACTAAGTGCTGACATGTTCAAACCTTCCAGCCCCTCCTCCGAGATAACTACGTGTGGCGTCTACAGGCAGAGTAAGTTGCCAGCCAGTCTCTGGCCCCACGAGGGCATCTCCAGAGCACTGCTCGCAGGAGCTGGGATGTTCCACAGGCTGGGTGAGAAGCAGGAGGCCGTTGACGTGGAGAGCTCTGAAACCCACATTCTGACCCCACCGCCCTTCATGGATTGAGCGTCCTCATTCGCACTCTGGGGTTGACGGGGAGGGCCCTTAGCTCATGGGGGGCATCTGAGCACACTGCCCCTTTGGGACTTGGCCTGTCAAGATGCTTTTGTGACCCTGGCCACATTAATTTAACATTATTGGACAGGAATGAAGAAAATCTGGTTGAAGTTTATACACAATTCACTGTCTATTTCTTTGGCTTTTACCAATTCCCTGTCATACAGAATATTCAAATTTTTATGAAGAGACAAATCAATATGAACATATCAGAAAAAGTAGCAGGAGCTTAATAAAGAGAAGGAAACACTTCTAGCTAATTTCAGATCTGCTATCCTTGGCAAGATGCCCAGAATTTTTACTTCTTTTATTTATAAAATAATTTAAACATCTTTGTACTTTTAAAAGTAAATTTTGTATCTTAACGATGGAGAGGAAAGAACATCTTGAAGCTGGCTGATGGTGGGTTCCTGGCACGTGGCAGACAACCCAACTACTGGTCACAGTGCAGAGCTCACAAGAACATGTCTGTTAGCATAGCCTGCTGCCCCCTGAGGAGTTAACACCGCCTTCCTCACGGAGGACTTAAGAATATAAATTTCTGGATTTTTGGCAAAGAGCTAATATTTTTCATTAGCTGGAATGCTAATTTATTCAACATGATGACTAGAAAATGTACTTAAACTGTTAGGTACTAGAGATATTAATCTTGTATCTCACTTAATCCCCCAAACCACATGGTGCTGTAAATACTGTTGTCATACCATTTTTTTCCTGTTACAGAGAAGGAAACCGAGAGTCAAAGAGATCCAGTGATTTGTCAAAGTTACCAGCTAGAATTCCAAGCCCACCCTTTTTTCATTGGACTATAAGATCTCTCTTTTCCTCTGCTCACTCTCTGATTACGTTATTTCAGCAAGGTAAACATGAAGTGAGCTTATATTGTTAGAAAAAAAGAAGGCAGAATTGGGAATGTTGTCTGGCTGGCACAGCTGGTGTGAGCGGTGACGGCGTCAAATCCATCAGAAACCTCCACGGCGGGACGGAGAGAACCGGAGGTCCCATTAAGGCTTTCAGTGCAGAGTCATCAAGGCCTCACCAGGAATGCAGAGTGACAAAGACCTCGGCCTGCCTGCTTCACCACCTACAGGCTGCCACCTGTGTAACCTGCCTCTGTCCACTGGGCAAGGTAAGGATCACACCTCCCTCTCCTAGTGTGACTGTGGGGATTAAGGAGGGAACTGTGTAAAACACTTTGCCCAGGACCTGGCAAGAGCAGGTGTCCAGTGAACATCAGCACAGTAGTTCTTGGAATGAGCCAGGCAGGAAGGACACTAGTAACTAGAAGAGGAACGACAGACAGTGTGAGGAAAACCCAGACAAGCAGCTGTGGGGGCTTCTGAGCGGGGGGATAGCAAACAGCTGACATGAGGCACACTGTCTGCCAGGTGCTGCTTGAGGGCTTCAGATGCCTGGACCCACTGAAGCCTCCCAACCCAGGACAACGAGGCACACGAACTCACTTGCACACAACCACATGCAGCCAGTGAGCGGCCAGGCAGGGGCCAAGTCTGGGCTGCCTCGTCCCCTGAACCAGCGGGCGCACCCAGCACCCACACCGCTCCTCCAGACCCGGAGGCCACTGGTTGGTTTCTGCAGGTGACCGGCACTCCCTGGACAACTTAAGGAGTGGACCGCATCTGGGAACCTGAACTTACAGAGTCTCACATCTTCCGGGTTTCATATACGTAACCCTCACCATTCCAAGTGAACTGTCAGCTCCTGGATTCTAACACTGCACGTGACACCTAGTGGATTGGAGGCACTATGAAGACACTCCAGAAACATGTGAAGATTAGGGTGAAAAGCCAGCTTGAAGCACCCCTGCCAGGAAGGCAGTGTCTGCTGTTTGCTGGGAAACAGCCCCGTGGGCTGCCATAATCAGAAATGAGGCTGCTTTGGGGAAAGCAAGAACAGCCACAGAAACAAGAAAATACCCCAGGTAACACAGCAGCTGTTGACCAAAGGTCCCAACCTGCATCTTCCCGGTGGGCGGAATGGCCATTGCCAGCCACTGGTACGCTCATGATGGGATAAGAATCCCCGACACACACACACAATCAATACCTAAATGTGTAACTGCATATACTTATGTAGAAGGAGAGACAGAGATACATATATAGATGCGAACAGCTTACTTTTATTCTATGTGAATATAGTTACATGGTTGAGCCTGACTCGTCTGCTCATCCTGGTAATTGTTCAAGCACTGTAAGATATGTGTAGCACACATTTTAAAGCATTTTCTTTAAAGCATTTTAAAGAAAATGCTTTAAAATGCTAATAGCTTTATTTGTCTTTTGATAGTCTTAATAATATAATGGTTTTAGCAATAGCCTTTATGAATCTATCATCTTAATTAAAGAGGGACTTTATTTTTCATCCAGATCATTTTCAAGTTTCATAATGTACGAAGGATTGGTCCTATCTCGATTTGGTAAGCCATTATTTACGTCTGCTGGTTAGCAGAAAATGTGATTAACTATGCATTGCATATAAAAATATGAAAAATGTTAATAGTGTAATATGTTTTGGGGCTTGAATAATATTTTATTAAAGACAATAAAGATTTTGATTAAAAAAAACCCCAAATCCCTTAAATGTTAATAATACTTTTCAAATGTAACAAATCTTGAGAAAGTTTTTTGCCTATCCTGAATTATACAAAGGAGTTGAATCCTCCTTCTGTCAAATAGTACTTAGATTTCCCTGGGGAATTTGTATACCCCCTTAAATTCAGAGAAGCTCAACATATCAACTTTGTTATTATATATCTATCAAAATGTTAAATATATTTATTAGGTGTAGAAAAAAAAAAAGACCTGTTCTCTGGATTACTATGGCATTTGTGATATTGTAAATGATCGAGAAAAGGAAAGATGAATCTAATATTTTAACCACTGCCCCAAATGGTTAAAGACTCTGCAGCACGTCATACCTTTTCTCCAATGGAGTGTGTGTTGCTTCTGGCAGAGAAATGTATATGAATGACTAATCTAAAACGACAAATATTATGTTCCTGTAGGTACTGTTTGTCCACATAAGAGAACTCAGGACTTTCAAATTGGAAAAAACTGAAATGGAAAAAAAAACAAAACCTGCTCTTAAAATGTTCCCATACGCTCTAGATAAGAACAGTTAATGAATAATGAAGGAAGTGGTGTCTTGGAGTGAGGCTGGTTCATTGTTCTCCTGAAAAGCATTTTAGACTAATTCTCCTATGATTCCATGACTAAATGGATTTATAATGCACCACTTTAATGTTAATAATCTACTCGCCCAAATCAAGCAAACAGCAAGACAAAGATTGAATCATTTTGTGATTAAAGAAAAAAATCAACACTGGTCATATGAGCCAATCTTTAACAAACATTAATTCTCCACATTGTTCCTTCTGCCCCCAAGATTTTGGGGGACTAGGCAGAAATTTGTTCCTTTAGATGTCTTGTAATTTTGCTGATAATTTTTCTCCATAAAAATAGCTCTACTCAGAAAATGAAACTGTTCATCTAAAAAAGATCAACTATACATTATAATTAATTATCAAATATATCAATTTAATAGTGGTATGGGTTAGGAATGATTAGTAGTGAGTTGATTAAGTGTTAAGACTACAAAATAGATTTAAGTTTAGGGCTCAAATTCATTTAGCTAAATTGAAAGTATTATAGCAGTCTCGGTGCATTTAGACCCCACAACACATGATATTACACTTTTTTAAAGCTGTAATATTTGTATTATTTTAGAAGACTACACAACTTAGAAGTGTCAGCAAAAAAAAAAAAAAAAAAAAAAAAAGAGCAATAATGATCCTGTACTTGTCTGGGGAAAATTTTAAGGGTTCCACTGGGGACAAAGGAGTTCATTTATTGGATCAGAAATAGTTATCGAGGTCCTACTATGAGCCGAGCACTACTTATAATATTGTTATTAATGATTTCCACATGGAAGTCTGGACAGCGAAACCAAGTGAGCTCTCAGGGTGTCTAGGTCCTCTTTTCTGCAAAGAGCTTGCCAGGCAGAGGGAGAGGCAGCAGAACTTTTCCCCTCCGCCGGGGGTGGGGGGTGGGACACGGCCTGAGTGCTAAGCCAAGGGCCAGGCAGGGAAGGCAAGAGCCGGCAGGACACGCGTGCCTCGCTCAGCTCAGGGCCTGACTTAAGTCCAGGCTCGACCCATGAAGTGCTGTCATTCTTACTTAGGGTAGAGGGGTGAGGGTGGAACACTCCTCGGACCCGAAACTAGGAGGAGACGCAGACAGCACTCCTGGACCGGGGGGGTGGGGGTGGGAAGGGCCCAACGCAGGAAGCACACATCCCACGGAGCCTTCAGGTACACGATTTCTCTCCTGAACAGGCTTCCTCTCTCACTTGTTGTTTATTCTTCTCACTCCCACCTCTTTTTCCTCTAGGCCCTGTGTTGCGTTTCCCCAATTCCCCCTCAACACTTTAGGAAATATTTTATTAGCAACTGGAGGGTGCAGCTAGTGACTGAAACTGCATTGCCAGGACCTGGGGAGTCTCGCTTATGGGCCTACTTAGAACCTATTTGTCCAAGGACAATTAGTAGCGCATGGCTATATTTTTCTTCCCTCTCTTTGTTTGCCAAGTGCTATTTAAATAATGGATACCCAGCCAGAAAAAAAAGATGCCTTGAAGAGTAACACCATGATGTCCTTCCCAGATGTTTGCCTTTAGGATGAGAAATGAGTTACACAGAAACAAGATGGGGAATTGCTGGCTAGATACCAATACAGTAAGGGACACATGCTGTGGGAGTGATCGATGGTTCAAAAATCAAATATGTCAGCAATCGATGATGCTATTAAAGAGACTACCATAAAATGTCCATGTGGGGACAGAGAAGTATTTGAAAAATTCAGAAATTAATCTGCAACCTCAGGCAACGTCTGGAGCTCTGCCTCCCATTGTGGTCGGCATTCCTTAAAATCACAAATTAAAAAAAAATAGTTAATTTGATGTAAAAGTTGAAAAATATGACCTCTGAGGAAAGGTTAAAGGAATTGGGGTTATTTGGGCCAGGTAAAGCACAACTGCAGGACTGACTTAATAATGTCAAAATACTTGAAATCAACTGTTCTTCAAGCATTCAGATGTCTGCAGCGGACCCAGCAGAGTGAAAGTGCAGTAAGATACTTCAGTTTAACTTTAATAAGGAACTTCCTGGAAGGAATCTAAATCTCTTACTGCAATTTAACTTAACGTTACAAGGTTAATTAAACACAAACAGACTACCAAGGAAAGCTGTGGAATCTCGGCTCTTAGATCGAAAACCACGTATCCTAACTGGTTTAGGTTTACTTCTGTCTGGAATTAAGAGACTGGATTGAATAACTCCCCGAGTCTGCTTACAGTATATTATATAACCGGTCTTATAGCTTTCTGATGTCTTCCGCGCATGGGCGAGGCACTGATCCACATGAACACTAGGGGTGAAGAAAAAGTACAGCAAGCCCTACATACAAAGTGAACCTTGAGTTTTTGTACTTGGCATAAGAAAGGAAAAGTGTTATTTTTAAAGTGACTCCTTTCCTGAACGCTATTAAGGAGAGCTCTAGTTTGGAACAATATTTTACTACAGCACTAAAAGACAGTCCCAAACCATTAGCATTCTGAGTCCACTGAGCTACTTATCGATGCTACATTCAAAGTAGTCTGTTTTGAGCAAAGAAAGGGCTTAAGTAGAGCTTAACAACTAACCACCACCAACGCTTATTTTTAGACTTATTAGGAATCTGACATTAAAAAAAAAACAAACCCAAACCACACACTTTTATTATATATGGTAAAAAATAAGAACAAAAAACAGCCCATTCTTTCACAGTATTACAGTGGTTTAATGCATTGCTCTCACGTGCTGCAATATTCAAAAAAGGATAATTTGTGGAAAAAATGGCTGTAACTGCTAAACATTTAATGAATTATGGTATAATTCTAAATAATTAT
This sequence comes from Delphinapterus leucas, assembly GCF_059928025.1. Classification (NCBI taxonomy): domain Eukaryota; kingdom Metazoa; phylum Chordata; class Mammalia; order Artiodactyla; family Monodontidae; genus Delphinapterus; species Delphinapterus leucas. Next base: position 79,739,005 of record NC_143145.1, on the reverse strand, counting down.
TCTGCGTCTTTTTTCTTCTGTCCAGGTGGGCAAAATCGTTTCTTTTTATTGCTTTTCTCCCCCTATTTCTTAAAGAAAGAAACAAACCAGGGTGACATCCATTCCATTTTAAGCTAATGCCTCTATCATTTCATATCTGAACGGGGCTGATATCATCAGCTCCTTCGTGTCCCAAAAGATACTTAGCTCTAGTCCACTGTTACATACTTCATGCATTACATGAAATAGGATAGCTCCAGATTTTGAAAATATTTATTTTAAAAACAGCAATCAAATTGTGTGTAATCACATTTTCTGCCTGGCTTTGAAAGCTACGTTATTCAATATGCCAGTGGTCCTTTCCATCATGGCGACATATTAGCAATTCATGCTGCTCTCATACATCTCACTTCCTTGATGTACAGCACTCCCTACAGACCCAGAGAAACACTCCTGCTTCAGTTCCGTGTGTCCTGCGCAGTACCTACCGAAGTGATGGTTGTCAAAACAGTTGTACAGTGGCCTTTGAATGCAAAGTGTGCCATGACTGAAAGCTTCAAATGACAATAAATCTGAGTATATACATTATGCTTGCTTTTGTTGCCTGGAAAAACTAAGGCATTCAGGAAATAAACCCCCCAATTTTATTGCCTTTTAACATTTTTTTCCATTTTAAACTCCAGAACTGGAAATTTGAAGCATTCAAAGAAATTGAAATTTCCTTTGTTGCACTTTTCATTGTAAATTTTCTATACTGTGTCATTAGGAACCACACTCTACAAAAAGCCCAGGTTCTAAATGAATCCTTTCTGTGAGGCCATTCTAAAACTTTGCACGGTTTTTCTTTGTATGAAAGAGCTTCTGTTGCCTGCACAAAGAACAAGCGATCACCACATATATCGGCCAGGCAGGAGCCTTCGATGACTTTATACAAGGTTGCATTTTGCCTTTTACCAGTCCGTGGTGAAACCCAGCAGTGAATGTGCCAGGGTGGAGAGAAAAAGGAGAGGCTCTTGATTTCAGTTTGTACGAATCAAAAGATTTTTCTTAAACCATGAATACTTAATATGAACATTTTCTTATTTTACCCTTCTCCCAAAATAGCTCTGTAGTTTCTTTTTAACAACATGAAAGCAACATCACTTTCTTCTTAATGGCAGAACAATATTTTCCACTCAAAAGAAATGTTCTGTCCAACAGGTTCAAATATCTTAATAACCGATTAGGTTTTGGGGTGGGGGGACAGGTAAAACACTGAGAATCTAGTCCAAGTGATGGTGGGAAAAATGACTAAGTAACTAAAGTGACAAGTTGAGTGAGTCGTGACTCTGGATCACAGTTGTGTGGTCGATAGAGAATGAATCATAGGAAAATGCCAGCCCTGGAAAGGGCCTCAGAGATCAACTAGTTTTGTGGTTTTCTGTCTTCTTTGGGGGCAGAATCCTATGTTCAAGGGAATTTTTACAAGAAATGTGAACGAGTGAGATGAATCAGCGCAACACCGCTCTGGCTGATTCCTGGCTTCCCCTGGCTCCGCCTGATCTAGTCCAACCCCACTGGTTACAGACAGGGTGCAGCGAATTGTCCACGGTTAACAAACTTATCCCAGGCAGGGCCTGGCCTTCCAGACTCTCATTCCAGTGCTCTTCTAACCAGATTCCACTCTTGGAAAAGCACAGGCGGTCAATTATCCACTATCAAAATAACTCAGGAATTTTGAGAGAAATGGAACTCTTACATATTGGGCCGTGAGTGGCTGTTTAACTTGGACCTAGAGAATCAGAATTAGTTGGCACTTGTTCAACAGTATATACTAATAGAAATTCGACACTGTTTTATAGGCTGGTCTTGGAAAATATGGACTTTAAGACAATGGACTCTTTTTTCAAGTGCCAGAAACCTTACTTTTTGCAGGAGTCCTGACTGACTACTAACACATAAAATGGCACAGGCAAGAATATACAAAAAGGAAGTGGTGGGAGATTTGGGAAGGAAAAACTGTCACCCTGTGTATGTTTCGCCCCTGTATATGTTTATGGCAAGCTTCAGAAGGCAATCTAGATTTTCTACCCTGGTGACCTTTTTATCAGAAAGGGATTTCCACTGAATATATCTAGCACCTACTGTGTGACAGGCACTACTTTACAGATATTAACTACGTTAATGCTACAACAGTATGGGATTAAGTGTCTTATTATACCTATTTTATAGGTAAGGAAACTGAGGCACAAAAAGGTTATGTAAGTTGCTCAATGTCATGCAGCTGGTTTAGGTCTGTGCCAGGATTTGAACTGTGGTAGTTGTGGTCCAAAGATGTCAGTTTTAATCAAAATGATGTGTAAGAACACTCAGTAGAAGGTAAAGACTTCTTTGGTGACTAGCAGGCTTATTGCCTTTTTTTCTTTTTTTGGACAGATGTGAAGAAGATTAAGGATTTAAGTATAAATAACTCTTTTGGAAAATCTTCTCTCATGCACTTTAACTTCTGCAAAAGAGTTATACATATACAGTCTTGCTTTTCACATTTTTTTTTAGCAAACGTGTAATAATGCTTCCTATGTGCCAACCAATGGTCTAAGCAATTTTTAAATATTCATTTCACTCCATGAGGTAAGGACGATAATTTATCCTTGTTTTTCAGGTAAGGAAGCTGGGGTGTTCACTGGTTGAGCCACAGAGCAAGTCTCTTAAGTACCCTGAATCTCCATTTTTCATTTGTAATATTGGGATAATAATACTCACTCAGATATTGATTTCTAATTACAGACTAAATTTTTTACATCTTATATATTAGAAATTTGTTGGTAATGCTTATAACCAGTAAAACTGTATCACTTATGTTGCCAGTGGGGATAAGAAACAGGTAGATATAAGAAAATTTAAATTTAAAATAAATTTTCAGAAAAGATTATATATTATACAAAACAGCAACATATATAACATATAATAATGCATGTATGTTAAACATTACAATAACCTCTAAAATATATACAATATCTAAATGAGAATTAAAATATTTTCACCTATTTGATCCATTCAGATTCTAAAATTCCATCATGTGAAAATACTAACACAAAGATCTGAGCGCCCTACTAACAGAAAAAGTCTCAGCTTTAATAACACTGAAGAGCTTCTGGAAGATAAAATTGACGACAGTTGATCCTATACATAAATCTATCTAGGGTGGCTCGTACTTACAAGATTTTAAAATCTACAGCAAGTTCATTATTTAGAATCCACAAGTGTCAGCTTTTATTGGTTGTTCCCAAACTGTAGGTGACCTTGAAAGGAGTTATCAGAAAGAGCTCTGCAATTTCTAGGTGGGAAGCTTTTACTTCCTGATTCTGTAGCCATTATTTCCTCGTCTATATGAACACTGATAACCTAAATTGTGCACTATTCCATTTCATACATATATCATAAATATAGGGGCTTCCCTTGGTGGCTCAGTGGTTAAGAATCCGCCTGTCAATGCAGGGGACACGGGTTCGAGCCCTGGTCCGGGAAGATCCCACATGCCGCGGAGCAACAAAGCCCATGCGCCCCACTACTGAGCCTGCGCTCTAGAGCCCGCGAGCCACAACTACTGAGCCCACGCACCACGACTACTGAAGCCCGCACGCCTAGAGCCCGTGCTCTGCAACAAGAGAAGCCACCGCAATGAGAAGCCCGCGCACCGCAACGAAGAGTAGCCCCTGCTCGCCTCAACTAGAGAAAGCCTGTGTGCAGCAAGGAAGACCCAAAGCAGCCAGAAGTAATAAATAAATAAAACATAAATAAATTTATTAAAATTTATTTTAAAAAAATATATATATGTCAACAACTGATAAACCAATCAATCATCTGGTTAAATTCTGTGATCGCATTATACACGAGCAAAGTTGCTGGGAAAGAGTTTTAGTCAGTTTTTATAAAGACACATGAAAAACGTATCTTATAGACCTAAAGTTACTTCAAAGAAAATAATCCTTAGCCCTTTTTAAATATAAAATATGGCAATATGAAGAGTTGTTCGTCTTCAGATTCATTGATTTGGGAACGATGTGCAAACAACTTAAGAGCTCGTATTTCTGTTCTCACTGTCCCCACCCTGTGTGTCTTCACACTCCTTGCCTGAGTTGCAGCAACTCAGACCCTACGCAACTCCAGTTTCCCGCCGCCGCGATCCCTCCAGAGAGACGCCAGAGGATCCTCCTGTGACACTGCTTTCATAATGCTTTTGCCTCGAGTGAAAACAGCCAGTGGTTTCTTACACTCCCTCATATCAAGCCCACAGTCCTTAGTGATTTTTGAAGCCTTTTGTCAAATCTCCTAACTTAAAATATCCAGCCTGCTTTTCAAATGCTCTCTCTCCTAGATGCCTTTTCTTTCCTTTCTGTTTGTCTAAATCGAAACCATCTTTCAAGACCTGACTGCCATCCTACCTTTTCCACTAAGTTTTATAAACTACCCAAACCAGATGACTATAATCTCTTCCAACCAGGATTCCTACTGGGTTCACGGCCAGGAAAATTGTGTTTAGCCCTTCTCCTGTCTCTAATTGCTTGATGTTTCACTCAAACTGTTTCATACGTGGTTACGTTTTTTTCTGTAGTTTACAAGCTCCTGAAGCACACTGACCGTATTTTATCAATCATTTGAGCCCTTTCAAACATTTAGAGCACAGAAGGCATTTAAAATGTACACACTGATGAGTGGCATTCTAAACACATGATAGCTCAAAATAAGATTGGAGATGCCCCTTGTTTCTCAAAGGAATTAGTAGACTCCAGTAAAGTCGGCCTTTCCAACTTTATTAAATTTCTATTGCAACTTTGCAGTATTATCAAACTCTGGCTCTCGCAATCCAGTCAGAGATCCAAGCCTTGAGAAAGGACTCTTAAAACAAATTTCATCTCCAAATGTACTTTCTTCAAGACCACGCTGGCTTAAAAAATGGGTTTCCTGTAGATTTAATGTTAAATCAACATAATTAACTGGACCTACGCTCTCCAGGATAGTAGCCACTAGGTACACGTTGCTACCTTAAATGTAATTAAAATACAATAAAATAAAAATCAGTCTTTCAGTCACGCTAGCCACATTTAAAGTGTTCAAAATAGCCAATGACTATTGCTACTGGACAGCATGCATAACAGAAAAGCCATCATCACAGAGAGTTCTATTGGACAGTGCTGAAGCCTATCCAAAGTCTCGCCAAAACTTAATTTGTTGGAGCAGCTTTTTACTGACAGCATAAAATGCTAGGACCAGTACTGTGAGAGGCAAACTAGATGTCCACCTCAGAATACGGTTTGGAGGTACTGGGAAGCCTCACCATCCTATGAAAAGCCCAAATAGACTCACTTTGCCAAGAACTGGAATGGAAATTAGAGCTTCACTCGCTTAGTTTAGGCTGAACAGGGACCCTCTGCCTTGTAAAGTGTGAAAAGTTCCAAGGGAAATACCATGTTGATGGGAAAATACCGAAGTCCGGCTTCTGACAGTGGGTTGGGTGGAAAGGAGCATAAAGAATTAGGATGAGCAGAGGCTCCTGACAAGGAAGGAGGGAAGCGTAGTAGAGGAAGGGCCTAGAAAGTGGTGCTACACAGCTGCGACTAGATCCAGTCCCGAGCACATCATCTGAGGGTGGAGTGACTTAGCAAGGGCGGCAAAACTGGGAAAATTCCAGGTGCATGTATACTGAGGTTGCACAAGCATCTCTTAAAGAGTGAATGGGGAATTGGGAGGGTCCTGGAATGCTAAGAAGGCAAATTATATAAAAGAAAAAGGGTTTTGAGACTAAAACTATATAACTGAGTATCTCATTATCCTCCTGTGGCCCAACTTCATTAGCACATGAGGAAGAAGCACAGAGGACAAAACCGGTATTTTATGTGCTGTGTTCGTCCTTCCTCTCCTTCTCAGTGAACAGGGAAGTCTATAAAGCATGACATGGACACCTTATTGGCTCATGAACTGGGTCTGAAGGCTTAGCCCCAAAGAGGAATAGGCACGTGATTTTTCAAGGTCACTACTTTGAAGTACAACATTCATCAGATTTACACACTTAGCATGTTTTCTAAAAAATCCATCTTCCATTTTATGAAGCCACGGTTAATACTCTTAGGATAAATCTATACAGGTGGAGTATCATCTAAAAACCGGGACAATGGTGTCGAGTTTTTTGCTCCCGCTGGTGCTGGGAACAAGTCCTCCCCTCTTGTCCACCCAGCTACCTGCCAGTTCTGAGGAGAATTCTATACCCTACCATGGCCTGTGACATTAGGCTCAGGGCTTCATTCCCCCAAAGCTACTACGGGATCTCTTTCCACTCTCCTTTTTCCCCCCTTTATGTTCACGATTAACAGAAAAACCTTCTTGTGAAGTCATTCAAGTTAGAGATACATCACCAAATGATTTAGGTAAGCGATAACATGAAACGCTTTCCTATCAGAAACAACATAAGATGAGCAAGTTAATCGATTTGTTCATTGTGAATATGACAGAACTGTTCAGTGCCTTATAAAAATGACAACAGAGGTGGTTGGACTGTTAAGTGATTGAACAACGCAAACCAAAGAAAGCTCATTAGAAGTCACTGTTAACCTGAGAGAGCGTCTCGTTACATGGTAGAAAGCTCTGCCCTTGGCCATATACTACTGACAATATTCTCTACTCCTTGAGATATAGACAGAGAAAGTATTAAGGTTTTAGATGACATAAAAATCAGACAGAAAGATTTTATGATGTCAGTATTTCTCAAGCATGGGATACTCGTTAAAAATACAGACTCTTGGACTTCCTGGGTAGGGGCTGGGCATTCACTTTTTGCTAGTCTTCTGGGTGATACATAGTCTCACTAAATTTGAGAAGTGTAGAACATTAGAAGATTCAAAGTGACAAACAAAGTCCAAGAGACAGAAACACTTCAGTAGACATAAATTTTGATCACCCGAATTATACCTTCAAAATAAAGATGAAAATTGTTTTCTTGCTTTCCTATTATATAAATTGGTGGAATTTGAGAGCAGAAAATAGGGCAGCAACCAACTTTCACAGCAGTTCCTAGAAGAAGTGCGGATCTTGCTTGTGGTGAAGAATCCTGCACTAGATGAGATGTGGCACCTTTATGATAACTTTTTATCTAAAAGCTAACAAGACATTTTGACCATATGACCACACATTCAGTGTCAAATAGTATTTAGGACTTTGGGTTATAAATATGAGTGATCAAACATGTAATTAATTGATTTTTGCCTTGACTTAAATGGAAAATGGAAAATTGCTTTAGGATTTTACCGGATTTATGGATTTAGGATTTCATAGCTAAAAACGATTCTAGTTTCAGAAAGCCACGTTACGATGATTGAAAGCTTCTCACGTTAATTTCGACCTTGTCCTCGCTGTGTCCCCTGCTCCCCCACCACCAATCAGTCAGCAGACCCTTACCACAGAAATGGAGTTGGGAAGCAGCGCTCCGTCCTGTCCCAGCATATTGGAGACGGTGATTTCAGGTAGGTCCATGTTTTGTGGATGAAACGGTAGCAGGCCATTATGGTTCATTGGGTGACACAGAGAGTGGTAACCAGGTTCGACCTCATTCAGGTGCACCAGCGAGTGGTCGGGGAGGGAAGGAGGAGTGATGGGTGGAATGTTAAAGTCTTCGCTTTCCAGGCTTGGACCAGGGTAGGACTGAAAAGACAATGGTGATATTGATGCAAATTATCATCCCCTTCTTTTCATCATGGTGAACAAACACACATGACCCTTTCAGATATTATTACAAGCATCATTAAGGATTTGGCAAAGACACTGCAAACACTCAGATTATCCTGCTGCAATTTCTCTATCATGCATGGAAGAAAATCGCCTCGAAGGCATAGCCACTTCTCGTATAAAGAGTGCCACCATTAAGCAGTTTTATTGTTCCAAGAAGCTGAACTCAAACAGATTTCAAAGGTCCCATTAAAATGCTCCAGAGTTGTAATCTAGCTGAATACCTTTTTTCATGGGAATTGTGGGGAAGGAAAGGCAATTTATAAAATTAATATTTGATCAAACATGTTTCATGGGGCTCCCTACTGCTCAGATCATGAGATGTAATAAAACGAATTCCAGAAGTTCTAAGGCAATTGCTTCTGGGTTTTGAAGAGCTACATGCTCACAACTGACAAAAAAATTTGGTAAAGCAGTAGCTTAACCATGTTGCATAAGTGTGACTTCAGAGAAAGTGTCATATATGAAGATAATGCCATTAAAAGCTATTTTTATCATGAAGATTATGCCATCAAAATAAAAATGAAGATGGCTTTCTTGATTTCTGACTACTCACATTTATTTGATCTACCCCTAGAAGGCAGTAAATAATTCTGTAATCATTTAAATGCGGTTCAGCCAATTTTGAAAGACAAAATTACACAAATATCATTATAATACTAATTTAGGAATAAAAGTCAATCAGTAAAATAAATAACAACATACGTGGGGCTTTTTCTTTTAGAAAGTAGCTTTTAGATAAAACAGGAAGGGAGGGAGCAAAGAAGGAAGACAAGAGTATGTGAGGACACTCCTGCTTACAAATAGAATGTGGTAAACATGGAACATATAAGGAGGAACTGAATAATAAAATATTGTTACCAATTCATATCAAAACACAGCAATACTTAGCAGTCTTTAGAGAGCAGGTGCCATAATACGAAGGAAACAGAGCGGGTCCAGATAACTCTCACAAGCCTATCTTTCAAAGTACGCGAGTCTCCCTAGCGTCTGAGCACAGGGGTAGCAAGGACCGGCTTGTCTGGCAGCAGCACGCCTGCTGGAGTGTGCGAGATTGGAAATGAGCAGACTGAGGGTAGGAGCCAAAGAAAGGAGTGTAGGGTATTCACAGGGTGTTCAGCCAATCAGCTTCATGCTCCTGCTTCCAAGTGCCTGGGGTTATTTTTTTCCAGATGACGTCTATTTGTCTAACAGAAAGAAAACCTTCAAGTTGCACTTGCTAAATGTTGTACAAGTTTTGATATATTTGTTTAGGTTTTGTCAGGAGACACGCTTAAATGAAGAGCAACTTGGAACATCTGGCATTGAGACGTGGTCCCGTAGAGGCACGTGTGGGTTACAGACTGGGGGCGTATGAAGGGAAGATTTAATTCATCTCTGCAGATAATTTTTCTTAAGTATCTAAAGTTCTGTTAAAAGAAAAAATCACCAGCACTAAAAGTTCAATCATAAGTTATCAAAATTTCCTGTTTACAGTATCTACCTCTTGTCTGAAAAATATACTAGTGCCCTGTGTCAAAACAGCAAGTTTGATTAAATTCTCATTTGCCTAATATAATTTAGACCTTTAATCTGTAGACCTAAACCATCAGCCCCTGGTACAAGTATTCACATAAGAAGCATAAAAGACACAAAATGGTGGGGGGTGGGAGGGAGAGGAAGCACACTTATTAATGCTGGCTTCGTAGAAAGCACTGTGTTGAGTCCTTTGACTATGCTGTCTTCATTTAGCCCTTTGTCTTCAATAATCCTTTGTGTAGCTATTATTACCCTGTTTTCCTGAACAGAAAATTGAGAGTTTGAAGTTAAATAACATTCACTTAGCTGGTAAGCAATCGACTCAGTACATCTGAGGGATGGATATATGGAGGAGGAAGGTGTTTTTATTTCTAACACTTCCATAACTAGTTTAATTGCTATTATCTTATTAAGTTGAATGATACAAAGTTGCCAATACTCAACTGTTTCTGATCAATAAAATTTCACAATTTAAGAATTAGTATTAGCATTAGTATCAGGTTTTTCCTCTTCCCAAATTCCATCCCAATGCCCATCCCATTAAAATCAAATATTTACCCTAGAAGAGCACAAGTATTCATAATTTGTCTTTCTGTCAACATTTCAAAGGCTGAACTTGTTGATACCTATCTTTTAAGAAGTTAATTGACATCTGTTTGAAACCTTCCTGAATAAGATACAATTAATGCCAGCCATAAAGGAAAAAGATGTTTTTAACTTTATAAATGACATTAAACCTCTGAAATACCCAGGGATAGTCTACCTATGGTGTACTATAAATTCACATTCTAGAATTTCTCCAGCAGTTAAATCTTAATTTGTGGTGTTTTAAAGGAAGGTTTAATTGGTATCACTTTACGTCCAGTGATAACAATTGTACTGCAATTTAACTAAGCTACATGGTTTATTTTCATGTAATTACACATTAATGTTATTTAATCCGTGCACTTACATACCAAAACCACAGATTCCACAACTTAACTGGTAATGGGTAGTTATGTGTATCAAGAATTTTAACAACAAAAGGTTACTTAGTAGCTTCTATTCTTCACATTAGAAGTCATGAGATGGTTATTTGCCAGGAGCCTATTACAATGTAATCGATGCCATATAAAAGTATCACGGTAATTGTATAAATGTCAAAATGTCACAGAACTCACAAAAACTTCAATGCCAGACTAATTACTAATTATTTTTTAAGTTTGGAAGTGAATTAGCTAATTCTTCAACATTGACTTCCATGGCATGACATCTTTATTTTGATTTCTTAAAACCTAGTAAGTTTGACTTAACCACAGTAAGTTATATATTAAGAGGCAATTTGCAGTTTTGGGGGTGATGTAACAATCGCATATGATTCAGTATTTTCCCTCATTCCCCATGAAGCTGCCTGGTTACAATCAGTGTTCAATGTTTGTTGAATGAATTAACAAATGAATCACTGAATGAATGCATACAAGAAGAAATGAATGTGAAGATGACTCTTCAAAGGCGTGAAGTTTATGACTATACCACTGTTATGCCATGGGCTTGAATAAATACCCTGTATTCCCAAGAATGCACTGGCTAGATGACAGCATGGTATGGAATGCTGATTGCTCAGCATGTTGGGAAGCCAAAAGTACTGTATCCTGTTAAAGATGTAAAGGCTTAAGCAGCCTGAGAAAGGCTGGGGTAGGGTAGTTTAGTGTCCCTCTCTGGCTGTTGATCTGTCCCCCTGAAGTGGTTTGCACTCACCATCCCGTGGTAACACAGAAGTCCCAGAGGATTCCTAAGGGCGAGTTTGGGGCCCCCTCGCTCTCAGAAGTTGTTGGAACCTAATCCCTACTGCAGCTAGCTAAGGACCTGGCGGAAGCCTTGGTTCCGCATCAGGATCCCTTGGGGATGGCTACCAGCAAGGGCCTCACTAGACAAGTGGACAGAGAGCGCATGAGAGGGTGCTCTGAGCACAGAAACAGGGACATTGGTGATGAGACCAGGGACTGAGTAGTCAGAGAAGCTTCAGTGAAAATCATTCCTTGCACTTTCTCCTGATTCAGGGTCCTTTTCTGATTCGGGCTTATTTTCCTCCTTCAAGTCTCAGTGAGGCCAGGTATTAAAAAAAACTTTCATTCTCCAATTCTATTGAGACCAAAGATCATTTGATCCTTCCTAAGGCCTTGCATATCCCGCTGAGACACTGGGCTACTTTTTTTAGCCTGAGTGAGAGACCACCAAGGAGTCAGTCCATGGCTTCTGAGAATCTGGGGGGCTAGGCTCCAGGCTACAACGCTGGAGAAGAGCAGGTATGGCCTTTCAAGGCGGCATCATCTTCCTTATCAGCCTTTCGAGTGCCTCTTACGCCTCCCAATCTAGAATCTTCTCAGCGCTGCCTCTTCCCCAAGAAATGATAAAAGTCAATGGTGACCATCCACACAAATGAAGAGAAAGTACTTAGGGTTAACGGTATGAAATTCAAGGCAATATATTTAATTTTATCTTGGATCTTCACCATGTTAATGAAAGGTAAACTGGAAACAAAGCAGCATGCAAAGTGATTTGCTCTAAACTATAGCTAGTCTGCATGATCTAAGTGAGTCAAAGACCTCAGAATTCTATTACTGTTACTCAACCAGATTCTCCCTGATCCTAAGTTACTCACTGGTCCTAGACACAGGAGACTCTCCTTCTGTTGCTGGCGCTGGGATACGGCTCTATCCTAGAGGGGGAGGCTCTGTGAGCCCCTGTGTGTCCAGGGAGCAGAAGCCAAGAGCCGTGATATGTGGGTAGAATGGGCTGTGCTTTCACGAGGCTTGGCTAACGCTGGACTATATATGAACTTCTCAGAGGCCATAAGGGGACTGTTGGAAGCATTAAAGTAGTAATTTCAAAATTATCCTCCTCAAGAGACTATTTTTATGGTTCTAAATAATAGATCCAGTGACTGTTTCAAGCCATTTTCTTGAACCCTTACCATTGGCATTTGCATATTTAGCTACAAGGTGCTACATCTTTCTCTGATGAGGAGACAGATCTCGGACCGGTTGAGAGTACTTATAATGCTTCCTCAGTGACTGATAAGAAGGCCACGGAACATGCTGGAAAGACTGGAGGCTCTGGACTCCAGCAGACAGGGCTGCTGCAGGCTCTTTGAAGCATTTGTCAGTGTGGGTTCTGGGACAGGTTTCTCCTTTGAGCCTCAGTTTCAAAACCTGCTTTATGGGGTTCTTATGAGCATGAAGACAAAAACATAAGATAGGTAAAAAGCCTAATAATATATGTCTGCCACATAGAAAGTTCTTGATAAATGGCAGCTTTGGCATAGCTATGGTTATCGTTAAATGTGTTTATATATGCCGTGGATTGGGTCATGTCTGAGAAAACAACTATAGACCAAATAGGAGAGGATTTAGACATCGTAATAAAGGAATTTCAGTATATTTGCCATTGATCAGACCTCATATTGAAGCAAAGTGTAGCCCTATTCATACATAATGTATTCATTTAATTGCTCCCCATAAATAGCATTTGTTTTTATTTTAATGGGATTAGATTGCAGTTTTGAAATTAAAGAATAAAAAGATAGTGGGAAATGGTGAATAGGCGACGATGCTGGAGAGCTCAGACAATAAGGACCTCATGTACAGAGGGCCACAACTCTGATTCTTCAGAGAGCTCTGCTGCAGGCTGGCACCCAGGCTGATCAGTTCCTGACAGTTCCGTCCTACTGACCCAGGTAAAAGGCTAATGAATGTGTGAAGCAGAATTTCAGTGTCTAAGTTTGCAACAAAAGCTATACTTGCTAACATACTGTCTTGTGTCCGAAGGAAAACTATATTCCCTGGGAGACTGCTGTCAAATTGCTGATCAGATGGTTTGTTTTTGAGACAAGAATCAAGAGTCGGGTTAGGAAAGTAACAGAAGATCCTTCCGATCTGTTTTGATTTGATCTTTTGGGAACCTTTCTAGTCTCTTGACTAAAGCCATTGTCCTTCCCCACGTCCAACCACCTCCAGCATCCCCAATTCAGTGAAAAAGGAAGGAAAACGTCTCAATTTCTGGACGATCTCATTCCCCTGCCTGTTTAATGACATGCTCACATTTCTTTTTCATCATTTTGCTTTACATATTCCATGGCCTGGGTATCCTGTTTACATTATTTTCTCCTTCTGCAATCCATACTTCCTTTCACTACAGCCTGTTCTTATTTTTTATTCTTATTCTACATTATTACATCTGGAGGTGGGATGTTAATTAGGCTGATTTTTCTTTTGACTACAGAGAATTTATGTTTTTGTACTGTTTAGATACAGTGTTAATATATGCTGACTGGGAACAAATAATGGGAAATCTCTACTGGATTTTGTCTTTTCTTCTCTTCTAAAAATCTAGTTTCTCCACCAGAAGGGCCTTGTATTTGTGGGGTTTTGTCCACATATTGCAATCATTATACAGAGTATTCAATCTTTGGTGACAAGAGGTCCCATAACTCAGAAGAATTCAAAAGATATCATCTTGTACATATCTTTAAATTATGTGATGGCTTCATGCAATCATGCACACACTAAAAATATGGCTATGGTTATAACACTGTAAAATATGTTTCTCATATAGATCTTTATCTGAAAGATAAATAAATAGCACTGCCATCAAATTTATATGAAATGCCTTAATTTTTAATCTATAACATAATTTCTGAAAGTTCAGGATAGAAAAATGCCCATGTTTAAACATGTTTCATCTTGTATTATTGAAAATTCTTGTTGCGTAATTTAAATAACTGAATGAAAAGCAAAGTAAATTGGGTTCATTAGAAAAATAATAAACTTCCTCTGCATGTTTTCAGAAGTTGATATTGAATGTAATGGTGATTTCCCTAGGAAGAGTTTAAATAGCATCAACATTATCTCCAATTTCTTTTGAGAAGACCTTCAGAAGTAGGTATTTTTCAGATTCTTTTGTTTCTGCATGAACAAGCGTTGATAGCGTGAAACTATAATGTATTACCGTGGAAAGCTTTGGTCTGTTACATAAATCATCTTAACACTCGGCAAGAATTGTCCAGCAGGTGCCACTGATGTGCTCAAGCCAATGATCCTGCAAACAATTTTTTTGTCTTTCTTTACATGTTAGACAATAGCAATAAATCATCTTCATTTAAAAACACACAATGTACTAATTTTTCAAGCAACAGTTATCAAAATGCATTTTGGGTAGAACGTACCACATTTATTTTATTTGTGCTCATTAGTTTTTGTAACCTTATTAAGTAAAAGGCAATGAGAGCTTCGTCATAGAAGCATTTGTTGTGTACCTACTGTGTGTAAGGCATCCCACAAAGTATGATTTGAGATACAAAGAACTATAACAGCTTGTCATAAAGGAAGTAAATTAGAAGAGATATAAAAACTTAGGCTTCCAATAAACAGCATGTTCGATTGTCAAACTAAGTGATATCTGAGTGTAAATGAAAGAGGAATTATTTGAAGCTGGGATGATGGGGGGTGGGGAGGTTGTTATAAACAGATTTACCCTGATAACAGGACCTGAAGATCAGACACTTCTGCTGACATGCAGTAGGTGATGAAGGGAAGACCACAAAACTGACAAATGAGCGAGTCCAGACAGTGCAGCAAGGAGGTTCAACATGGAGGTCAGGTCTTCAATATCTAAGAAAACTTCAAGGGCAAGATTGAGCCCACCGATCAAAAGAAACTTTGGGGTACTGAGCCCAATGCGAGCCTCTGTTGGGACTTGTTTTTATTGGATCATTGAGAACCAGGGTGCAAAGCCTCAATGAGACCAGAAAACAGGGTTAGCTTGAGGCCCGCCCCAGAGAGTATCTGACACTGGGGCTGGGTTTGGGAGAGCTCTGACCTTGAGCTGGCGTTAACAGGCTCAAGCTTTCAGGATCTGTGGGTGTTAGGGCAGTGGGCCGAGCACTCTCAGATCAGGGGTGGGCAGGGCAGGGAAGTCCAGCACTCTTCTGTGTGCCATGACTGCTGCTAGGGCCACTCTTAAAAAGAAGTTTCTAGAAAACAAATAATGTGGCCCCCCCCACCCCCCAGCACAACCCCAAACCACACATGGACGATGACTAGGGAGAGCATATTAAAGTGGGGAAGCTACTTCTGAAACCCTAGTGGGGGCCCCAAGGATGTTCCGGTAATAGGTCATCATTCTGTATTCAGTGTTTAAAGGGGATAATTAAAACATTTAAAATTTCATTGCTTAGCATAGATTTTATGTACAAATGCAGTCCATCTTTTTTTAGTTTTCCAGATGTCTTCAATTCTCACATTGAGTTCTGAGATTCAGTTCTACAATTTTTGGGGGGTTTATTTTATAAATAATACATGTTAATGAGTGAAAAAGAAGAAAATATACATGAAAAAAAATCACTCGAATTCAACCACTCAGGAAAAAAAAACACAAACCTACACTATTAAAACATGTGCATTCTTTCAAGAATCTTTTCAGTCCATATTTGCTATCTTGTTTTGGGCTTTTGTTTTGTTTTTAATAAAGCTCTGATTTTGGAGCTAGAAATGCTATATGCAAATCTCATCTCATCTCTTAGCAGGTGTAGTTACTTAATTCTTCTAAGCCTTAGTTCCCAAATCTGTAAAGTAGGGTTGATAACAGTATTCAATTCATTAAGGGTATATCAGGATTAATTGAGATAAATGAGATAATGATTTACATTATTATTACAAATTACATTATTATTACAAATTATTTAAATTTGAGTAATATACTAGCTCATAAGAGCTATCAATAAATGTAAGCTATATTATTATACCATCATATAATTTAACCTGGTCACTTAAAAGGATGTGAATATTTTTCATGTCAATAAATATCATCTATTACATTTTGTTTAAATGACTACATATTATATCATTGTGTGCATGTTCTGTAATTTATTCCAGTTTCTTATTACCAAACATTTAGGGTATTTCTAATTTTTCTCTGTTATGAACCTCACTGTGGTGAATAACCTTATGCATTTTTTTTCTTAGGATAATGTTCTAGAGTTCTATATTTATGCTCAAATGAAATTACAGAATGCTCGCTCGAGAGAAGACCTCAGAGACTACGCTCCCACTTTGTAGATGCGAAAAATGTGTAAAGAGGTTAAATGATTTGCCTGTATTCAGAGAACTAGCTGAGCAGAGGGGAAACCCATAGCATTAATACATAGAATTTTTTACATTTCATAATTGAATAAAATGCATCGGGGTTTTTTTTTTAATTAATTAATTAATTTTTGGCTGCATTGGGTCTTCGTTGCTGTGCGTGGGCTTTCTCTAGCTGCGATGAGCGGGGCCTACTCTTCATTGCTGTGCGCAGGCTTCTCATTGCAGTGGCTTCTCTTGTTGCGGAGCACGGGCTCTAGGTGCACGGGCTTCAGTAGTTGTGGCACGCAGGCTCAGTATTTGTGGCTCACGTGCTCTAGAGCGCAGGCTCAGTAGTTGTGGCACACGGGCTCAGCTGCTCCGCGGCATGTGGGATCTTCCTGGACCAGAGCACGAACCCGTGACCCCTGCATCGGCAGGTGGATTCTTAACCACTGCGCCACCAGGGAAGCCCAATGCATTTGGGTTTTTTTTTTGTTTTGTTTGTTTTTTTGCTTTTTGTTTTTGCGGTACGCGGGCCTCTCACCGTTGTGGCCTCTCCCGTTGCGGAGCACAGGCTCCGGACGCGCAGGCTCAGTGGCCATGGCTCACGGGCCCAGCCGCTCCGTGGCATGTGGGATCTTCCCGGACCAGGGCACGAACCCGTGTCCCCTGCATCGGCAGGCGGACTCTGAACCACTGCGCCACCAGGGAAGCCCGCATTTGGGTTTTAATATACTATTTGAAAGCATGTACGGCCTTTGAGCTTTAATAAAATTTTCTTTTTTAAGAAACCTGTGCTAAATTGATTTCTGCTTATGGTCAGATTCTTTTTGCTAAATCATATATAGGCAGCCAGCATGGAATTAAGCATTCAGTGTTGGCCTATTTTTATATGTACATATTTTTATGTAAACTTTAAAACACACACTATATGTGTTTATGGCCATTCTTTTCATTTTTTCCCATCGTACAGAAATCAGTAAATGTTGCATATGTAAACCCACATTCTTCATGAAAAAGCCAGATTAGCAGAGGAGCTAAACAGATGGCCTCTGCTCTTGGTCTGGCTCCTCCCACAATCAAGAGGGCCAGAAAAAGGAAAGATCATCATTCACCGACAGGCAATTCCCACTGTTTGGATCTTTTACCAGGAAGCAATTGCAGTTGGATCCCTAGGTATCTGAGGACCATCTCGCTTCCTACAGTCTTTACCAAGAAAGCTTATGCTGAAGCGGAGCTGAAGATAGGGGCAAGGGAAAAAAAAGACGAACAATTGGAGATAATTTCCTGAGTTTAAAAAAGATAGAATTCCTCCTCCTTCGGTTTCCCAGGAGCAGGATCCCTGAGAAAGCAGTGGAAGCGGTGCGACGTCTGTGATGGAAAGACCTCCTATACTTTGTTTATCTTTTGGTGGAGAAAAGGAAAAATGACAAGAAGGGGAAGAGTCCTGGACCCAGACAAGGAAAGCAATGAAAATACAGAGGAAAAGGGGACAGCTATGGAGGCAAAGGTTTGGAAAAGGCTGGAAAAGAGGGGAAAGAAGGAATCACCACTTTGGATAAAAGAAGCCAGGGACTGCAAATAAGCACCTCACCTCTGCACAGCTTATGTGTGTGTTTGAACAAATATGAAATTGCTGCTTTGGTAGGGAAGAGATGGTCAAATATTTGGTTCAACCTGCTTTTTTTCAGAGTATTCCCACGCACGGTAACACATGCAGTTATCTGAATACTAACAAGGTCTGAGGTTAGCACATCAACATTTTGACCTTAAAGTTCTAAAATACAGTGAGGCCTTGCTGCCCATGGATGGAGTCTGACTTGGGCATTAGGCCTTTCCGGGCCAGGAACTTAGCTGGGATATGTACTATCTTTTTGATGTTTGGCCAGTCCCTCTATCATTATCATCCTCCAAGAATTGTTGTAAGGATTAAATGAGATAATGAGTGCAAGGCCTTTGCTTAGTTCCTTACAGACACAGGTAGCTGCCAACTGACAGTTGTTATTATTATGGATCGACTTCATTCTTTACCATGGAGGTAGGGGAGTGCTAACCTAAACTTCCAGCCAAGCAGAAGCTTCCTACTAAAACTTACCATCGTCTTGGCAAGCAAGACATTTAACTGAAGTCAGAGCATAAGAAATAAACAGCTCAGCGCTCACAGTACAGGTGAGTTCAGGCCTCCCTGAAGGCAACTTCCGTACAGGGCACTGGCCCTGCTCTATCCCTGCCCCCAGCTCCCCCTCCTCCATGGCCACTCTGGTGTGTGAGTTCAGAAAATAACTACTCACAATGGGCTTAGCTATTCTTGAATGCAGGACTTCTCCTGAAATGCTAGGAGGCCCAGTCCCATTCAAGGAAGGCTTCATTACTGGTCTCAAATCATGACCCTCAGAGCCCTCCTGAGTTTCAGACCAGGATGTTCTATTTAAAAAATCTGATGCCAAAACCAAGAAGTCACTTGTTTGACTTTGCTTGCAACAGGATCAGTGATCATAACTTACAAAGAGGAAGGAGTGTATGGAGAGCATTTTCCAAGATAGCCACCAATTACTCTCAAATCATTAGGATTATAGTTAGAAATTTTTATGTCCAAACTGCGAAGTAACATAGATCAGAAAAAACACAGGAGAAAGAAAGAAAATGTGGGATAAAGATGAAACTGAAACTCTGTGTTTCTGGGAAGTCCAGCTAAGTCTGCTCTAAAACCAAGGAACTGAAACTGCAAAGGGAAACTTGACACTTTTTTAAAGGTGTTTGGGTGGCAGGTGAGGATATGAAGAAGGTGGTCTCAGAAGATATAGGGATGGGTGGAAAAACAGCTTTTCTAAGCCTCAGTGTTCTTATACTAAAAATGGGCAAAGTCGCTTCTACTTGACATACGGGCATAATGAAATTTTAGTGTTTGTTTGGAACAGTCTTAAAGTGTCTTGGAAGTAGAGTTGGCATGGACAGATAACATCATTCAACACATTGCTATTCTTAACTTGAATATCATACCTATTTTTTAGACATCCTTTAGTGACAGGTTTATTATGAGTGATAGAAAAAAAAACTAACACATATATATATATATTGCAAAATTTAACAGGAAGGATCATTTAGTTTTTCATCACTGCTCATGTGCTAAAGAAAAACAGCTGCAAAAAAATACGATTCTGAACAAGCTAAAGGGCTGTTTTCAAAACGTATCAAAATCAACTGTATAACTGGTCAGGCTGTGTGTTAGAGTCACAGCACCTCTTGCTGGTGCCTAAATGTCTTGGTGTCACTTGACAGCTGTTCACTGAGCAAACCATCCTTCACATGGAGCTCGATGTTTTTGGAGAATCTGTTTTTGTCACACATGCTATTCCATACAGATAGTTTCATAATTTTTATCACTGAAATGCATTTGCCTAATGCTTGAAAAAACATACTATTAGACAATTATAATAAAATTCTCAAGCATACTCAGCAACAAACATTTATTTTCTGAAATAAAAAATGAGTCTTGCATTCGCAAATCCCACAGCTTGGAAATGTATATGATACACAACATTTAACCTGTCAGCAGCCTCATTAGTGTCAATGAGTAGGAACTGGCAATCAGTAGATGGTGTGCTCTACATGTGTTTGTGTTTTAAAATGTTCCCAAAATAGCTCTGCTAGAGAAGTTGATATAAAACACTTCTACTGGACAAATGAATTTCACTTTAGATTTTACTGTCTACTTAAAATTTTTTTGAGGAATTCTGTTTCTCATGTAACTGATCATTTATAGGTTACAGAGTCGATACCCAACTAATAATAATAATAATAAAGACTGGGTGGGTAAAAAAATCACCTAAATTTCAACCATACCAAAATGTAAATGATCAAGAAAATCTGCAGAAAGACTAATGTGTGCTTGACTATCAAGAGCCCTAAGATATATATTTGCATGGCGCCGGTATTCAGTATCCATACAGCTATTAAGACATTTTTATAAACTGTATGAAATATGTGAGCTATTTCAAGATATAATTCTGAAAAACAGATTTCCATGTAAGAAGCCAATTTAGGAAGAAAACAACATAAACAATAGTAACTTGTGTGCTCGAGTGAAGCATCTTTTTAATTTTGAGTAATGAAGATGTCAAGCCAAATGCTAGAGTAGTTTAACTTAATTAGGTGGCCTATTTTTCCAGGCAGCCTTTCATTTCCCATTGAAAACTCAGCTTGTATGCAAGGCGAAAGAGCAATTTTGTCTGTAATGAATACCTCTGGGACTGCGCAGAGTAATCATTTGAACGTTACGCTGAAGACTGGTTTGAGTAACTAGTTTGGGCTTGTTAAGATGTCAGACTTTGCTGGACTAACTAGATTACTCAAAGCCTGGCAGCTTTGCTATTTTATTGGGTGAATGGTCAAAAAGTCAAGCTGACCTTACTCCCGAAATTTCTGCCAAAAGGAACCAATCTAAAAGTAATTGGTCTAATTTATAGTTCAAATTTATGTCACGATCATGGAAATTTTATGGCCTAAGTCAAGAGATGTTTTTTCCAAAGTGCTCTTAAAAAATATTATACTTTCCAGGCCCTGTTGTCATACCTCATTTATATTCTACCTAACCCTGAGAATTTTCTCATTAGGAAAACATGTAACTAAAAATACAGATATAGCTATTAATATGTTTGCAAACCTCAAAATATTACAATTCTAACAGTAGATTTAAGAGAACACTGCACAAAAAAGAACTTGGAAAGTCCTATTGGTTCTGCTGCCATTATATTGCATATGACAAATAGCAATCCGATATTATTGTAAGAATAAATGCCTGTTATTATCTAGTCTATTATCACATTAGTTCTCTGAGTCTTGGACTTGAAATAACCCTCTGAGGAGACAGAAGTGCTGGTGTCTTTTGTTAATGTGCAAGGTGCTGACACCCAGGAGGAGGGGTGCTCCTGGAATGGAATGGGCATGGCCAGATTTGCTAAATGTCTGCACAGGAGGGCTGAAAACCATCGCAAGTAGAAGACTCAAAGAGTTAAGGTGATTGAAACATGTACACAAAATAATGCTGCACACTTCCAACGTGTCGGGCATCATCTAAGCACAGGAGATCCAGAGAGAAAGAAGGACACAGTCAGGTGGGCAGGCTACATGCCACAGCAGGGCAGATGTGTGCCTCGGTAAGTCCAACCAGATGCTGGAGAGGCACGGAGGTGTGTAAGGAAGGAAGGAACATGGATCGTTCAGCAACAGCAAGAGGAGAGAAGGAAAGATGGAAATGAGGTAAGATGAGCTGAGTTAATGAGAACCTTTGAGGTCCAGAGCTCAGGCAGTAATTACACAGAAGGAAAAGAGGAGACAGATTCAGCAGTGATGCAGAGAAGTAGAGTCAGAACTACCTGGGATCAACTCAGGGCTGAGAGTGTAAGGGAAACTCTTCAAGTTTCTGTCTTGGGTGACGGGGCTGCGGGTGGTGTTAACTCTCACGACTACAGGCAATATAGGAAAAAAAGAAGTTTGGGGTGAGGGAGTGGGCTGGAGGTGATGAATTTCAGTTTGACGAATGGATATGTTGAGTCTGAGCTGCTGTTAGGGACAGGTGCCCAGGGAGGTTTGAAATCAAACCTGAAACTCACATGAGAGCTGCCCTAGATGGCGCTCTTCAACTTTTCCATTCAAGATGGATGGTACAAAATGCACGTTAGATGCTTAGTTGTAAGATTCCAGGAAAAAATAATATTGCTTTATTTTATCATAGTTATTTTTAATCTTGAAATTTGAGGAACCAGGTAAGAGAGACAATTCCAGTGCAGGAAGAAAAAAGAAGCAGAGAAAGCTGATCACAACCTGAAAATAATCTAAAACAGGATCTTAGGTCAGGACATGTAATACTTAGGGTTTACTATGATGCGCAGAATTAACAACAAAAATTAGTTCAAGCTTAAAGGATAACTGTTCATGGAAGGAAGGAGGATGGAAGGAAAATACGAAGAAGGGGAGAAGGAATGAAGGAAGCAGGGAAATAAAGAGGGAAAACAAGCAGAAAGAAATGGTTTACTGGAGTCAAGCCCAAGGTCAAGGAGGAAGTGATTTATTAAAAAACATGGTTCAATCAAGTAACCAAATCTTCTCCATGATCTGACACCAGAAAAATCTTCTGATTTTCCCTGTCAGGTGATTATTTCTTGTGTGTATGTGTGTGTGTATATATATATACACACACACACACACACACACACACACACATATTAAAAAAAAAACAGTCCTGCTCAATCTTTTCCACACAGTTCCTGAACTGAGACACAGGTGAGAAGTGAAGAGTTCCTATGTCCACGGAACTGGTAAAGAATGTTGCCAGTGTGGGTGGAAAGCATGGAATGAATAGGTAGTCGTGGAAAATGATATTTTTGTAACTTCCATAGAAGAAAAAGAATGAGGAAAAGAAAACTGGAAAAATAAGTAAATAAATAGATAAATGACCTTGGTGCCATAGAAAGTTCCTATCAAGAGAACCGGACTCCTGTTTCCTTTGATGTACTTAGTTCAAATGAACATTTATATCTTGAGCATAATCAATCACATATAAGGAATTACAGAAGGTACTAGAATTGTAAGGGCTGGAGAAAGGAGCTTGAGTTTTTCAGGGAAAGAGAAGGATCGATCCCCAGCATGAGTGGGCCTGGGCTATTCTGGAGAAGGGGCAGAGCTCCGGTGGGCAGCCCAATTCCCTTCCACCTCCTTGTTGTGTCCTTCGGCATGTTGGTCAATCAAACATGACACGTTAAGAATGACAAAGGAGTGTGTGATGGCCAGTGGTCCCTCCTCATGTCTGGCTTCCCTTCCATTAGCCACTCACATTTTCCCCCAAACTCTACAGAAGGGAACCTGCAAGTTCACGAGGTATCAAGCAACACGGGCCCCCTTAGCCAGGGTCTAGAAACCCACAAAGAAATCTTGCATTGCATGGTTCAAACGCTACCCAGAGTAGGAAAAAGCTAAATGGTCTCTAAAGCACTGAGTGGCACACTTAGGGCTATTATAGGAGAAAACAGTCAATATTCTAAGAACGAAGCCGGGAGAAGTGGAAATGTCATGGGTTTTTATTGCATACTTGTCAGGCTTATTACAGGGTGGTATATTCGATGTAAAAGCTGCCTATCGATTACAAAATTATATGCAAAAAAATTTAAGGATTTGTATACACTAGCTTAAGAGGTATAGAATTCACGTAGTAGATAGTGCCAGAGAGCCCTCTGGGACTGTCTAAAAGAATATCATTAATTTTTACAGTGTCCTTCCATTTCTGGAGCCATTCCAGCACTGGCTTTCTAGAAAAATCATTTCAAGTTTAGAATCATGCTATTTGCCTGCAGCAACATCACAGGAGCAGTAGTGTGCCATATGCTACTACTTAGCACCTTAGTCTGTTGAGTCCCAAAGCATGTACTGATTTGACAATTGAACAGGAATTAAAATTGTTGAGAGATACTAAGAGGCAAGTTGTCTTGGATTACTCAGCTATGCAGATGTTTCATGTTATGTAGGAAAAAGAACAAAGCTATTTTTTTTCCTGCAGGATGACTAAAATCTTATTTATAGTTGCCGAAAGGGGTAAATTGATTAAAATTCCCAAAAGAATACCAGGTAATGAATTCTTGAATATACCATATTACAGTAAACAAAAGGAATGTCAAGTGTAAAATTTAGCTAAGGCCATTCAACTTACGTAATTTGTGAAGCTTATTCTCTGCCAGAGTGTGTATTATTTTACATTAGTGGAATTTTTGAAATAGCACATTCTAAAAACATTTTCATATGTGCTGCATTATTAAAAAATAGTTTGCTTCAGGCACACAAACCGGCTATATCTTTACAAAGCACATAACGTATCTGGAGCTCTTTCCTCCTTCATGAATTATCACTGGTATTTAAAACATTCTTGGTAACTCGACTTAAATATTAAGAAAAATAATGTTAGTTGTTTGATTTTAGTCAGGGTTTAATATTATTCATTGTACTTGAATTTAAAAATCTAAGTTGTTATAATGTATATGCTTTGAATTTCCAATCCTTTATCCAAAAGTCTTTAAGACGGACATAATGATTCTCTGAAAGGGAGCAGCTGCTTTATAACAGCAATCATTTATTGAGTTTGTGTTTCTACTGTTTCAAACAAATTCAATTAGCCCTTACACTTCAAAACCCTAAAGGCAACAAAGAGATGATACCAGGTTGCTTTAATCTAATAGTAATACTAAACTTGTCAGTACAGTTTTGGGATTGATGGTTGGAAGAAAATTAATAGTAACATTTTTCATTTTTTAATCAAACAGTCCTACTCAGAACTACCTATGGATCCTGCCGGCTACTTAGCTGAATGAATTCAGTTAAGTAAAAATTCTAAATGCAAAGCCCAGCCTTCCAAAGGTATTCTGAGAGTGATAGACTCAGTTGAATGGAAGGAAATGTAGTCGGGATCTTTGAACTTAATGATGACCTTCTCATCTGAACAATATAGTATAGTTTCCAGAATGTCTGCCAGAGAAGGCAGTGATCATAATGACTTCTAAATGCAAAGTTCATGGAGAGGCAGGCCTGCCTCTGTTTTGAGTTAAGCCTGAGACATTTTGTTCTTAGAGAAATTTCAAAGCCCCATAAAGTGCACCCCTGACACATACATTAGATTTAATTCACTGACAAGCATCATGAAGAAAAATCGTTCTATTTTTGTTCCCTATTCCCCCACCTTTCCCAGTTATCAAATCTGTTTGGGCGGATATGAAAACAACTGTTTTCAATGTTTGAGTTTATGCTATAGTTACTGACACATGAAACTCCAAGCTACCATGGTTTTACTCTTCCAGAAAAAAATATGTGCAAGTCCACACAATGCTCCTGTGAACTCTGCCTCACTTTATTCATTTATTTGTTTTTGCTTACAAGTTTCTTACATATCATATTATAGTGGCCCCCTAGGGCAGTTACCACTTCGCTTCAAACGCCCTCTGTGGATCAAGGGGCCTGGTCTTAAGTATCTAAAAATAAATAGCCAAGCCTCCACGTCTATAAATGTAGCCATTTACATTTTCATTGGACTTTTGTTGTCACTTCTCATGATTAAATACCTTGTCAACCGCTCCCAGGGAAATGGATACAAACGTGCCCTTCAAAGGTTTCCCATCATATCGCGGATTTTGGCTTGAAAACAGACATAGAGCACTTTCTGGCCCTGCGATGCTGGAGATCAATGGACCATTTTATTGAAAACTGCCCCAATAATTGATCATTAAAGCTATTTGCGACATGTGTAGCTTATCATGATTAACTCATCTATAGTCAGAAGCTCAAATAACCTGCACCTGTAAAGACTTTATTTCCTAAAGGTAAAACAACTGTTTAGGAAAGATCATGCTGGCAAAACAGCTGCTTGCCGTTCTGGAGAGGAAACAAGGTATTATCTTTCAACAAATGCCAACTCTGGTGTTTTATCAGCTCGATCTCATTAACTGAAAACAAGGCTTGAATGCTTTGTTTATAAATTATGATTATTCCTGATTGCGGCAGTTACTGATAGTGCTACTCATTTGCAATGCAACTCTTTGAATTTGTTTAATTACAATTTGAAACAAGGCAGAGAAGATTAATTAACCCACCTGGCTGGCTGGCACATAGTCCTGGCTCGGCTCTGTCATGCTCATATACATGTTCTCACCGTCAAACTGCGAATGAAATAATAGTAAACATTCAGCAATCTTGACTGTGTGCATGTTTGTTTTGTTTTGTTTTGTTTTTTTCCACCATCAAACTGGAAAACAGTAGCCATAAAAAAAAAAAAATACTGTGGTTGGAAATACGCAAAATCTGTCACAGCAAGAGAGCCACATCTATTCTTTGATGTTTCTGTTGTCATCTTCCTGACCCTGGATGTCAGTGATTTGGAGTAATTAGTGCTCTAGTAATTACAGCAAGCAAGCAAGAAATGAATGGTTTCCTTTCATCTGCAATCTGTTTTAAAACAAAATGGCTCATTTTGCGTACCACGGATATACATATTGCAGTTCGGCTGTAATGAAGTATTAAGTGGACGGCATGATTTCTGAAAGAAAAGGACAATGGAAAATACACTGAGGCACAGCTCAGTGAATTCTGGGTTTGGCTCTCAAAAATGAAAAAGTGCAGAGTTTTCATAATAGACTGAAATTGGCTTCATCACAATAGCCTTATGATTAAAGAATTTTATAATAATATTTGAAAAGAGCACGTGCCACTACAAGCATGGCTAAGAATGATAATAATAATGGATAACAATAAAAGTATACAGGCTCGATGATTAAATTTTCCTCTCCGAAGTTTTTCAAAGACACAGAATTAATGTGAGTATTACAAACGCATAGAAATCCGTATAGGAATTTAAAAATTAGGAACAAGATGGGAGGAGAAAATTCCTGGGGGCAGTTCGAGTGCAGAGCTGTGGAAGAGTTCAAACAACAACAACAACAGCATACTTTTCATTATTCGGGTTTCTGAAAGCAGTAATCACTCCATTCAAACTTAATCCTCAGCTATCTTTAGTCACTAGATAAACGGGCAAAGCATTTCCCTTTTAGTTAAAAGAAGAATTTTCCCAAGGAAATAATCAAATGGACTATACAGCCAGCTTCAAAGAGCTGAGTCTGAATGCTCTTTCATTGCAGACTAGTTTCAGGCACGGGAACTTGAAAATCTGAGAAGTTATTTTTCAAGACACAACAGTGTTCCTGATGGAGATACACGCGCACAGTTCTGTGGATGTACTTTTACGCCACCGGAAAACTGTGTTATAGACATGGCATAAGAGGCCCTGCGAACGCTGGGGACACACCACAGCTTCGGAACTGGCTCTGAACTACAGACAGCAGCAGTCAGTGCCCTGAAGAGTCGCATAAACGTGAGCTGCACAAGTAAAGACCTCCCTAAGGACACTGAAGCACTCATCAAGTTCAAAGAACCGAAGGATTTCCTCACACATCATCCTGCAAATGTATTTCATGTTTTGTGAACAGACTTACCTAAACAGATCTGAAGTCACTCATTGAAAGACGTGGTTGTTCGGACAGATCAGAAATAGCACACCCAGAAAAGAACAGCTGGGCAGTTTGGCTGCTCTGTCATCTGGCATAGGAGCCCTGAGTCCGAGTGACTTACCCAAGGTTGGTTTTCCATCAGTCAGGTGAATGCCTTCAACCCAAAGGTAGTCTAGCCCCAATCGATCCGCCTGTTACTCCTACCGGCTCAAAACCTAACAAAGAGCATCATTTAGCATTTCTCCACCGCCACCCACTGTTGGTTTGTTTATAAATGTTTTTAATGTTAAGATGCCAAAGAACCATTTAAAATATGGACAGTTTCTCTGACTGTGGCAAACTAAACTGAAGTAGTGAAGTGAATCAAATACTCCACTGCCTATGCATATTCTATAAATGTGTTACTTTCTATTTCATCTTCTCTTACTCATTTTCTAAATCTGGTGTCATTCTCAAGCCAACTAAAGCTTTGAAGTTTTGGTTTTAGTCTATCCAAAGTGTATGCTAATTGAATACATGCAATGTTACTGCTCCTAAGGACTCTTTCCTCAAAAAGTATCAGCGCTTAAGTAATATTGAGCCAAGGCTGAAACAGCATTTTAAATAAAAGATATGTGGCTACAGGAAAAACTATTTTTTTGAGTATATTCTATGTGCCTGTAACCTACCTGTATCTTTACATGTATTAACTGATTTAATTTTCACAACAACAAAGAGTTAAAGTATTATTATTACCTACAAAGGCACAGAGAATCAAAGCTAGAGGCTCGAAATTACACAGCTACTAAAAGGCAGGGCTGGGATTCAAACCCAGGAAACATGACTTTCTAGCACGTGCATGTAACCCCCATAACAAATATAAATATATCCTGAATCATAAGGATGAGTAAGCCATCTGAAAATGTCAATATATTATCAAAGCAGAGTGATGACAGTGTCTCAGTGGCGTTGAGACACTGTACAGAACTTCTATGGTATTGTGAGGCTTTCAAAAAAAACAAGAGTCCCAGTGACCTGGCAATTTAGGAATCAGGCTGGCAGGATATTCCTGGATGCTTTATAATTAAGCCTTAAAACACAGGGAGGTGGTTTGACAGTTAATTTTTTGTTTGTTTGTTTGTTTGTTTTGCGGTACGCGGGCCTCTCACTGTTGTGGCCTCTCCTGTTGCGGAGCACAGGCTCCGGACGCGCAGGCTCAGCGGCCATGGCTCACGGGCCCAGCCGCTCCGCGGCATGTGGGATCTTCCCGGACCAGGGCACGAACCCGTGTCCCCTGCATCGGCAGGCGGACTCTCAACCACTGCGCCACGAGGGAAGTCCTGACAGTTAATTTTATGTGTCAATTTAGCTGGGCCACAGATATTTGGAAAAATATTCTGGGTGTGTCTGTGAGGGTGTTTTTGGACAAAACTAATTCAAATTGGTAAAATGAATAAAGCAGATTGCCCTCCCTACTGTGGATGGGCCTCATCCGATCAGTTGAAGGTCTGAATAGAACAAAAAGGCTGACTTTCCTGAGAGTAAAAAGGAACTCCTCCTGCCTGACTGCTTGACCTGGGACACCAGTCTTCCTGCCTTCAGACTCCAACTGAAACATCAGCTCTTC
The DNA here is from genome assembly GCF_059928025.1 of Delphinapterus leucas. Taxonomy (NCBI): domain Eukaryota; kingdom Metazoa; phylum Chordata; class Mammalia; order Artiodactyla; family Monodontidae; genus Delphinapterus; species Delphinapterus leucas. The sequence goes on along the minus strand of NC_143145.1, from coordinate 79,710,005 downwards.
TTGGGTCTCAAGCCTGCCAGCTTTTGGACAGGAACTATGCCATTTGTTATTGTTTGAATATTGTTTTTTATGAAGAAAAAACAAACAACTCCTGGGTCTCCAGCTTCCCAAGTACAGATCTTGGGACTTCTCAGCCTCTATAATCATATGAGCCAATTCCTATAATAAATCCTCCCCTCTCTCCACCCCCCTCCTTCTCCCCATGCCTCTGTCTCTCTCTCTCTCTCTCTCTCTCTCTCTCTCTCTCTCTATATATATATATATATATATATATATATATATCAGTATATCTCTGTCTATATATATATCTGTTGGTTCCATTTCTCTGGTGAACTCTACACAGGCGGCTTCTTCTATTACTATCAAGATATTCACAACTCCTCTGAAAGTTTATCTCTGGAGGACCTGAAATGTAGAGACACATAAAGAGATGACCTCTATCTTACACTACTGCCTGCTTTCTAGGGGAGCGGAAGCCACAGTGATTTTGCTGTGAGAGTCTCTGGCCTCACCATGCCCACTTCCTGTGCCCCGGTGCATGTCACATACATCCGCACCTCTTTGTCCAGACTGCCTTCCTTCCCTTTTACTTGTTAAAATGTTTCTTACACCCCTCAGTTGCCTTTAGTCAGGGCTGTCTCTAGCCCCTGGGCGCCCTGTGGTAGCTTTCTGGTTCCAGGCAGGTTTTGTTGCCAGGGGACTAACTCCATGGGGCTGTGAGCTACAAGAGAGTACACATCTTGGTTATCTTTAGTGTCTTTATAGCTTAGGGCTGGCATATAAGAAGTCCTCAGGCAATGTCTAATTAACAAAAATTAAACTATATTTGCTTGGTTAAATAGATCATCTTCCTAGAGAAGGCAATGACTTGAGAGGAGGAAGAATATTCAGCTTTTAGAGAATGGTTTGAAGGCTTCTGAAAGGGGAAAATTCATAGTCTTACAGTGGATTAAAACTGGAGCAGAATTAAAATAGGAGCAGAAGCTCTTAACGAAGAAAAAAAAAAATGTACAGAAATAACCAGGAGACCAATACTTAAATGCTGGAACCTGTCCTTCCTCAAGATTTTTATTCAATTAAAAAACATGTAGATTGACCAAGAATCAAGAGATCTGGCTATAAATTAACTTATGGCCTCTTTTTGAAGAATTTTGAGTTGCCAAACAAAGATAAATGTAGGTCAGAACAATCCTGGTCATTCCCCCTGTGTTTGGACAAAGTCTTGAGCCCAGGGAGAAAAATAAGCCAAGATCCCAATGCTCCAGCCCCACCCTCTCAACCACAGACTGCTTTCAGGTTAATGTCATCCTTGTACTTTTTACAGCTCCACCCAACCACACCCTGGTCCAGGAGCTGGTTCCAGGGATCTCAACAGGCCGTGTGCTGACTCAACGTTCTTAGAATGCACCCTGTGGCTTGGGTTTCTGTCTCGTTGCCATCTGAAGTTGAATTACAGTGCACAGAGTCCTAGAATTTCGGTCTTGGGAAGGTCCCTTGAAGGCATCATATCTGAACCCCTCATGTTATGACTGAAGAAACAGACTTTTTACTGGTCATGCAGTACATCTGGGTGTAGAATCAAGGTCTAGATTCCTAGTAGAAGAGTTTTCCACTATGACACACTGCATCACCCATATACTCCATCACCCATAAAAAGTGAGGGAGCAGACTCTACGGCTACTGTTTTATACTCCATCGCAAATAATAAGTGGGGGGTCAGATCTCCGATGTTCTGTGTGTGGCTTGTTTGCCTACCCCACAGTCTGGAAGGCACAGTATTTGCGTTATTACACTAAGGACCCCAGTTCCCTTCATCTGGACCACATATTAGATGAACCTTATTCATAATTGTTGTAATAACATGATTTTATTAAAAATAACTAACTTCATTTCCTTACTCCTTACGTTTGTCACAGTTATTCTTAGAAGTCAGCTAAATTTAGGCATTATAACTTTTCAAAATATATCTAAGCATCCTAGGACTTAAAATTTCCATGTATTCTCAATTTAAAACCTGAAGCAAAGTTTGAAGGAATAAATAGGCTGACTTATTTAAATCTAAATGTAAATGGCATCAACTCAGGATTAGCCTTTCTGACCAAGTGCGTTATACTCTTTCTCGTGTTTTGATTTCAAAGCACCAGGGGATGCAATCACATAAAAAGTCATTTATAATCTTCTACTACAGTTTTTAAAAATTGTTTTCAGAGGATATTAACCAAACCCATAATCCCAAAGAGCTTTTCAAACTAGGTAGTTATTATTTCTTCTATTTAAAAACTGAAAGCAGACATCCAACACTGTCTGAACATAGTGAACGAAGAGCAGAAATGAGTAATATTAGGCTCCCCAAACCACTAACACAAGAAAAATCAAAGATAGAATGTGAAGTATAAAGCAATCATTGGCACTGCTATAGGAAATGGGATCTATTTAGGGAAACCATTAGAAGAAAACCAGAAAACTGCTGCTGGGGGAGGATGGGGGGACCTCATGGGATTCATGAAACAGTACCACATTGTATCTCCTGTAAAAGCGAAAACCTTACATTTCTGGGTGTTCTCTGAAGGAATATTGGATACTCTGTTTTTTTTTTTTTTTTTTTTAAGGAGCTAAAAATGGAAATGTTTATAACAGAGAGTTAATTTGATATTTCTTAGAAGATAATAAATCACTATAAGACAGGGTAATATCGTCAAAGTAAAATGTCCACTTTTTACTGCTTGGCTCAATGTAAGATTAAAAGTCACTTTTTTTTTTTTGGTAATGAAAGAAATTGCGTAAGTTTGGTCGATGAAAGCAAAGACTTTTGCTGTTTCATGTAGAGCAAAGCATTTTAAAAGCTATAGCATAATGTGAAGGGTGGTAACACGCGCTGAGCACAGCTGTCACCGCTGTTCACACGCAGAGTAATGTGTAGCCAATAAAAATAGAGCAAGGTGAGCTCCTAGCTTACTACGCATCCTCCATTCTCCAGGAACAAGGTCAGGAGACACTGGAGAGGGAGTATGTGTTTATTTATCTTCCAGCTCCAAGGCTGACTGTGGAAATGTGAGATGGTCTAAGGCAGTCCGCCTCCATGCTGCGCCAGGCTGAAAGAAACGTACTGAGCACTGGGGCTGGGAAAGCGGCTCGCATGCACTGAAAGGAGACCAGGGAGCACAGCCCATCAACACCCAGAGAAAAGGAAACAACTGCTGTTGGTGCTTTGAATGGATGTGCATTACAACCTGGGGGCACACAGAGCTGAACCAGGAAAGAGAAACCCCTCTCGGTCGGCTCCTGTCACTTGAACTTGAGTGGTAAACACTCTGCGGCAGATCTGAATGGCATGGAGAGGAAATATGATCTGGGCACAGAGTGGCTGCTTGAACACTTGGCCTCTGGAGGAGGAGACAGAGAAAATATCATCCCACTTGGCTATAGTGTCCCAAGTAGAACACTATACCCACCACTTAGAATCTAGGCTCCATTTGGGAACTGAATTTATATTCTCATCTTTGTCCTAGTGATATATTTATTTGGGGAAGAACTGTATATCATGCTTCTGTTGTTAACTTTAATAACTGACATTTTCAGCAACAGTGCTATGCATTTACCTTGATCCTGTCCTCATAAACGCTGTCCTATACCAAGGCCCAATGGCATGACTCGTACGGTAGCAGCAGTCTCCCTCTGCTGTTAAGGGTACAGCTACAGTGAAATGTGTGTTTGCTTTTTTAAACAACACACCAAACTTATTAACTCAAATGCACTCTGTATTAGTTTAAGTAGTCACACTTAAAAGTCACACTTGATGGCTCCACACTTAAGATAATGATGCCATAATGGTTCAAACGAGTTCTAACCTTTGCAGGCACTTTCTAACCACGTTAAATATATTAAGCCACTTAATTTTTATAACAGTCTTGTAATATGGTGACAACTGTTACTCCCATCTTACAGATGACAAAACTGAGATACAAAGGAGTTAAGTAACCTGGCTGTGATGGATCCAATCACATATTCCCCAGGTCTGCTCAGCCTGCTTGACCCTCAGGCCTTGGCCACTGGCCTTTAATTCCACAGTGCTCATGGTGATAAAGTCGCCAGACCCACCATTCCTGCTGCCACCACAGGTAGAGTCAGAGGTGCCCCAAGCCCACACCAACTGACATCAAGAGGCTCTGCCCCTGGGCCAGAGCCGAAGAGGTTCTGCCTTGCTGAGTCTGTGCAGAAGGGCTGGTAACAGACCCTGAGAGCGTGGGGGAAGTATGGCCGGGTGGAGAGGACTGGCTCCCGGCGGTCCCTGCGGCCTTTGTAGAGAAGTCCCCTGTGCCCCACAAGCACCGGTGACTGGCTGCAAAGCTACGGCAAGCCTGGAAACACGCGCCTTGTGTTCCGTTCTCCCTGCTTCCCTGCCGTGGTCCCCCTTGCTCTGGATTCCCTGGGCCAGCTCTCCTGGCATTAACATGCGAGCTTTCACCACAGGCTCTGCTTTCTGGGGCACCTGGACCAAGACAATGCCCAGTGAGTGGCCCAAGGTTAGTACGTGACAGCTCTTAACTGCAATGCTACATTTCATGCCGTCTTTATTCTGCTTCTATTATATTATTGAGTCATTAGCTCTATTTTAAATGCCAATGCAGAGACAGAAACAAATTTATGAAACAGTAAGCAACAGAACTAAGACTTTCCAATACCATGAAAATATCACTCCATTTACTAAAAGCCCTCCACATGGTGTCTGATATCAGAAAATCAGGAGCAATGATTTCTGATTCCATGTAGGAGTTTTGTTTTTCAAATGAATTTCCAAGTAATTTCTGAATTTCTATAAAGCAAAAAGCTGTAAAACTATATACTGTGTAGTTGAAACTCAGTGTAGTTTCAAATGATTGTTTCAGAACATTCCCCTGATGTATCACGTTGTAGACAAGTTTTTCTGAATCCATCTACTAAGAGAACAATTTGAGAAGTACATTCAAGCTTGCTGGCAATCCTTACCTAAGCGCACCATTTCCACATCACATCAGCTCTCACCTCATTTACCACAGTACCTAAATCCTGCATGGACGTGGAATGAAAAGTATGAAAGTCATTATTTTGGGGCGGGGGGTGGCTCTTTTATTTCTGGTATTCCTTTGAAAGCACGGTGAACATTTTCCAGTATCTGACACCTGACACATAGAGAAAAAGGTGAGAATATTTTTCGCACGTCTAGTCTGGAAGAGCACGCTCTATTCTGGGAACCTCAAAACAAGAAAAATGTAAGACTAGAAGTTCAGAGCATTGAGATGGTTCTGAGACTTGAACAACAGATGTAGAAAAAGATTAACAGAGAAGTTACATTTAGACTGGGATGGAAACTTTTTAAAAAGAGTCGAGGACAAACAATTATTGAATAATTTTGAGAGTAAAAGTAGTGGTACCAAATAAAAATACAAATAGGAAGGTACAGAGTTATTAAGATGGAGATTCTCACTTCCCTATTATTATTACTCAGAAAATAACACTGAGACTAAATATAACAACGATGTTACAGGAAGAGACTTCTGGTCATTAAAATCTCCTAATGGTAGGACAGGTGTTGAAATATATTTTGGTATATTCAGGGCAAACCTGACCAATTAGAAATATAAGAAGCTCAGTTTAGATCTACTCCATTTCCTTTTTGAGATCATATATAGCATTTATTTTTTTCAGGCTCCAGAGAGTTTCTGTTTTCTGAATGAAAACATACTGACATTTTGAAGAACCGGATTAAATCTTTCAAGTCATTGAGTATAAATCTGTCCATTAGGAAAGGAAGCAAAGCTCTGTTAGCATGGATCTTTCACTTTAAGGAACTTGAGAAGACACTCAATCCGTTTGTTTTATCAAAAGGAGTATACTTCTTAAATTTTCTTTGAGATCTTCAAATACTATATAGTTATACTTATTTTTTTACATCACCTTCTTTGAAATTTAACCCATGATCCCATGTAACTTTCCCTGCTGACTTATCCACATTTTTATGAAGATGATGGCATAATTTTCCTTGCTTTAGCTTAAGACTTCATGCATAAGATGCGCCCTTCCCAAGGCATGTTCATTACATGTACTTATAGAGTTTCAATTCCTAAGTTTCTTTTTACTGTCTTCATGTTTACAGTAGTTCTAACTAGTCCCCCTCCTCATTCTCCCACTCCAATTTTGAATTTTTTTTTTTGGTAGCATCCTCCCAAATACTTCATCCTCCTTTTGGACAACATCTTTCTTATAGCATGATATGGTGCCAGAAACATGTCAGATCCGAAACAGGAAGTCTTGTTGCTGGAAACTGCAAGCCTGCTTCCACTCAAAGCCTTATTTATACTGCACGGTGAGAAGAGATTGGTCTCCTTTGTTGTACTTTCTGGAATGGCACCATGTGACGCTCTTTTACTGAAAAATTGAGAGAATATCACCACATGGTACTATCAGGGGTATACCATCTAGCATGGTCTTGCTGCCATACAGTAAAATGGAATGGTAACCAACACAGTCCCAGATAAAAATGTGGTAATCATTCATTCAACAAATGCTCATTTTCGCACCCACTGTGTGCCAGGCCCCGTTCACAGTGATAGCAGCTAAGCTAACATTTATTTTATACTTACTGTGTGCCAGATGCACACATGCATTCACTCATTTAATCCTTATAACAACCCTGTGAAGCAGGCAGTATTCATGTCCTTTGACCAATAAGGAAACTGAGCCTTAAAGAATTAAGTCACTTGGAAGGGGTAGAGCAGAGCCTCAATTCCAGGTCTGTTCGAGGACAGAAAAGTACCTACTAGAAGAACATCTGCTAAAGGGAAACAAGGCCCTTGCAAAAGAAGAGGATCAAGCAACATGAAAGTTTCAGGTATCCCAAAGTGACTGTACAATTAATGAATATCGTTTCCAATTCAATGGCTACCAGGACAGCAGACTTCGTTATATTATTTTAGTGACAATATCCACGTAATGACAGTGGGTATTTCCTGTAAGTACATACTTTATTCCATAGTCAACGCTAATGGGACCAGAGCAGTCACTAGAGGCAGGAAGTGTGTTAGGAAGACCACAGAGTTGAATAATCCAGAGTAGGGTTTGAAACTCATGTTTGCCACTCAATACCTGTGAACTTGGGAAGACGTGGCCTCTGTGAGCCTCAGTGGCCCTCTCACAGGATTGTCATGAAGACCATACCTGCTTGGGGAATCGCCTGGCACAAAGTACATGACTAGCTGATTCTCAAAGACAGTCCCTTACCTTTCTGATTACTGCTTGATGACCTAGACCAAGCCAGACGCAGTACATTAAACTAGTCTTCCTTCTTCTCCCCGACTGCTTCAAATCTTTCAATGCTCCCTAAGGTTTTCAAGGGAAATTCCAACTTCCTTAGTTTAGAACACGAGGTCCTTCATGATGAGAACAGCAGTGCCACCTGTTTATGGATGGTGCCCACGCTAAACAGCCAGTGCCAGTGCCATGCCAATGTTAAACATTTTTAACGCCACTCCTGTCTACATCTCATGTCACTGATTGATTGTATGGGCGGCAAATCCCTGCCTCTGTTCCTCCCCATCATTCCTTCTGCTTGGAATACCTTTCCACCTCCCACTCCATTAGTTCTCTCTCAATTTTCAAGTAAAAAGATATCAGGGAATTGATCAACCAACCTGGAACACTTCTGAAAAGTGAAGGGAGGTACTTTTACTAAATATGATTGAACATCAGGCATACACTTGGCCTCTCCCAGACAAGAAGTATCTCCCCCCGAAGGTGAGCCTTCTCTGACGTCACTGATGACTTGGGGCCCCTCCTCTGTGCCTCCGTAAGTTTGCTACAGCATCAGATGCTTACTGCAGCTTATATCTCATTGTGCTGCCGCTGTTTCGTGCTACCCCTCTCCTACGCTGGACTATCAGCTATTGGAGGGCAGGGACCTTCCTATTTATTTTTCCATCCCCAGTAGTTAGCATATGTCAAGCACACAGTATTTACTAAATAACATTACATGAATGATTAAATAAATTCAGTGCAATATTGTGAGAACTAGAAGCATTTCAGGTATCTCACCATTCTGCTGTTCTGCAGTAGTATTTATTCTATGTGCTTTCATTTCCAAATCAATTTCCATCCATGAAAATAACTGATCCTCCAGGGGCACTGGACAAAAGCTTCTGTAAACCAGATCACACTCCAGTTTTCCATTTCTTCCTATTCCAAAGGGGCCGATTATTATTTTTTTTTCCAGTCACTCTAGTTTGGATAATGTGAAAAGAAGTTCACTATATGAGCACCTAGATAATAGTGAAAACCTTCATGGCACCAATAGGCAAGCCCAGTTCCAGTAAGCAGACTGTGCCCATGCTGCTCCAGATCAAGCTGGTTTATTTTTTCACACCGACGTCAAGCTGCTGGTGAACACTTTGCTCTCTGAATCATCTCCAAATCTATACCAGCAAGCTAATGAAAAGCCAACTGGATTGGCAGACAAGAGTGCAATTCATTCCTCCCTTTTTCCCATGTGGTTTCTGAGTAATTCAGGGCCTCTTATTCCCTTGCAGGCATGGTAGAATAGGGGCAGAATTTAGGAGAGGTTCTATCATGGACTGGATCTGAAATAAGAAGACCCAAGTAGGACTCCTGGTTCTGACACTTCCTAGCAGACTGGTCTGAGGAATGAGAGTAAGAATTATACTTTCTTCATGCGATTATTTCAGATTCAAATGAGATATGGGAAAGCATTTGTAAATTGTAAAGCACTAAACATACAATCCCTGTGCTACATTCTGGAAACTACGGTACTTCCCCTCTGATGGCAAGTTTATTTGATTGTTTTCATCATTAAGTGGAAAGATCAACAGGCAGAAAGAGTGCAGAATCAGGCTAAATGTGCCCTAAATTAACCTATGAAGAGGTTTTTAATATGGAAAATGACATGTAGACATTATTTTTTTATCACTATATACAGAAGGGCAGAGTCCTACCTTAAATATTAGGTAAGAGGAAAGCAATGGAGTGGAAAAAAGAAAATAGTAGTGTAATTACCAAATAAATGAAAACTTTGTAGAGCATCATGTGTATGTATGTGCATGTAAATACGTACACTTTTTTTTTACATACGTACATATTTATTTACTGTATGTGTGTATAAAATATTTTTTTCCTGAAATGTTATTTATTTGGTTTTTATTTAAGTTATTTTAAGCTACATAAGGGAGAAGCTATTATGGTTCAATACATTAAAAACTGCTACACAAAACTGCAGGAGAAATTACCTGAAAATGTAGAGGATTACTGAACTCTTTTTTTTTTTTTTGCGGTACGCGGGCCTCTCACTGCTGTGGCCTCTCCCGTTGCGGAGCACAGGCTCCGGAAGCGCAGGCTCCGCGGCCATGGCTCACGGGCCCAGCCGCTCCGCGGCATGTGGTATCTTCCCGGACCGGGACACGAACCCGTGTCCCCTACATCGGCAGGCGGACTCTCAACCACTGCGCCACCAGGGAAGCCCTGAACTCTTCTTTTAATTCACAGAGAAAATATTACGCTGTCATGGCAGGCTATAACATATCACATTCACTAAAATTGCTTCAGGCAGATTTATTGTCATAAAATGAAGATTTCAGGCAGTTTTTGGCATAAAAATGCAATATTATACTTAAATATTAAATATATAGTAGTATGATATAGGATGATATAGGTTTCCTACTGCATTTTATTTTCCTTAGCTTATTAGCGTCATACATTAAATTATCCGTAAGATAACAACTGCTCATTGTGTTTTACGGAACTATATATAACAATTTTTGTTCTAGTCCGACAATTGCATAACCTAGCTAGATACTTAAGCTGTTTCAGTAATCAGTTAATGTTCCTTATAATGCTCACATCAAAAAAATTATGTAATCTCTACTACTCTGTAACCTATAATTTCACTTTCTGTAAGAAACATTACATTATTAATATCTTTTGCACATTTCACATTTGCTATGAAAAATTCTGGCATAATATATTTTTATAACCATTAAGTAAATTAACATTAATGGTAAATTATGTAGTTTCAGGAATTTTTGTTTGAAATGCCTTCTGAATAGTTCTGAGAGGAACATACGTATTTTAGATACATATATATATATTGAGTCTCGTCTCCAAGAACTCCTTCAACGTCACTTGAGACATTAAACTTGAAACAATTTAAACAAGTATTGAAATAAGAATAGGATGGAAACTAAACATTAAAGCAAATCAAATTATCTACGATGGACTTTAATTTTAAAAGCAGAATGATTTGCTTTTTCTTCAGAGTTAACCCAACTTTTCTCAGAAAGTTCTATTATAGTGCCTACTCCCCATTCCACATAGTTTAGGCAACAAAGCTCTTTGGACACAAGACAGGAAAATATCCCACATCTAATATTTAAAATCCATACCTTACAATATCCCCACTGCATACCATTTTCAGGCAGTGAACCTGCCTTTGTAACAATCCATTCATATCAGTGGTTCCACAAGCTAACAGGGTTTCTCAAAACGTGTACACTTGAACCTTTATGTAAAATTTTAAAACTGTACTTTTTAAAAACAGTACATTTTCACCCTGATTCTTGAAAAGGAAAAGGCTTGTGGATGTGTATTTTTAGGAAAGCCTATGAGGCACCACGCTTTTTACCCATCAGCAGTCACTGAAGACTTTTCAGTCAAACGTTCCTTAAGGTGAGAGGCCGACTTAATGAAGGGTTTCTGTAATGCCAACTACATCAACCATATAGTTTGGCCATTCCATTATTTAGATGGTAATTTAGCATTTCTTTGGATCTTTTTGTATTCAACATTTTGTTTTGATGTTTTTTCAATTGCTTGGTTCATTCTATTTAATAATATCATCATGATAGATATAACACAATGAATGCAACCCGTATCTTCTATGGGAGTAGTTCTCAACTGGGGGAACTCTGCTCTTTCTTGTTACGACTGAAGGGTGCTACTGGCATCCAGGGTGTAAGGGCCAGGGATGCCTCTGTACATCCCGCGGTGCACAGGACAGCCCCAATGTGAACAGTGCTGCTCTTGAGCAACCCTGGTCTATGGAATGGGTTGAGTCTGAGGTTTTGGTAAACTGTGACATGAGAGATAAGATTCACTATGAAATGATTCATTTAAGTAATAAAGGTAACTCAAACCCTAAATCAATTCGTAAGTCTATTTAAAAAAAAAATCATTCAGGTACGGCCTAAATAGTTTGTACAACGCAATATAATTACCCAACTCTTACGGGGCTGATAGCAATATTCCAGGTGCTTTGGGCATGGTGTTCAAAACAACAGGTAAAGAGCCCTCGTCATCCCATGCTTACAATTCTATTACTTCAAAATAAACATACGCCATATCACTTAAACTTTGGAGTTATAATTACTCTAGGTAACTACGGAGTAACAAATTCTTCAAACGACACACGAAAACTGCCACCTGTCATGATTAAAACCCAAAACGTCTAAGAAAAATTAGTGATTTGTTACTTAGGATTCTATTTATCTTTTCATGCACAAAACTAACTATTAGTTTGCAAGATGTTGCATCTTCATTGAAACCATTAATATTCTGAGTAGATGGCAGTATTCATTTTATAAATAAAAATGGAATTTCACCACTGTGTTTCATGCAGTTCTTAGGACAATAATATTCCCACAAGATGTTATCTGTCTAAAAAGGCAGTTCTTTATAATAACACAAAGCAGTTATTGGTACATCTAATTCATAGTATCCATTATTTTTCAAGCAGTCTTCCTGGATATCAAATAGGCATATATATTACTCTTTGAGAGATACATATGCAATATGTGTATATAATATTGTTGGGAGAGTGTAGACGCTATTTACCAAACCCTGTCTTCCCCAAATACTGTTATATTTTAAAACAATATAAAGCCATCTCTTCAGTTTTTCTAAAAAATGAGAGTCTATGACCAGGTTATCTTCTAAAAAAGCAAGAGCAAATAATCTAAAATTAATTAATAAGTCCTCCTAATTTGGTAAGTATTCCATATTTCTTAGGCAGCATGTTTATCCCCCCAATCATAACTTCATTGGTTAATAAAGTTATGAGGTTCATTCACTGGGAATGTGGTGGTTAGGCATTGAGGTAAGTGTCTCAGGGATGTTCAGAGCAGCTAAGGGAAGTCAGCAAGGGATTTTAGATGGCCCCAGGCAATTCACAAAGTAGATGATGTGCCCAGTGGACAACGGGAAGTCAGAAAGGGCAGCCGACAGGGCCACTTCAGTTTGAGTGGAAACAGAAGACACGGCAAGTCAGCAGTGTTCAGGGAAGAACATCTACATTTAGGCAGAACTCTGGGAGGAGTTGGTCTGGGTCCTTTGCATCTTAAAATGGTAGACACTGTGCTGCTGGGGCCGACCTTTCAAAGTGGTTCAGTGACTTTAGTGAAGAGGGCAAGGAGTATGTATGCAAAGTACTCTGATGATCTTAGAGGAAATAAACTACCTGTATGTTTGTAAATATTTAAATACTATTCTCTCCCAGATAGAAAAGTATACATTAATAGACCTGCTTTTTAGAACAGCGTTATCATTTAGCTTCTTAGAAATGAACAAACTTCACTTTCTAGAGCAGTTTTAAGTCCACAGCAGGACCGAGCACGAAGTGCAGAGAGCTCTGACACAGCCCGTCCCCGCACACGCACGCAGCTTTCCCCCAGTTCCGACATCCCTCACCACAGCGGGGCGCTTGTTACAATCGCTGAACCTATACTGACACGCCATTATCACCCAAGGTCCACAGTTTACATTAGGGCTCGTGCTTGGTGTTGTACATTCTATAATTTTGGACAACTGTGCCATGATATGTATCCACCACTATGGTATTGTACAGAAAAAGAGCTATATTGGTGCCTTTTTTTGTTCCGTATTTTTTGTCTATACAATCAGAGTTAAGAGGATTCTTTTTAGCCAGTACTGCCTCTACCTCCAAAAAAATACTGTTGCTAAAAATAACCCCCCTCGTCTAAGCTTCTACTTGTAGTCCTTACCACACTGAGAATGAATTGGATTTTTCTCAAATTAACATTAGGGAGGAGTATGGAAAATGACACGCCTGTTCAATGCTCTGCTCATTTGACACGGTATCTTTCCAGAAATATCTGTAAGTAGATACAGGACTTTACATGGATTAAAATGTCAGTAGTCGATTTCACAAAGAGGCAATACCACAATTACCGAATTTCTGGGAACATTTCCAACCTTCCCCACCAGTCTTTCTAGGTTGGTGACGAGGAATGCCTGCAAGCGACTAAATTTGTATCATCTGAGCAAAAACCTCCATTTGTGTTTCAGGCTATGTTGATACACAACAGAGCAGAGAACTGGCAATTATCCTATTAATTTGGTGAACGTGGACAGCCACACCAGACATTTCAAACCACCAAATAGAACTTTTTTTTGTCTCAACGATCTACTTTGTTAACCAGATAACTGCCAAGACTCCAACTTTGCTCTGTTCTGGATAAAATTACAATTTCTCTGCATCTCCAGTATCAGCTACTTAAGGGAAATATATGGAGAAATGTATGGATGTAAATGTATGGATATTTTTGCATTGAAGCTGTACTTCTCACTCCATACTGATGATGTAGCGTGAAACACAGAAAGAACATAGATAGTTATGGCTATTTTTATCCTGCTTCTCAAATAGCCAGTATTAAAAAGTATATTAAAAAGCAATACAGCATCATGACTAAGATCAACAGCTTTGGAACCAGCATGCTTGAGTTCTAATGATGGCTCTGCCTCTTACTATATATGTGACCAATGCCTCAGTTTTTCTATCTGTAATATGGGAACATAATAGTGCCCATCTCATGGGTCACTGTGAGGATTAAATGAGTTAGTTCAAATAAACTGCTTAAAATAGAGCTCGGATCATGGCAAGCAATGAATAAATGTAGCTATTATCCTTATCTTAACCTCATCATTAAGATTGGTTAACCCATGAAGGATCTCTGAGGGATAATGAAAATGCCCTAAAACCAGACAACTCAGTAAATTTAATAAAAAAAATCATTTAATTGTCCATTTAGCACAGGTGAATTTCATGGTAAGTAAAAGGCACCTCAATAAAGCTGTTAAAAAAATGAAACAAAATAAAGATTGTCCAGCCTTATTAACTCAACAGCATTGGGCTCCTGAGCTGTAAAGCCTGAGAGGAAGAATGGAGAAGCGCGGTGGGGGGGAAGGAAGAGAGAAAATCTGAGGGACCTACGGCCGGCCTCCCCCTCTCTCCCACTGTGTGAACCGCTTCTTACTACAGTGGGGGAGGGGCTCATCTGCTGTCTTCTGTGCACTGCTTCTCAGCCTGCCCTCCCAGAGCCCACTGTCCAGCACTGGAAGATAACTTTGAAAAAGCCTAAGAGTTACTCCTCTGCTGAGAACGCGCTTTGAGTCTACCCCTAAACCCTCCAATTTCCTGCAACCCTGTTACGTAAAATCAAGTACAAACGAACAATACTCAGTCACTTTCTCACTTTCATTATCTCACTGACCGATGATCTCAAAACTTTGTTCACTGATTCAATCCTTAATTCAGCATTTATTATGCTACCACCCCTGTGCTCCAAGCATATTCCCAGAAGGTAGAGGGGAAAAAAAGACCAAGATAGTGTGGTCCCTGCCCTCAAGAGCCTCGTAGTTGCTAATGTGGTTTAATCAATCTGGATATGGCCCTCTTTTAAGGCTACGCCCTGTTTCCCAAGTAAAAAAAAAATCTTGAACCTTCTCTGAAGCTCCTTCCAGCTTCCTGATGTAGATAATCCCTCTCACTCCCTCATCTCACAGGTCAAGAGGTAGAGATCAGGACTGGTTCCTTCCAGAACATCACTCCACTGCTGCTTTCCACTTGTTCTCTTTTGGAGCCTACATTATCAGCTCATCCCTCGTTTTCTCTCTCAATTGTCGTCATCTGCCATGGAATTCCTAGGACACGTCTACTATCTTTCCCTCTGTATTCATTACCTTTGCTGGTTTCAATATCCCTGCTACTGATCTCTTCAAAATTACCATCACTTTTTTCTTGTTGTTATTGCAGTTTTAATGAGTGACTGCACTTCAACTTCCTGTGGGCACTGGTAGCAATGTGGACTTGTCATCATACAGAATGCCTCTATGGATACTGAGTTATAAAATCCCTCGCTCTGACTAGAATTCCTTCCCCTTCCACTTCTTTCGCTTTTTAAATTTCTGAGTCTTCTATCTACTCTTCCAATTACTTTAATAACTCCACCTCCCTCTAATCTTGGTTCCACTGACTCCAGGAAGATGTAGACTAGATTTCAGAGGTGGCCATTTCAAGGAAGCTCTATTACCCCATTTCTTTTGACATCTTTGAGTTTTCCCCCCCTACCTGTCTTACCCTTCCCCAAACTGGGGAAATCCCACTCTCTTGCTTTCCTAGTCTCTGCTTCAGAGCTACATGAAGCTGCTAGAGACAATCATGAAGTTGAATTAATTAATTCCACTATGCACTTGTGTTTTCCAATCTTACCTACACGTTAATTAGCTAAGCCTTTTTTTGAGCAGGGGGAATCATATACCAGGCTGCAATTTTAGAACTTATTCTCAGAATTATATTGGATGGATTGCATTAAGAGAAGCCTGGGGATAGAAGGCCAGTTAGAAGACTAGGCATTTTGGACAAGAGATGATAAGGATGTAGATTAGGACTGAAAGGGTGGGAATGGGTATCTGAGATCTATGATCTGCAGGACTTGGTATGCAAAGGGAAAGAAGTACTCGAAAGATATTTAAATTATGAGATTCAGTGACTAAGGAGCATGAGATGTGTCACTAATAAAAACAGAGGAACAGTTTTAGAAGGAAGACTCGAGCCTTGAATACAGTCATTGTGGGATTCCAACAGGTTTCTTTGATGACTATGGTCAGCAGGGAGTAAAAGGAAAAAGATGGACGTAGGTGGAAACTCTCATTGAGAGTTTCTATCACATTCCCAACCTAGCCTAATCCGAGCTTTTTCCTGAGAATCCTTTAATACTCAATCCCTGATGAGCTCTCCCCGATGGAGACCCTGCTTCCTACTGTAGAGAAAAAGCTACCTGAATAAGCCGCCTCAATTCTCCCCCTCTCCACCTCCAAACTTTTGTTTGAAACCAAATTCTTTCTTCTTTCCTTTTGGTTTCAGAGATACCTTCCCCCCCACCCCTTCTCAAGTACAGACCTCCCCTTGCACTCTCAGCTGTATCCTCCTCTGGTATTTGTCCAGTTATTTCTCATCTTTATCACTCCTCTGCCTACAAAATGGCTCAGCTCCTTCTTTATTCTTATAACAAAACAAAACCCAATCAATCAATCAATGGTTCTTTCCGAAACTCAATTACTCCAAGTTACTCATTTATCTCTCTCCTTTCCGTTATCACAAAATGTCTCAGAATAACTTGGTGGGCCTGCTGCATGCTTTTCCTAACCACTTACTCACCTGTCTCTTGAACCCGTGAAGTCTTGGGCTGGCATCTTCACTCCTTACACTGTGTTTCTCCTTCTCTTTCCCTCACTCAGAACTGACAACCAGTCCTTCCCTTTTGGGTCTCTCAGTCTTGGATTTTCGTGCTGATCCCCACAAAAGCCTCTTCTCTGCCCCCACTGCCCTTTCCTTACCCTCGAGTGCCATCGAAGGGGGCGGCTCCCCGAATCCTCTTCTCAGGAACGAGCTCACGTTCAAAGGATCTATTGATTCTCAAATATCTTTTTAGGAATGATTCCTCTGTCTACATCCATCTTTTTACTTTTACTCCCTGATGGCCATTGTCATCAAAGAAGCCTGTCAGAATCCCACACTGACCGTGTTCAAGGCTCACCTCTTCTTCCTTCTAAAACTCTTCCTCTATTTTTTATTAATGGCACATCCACGCTCCTTAATCAACGAATCTCATAATTTAAATATATTTTGGATACTTCTCTCTCCCTTGCATACCAAGTCCTGCCGCAGATTATACATCTCAAATGCCCATTCCCACTGCTTCAATCCTAACCTATGCCCCATCACCTCTTGTCCAGACTGTTGCCATAGTCTTCTAACTGACCTTCTACCACCCAGGCTTCTATTAAAGCATTCCATCCAATACAATTCTGAGAACAGTTTTTAAAATTACACCTTTTTTTTAAATTACAGGCTCTCCCCTGCTCAAAATATGCCCTGGTTTCTCACTGCCAACTGAATAAAATAAAGTCTTCTTATTCTGCTATCCAAGCTTCTAGCATCTGCGCTCAGCCCAGTGAAGCTGGAACCACTGCCAACCGGAGCTGCTCCACACGCCCTCTGATCTCCCCCGTTAACTGCACTGATTCCCGTGGCACCTCTGTCTGGAATGTCACCCTGTATCTCCAAATACCTAGATTCAACCATCCTTCTTTTATAGCCTTCCCTGAACCTCAAACCAGAGTGGTATTTATCCCTCCTCTGAATCAGAAAAACCTCCATTAGTACTTCCCTCACACTGATGTCACAGTCTGCATTTGTGCATGTGACTACTAGCTTGTGAGGTCATCGGGAGTACAGGCTGTGGACTCAAGTCTAGTTCAGTGCCTGTACACACACCACTGCAGAGGGTGGTGGTTCCCATACACGTTGTGCAGAGAATTCCCTACAGGACTTGTTAAAACAGAAACTACTGGACCACCTCCCACCCCCGACCACGTTTTTGAGTCACCTGGTCAGGAAAAGGGTCTGAGAATCTGCGTGTCTAACAAGTTCTCAGGTAATGCTGATGCTGCTGTCCAGGAACCACACTTTAAGAACCACTGGCACAAGAAAACTGAATCCTTCTAGGCTCAAATTTATTTTCTACCCCTTAAATGCCACAAAACTTTGAATAAGTAGACAAATTTTCTGAGCCCCAGGTTCTTCATGAGTAAAAGTGAAATCATGATACCACTAGTTCTACATACATCAAGGATGGTAGTTAAAATCAATCACTAAATATATGTAGAATGCCATATAAATAAATGTCAGATGAATAAAAATAATCAAGCCATCCACCTTGGAAATCCAAATCCATTTTGGTGATACTTTTCTCAGTGCCCCTTTCTTCTTTCTTCAGTGTTTGCTTTTTGGTTGATTCTCCAGTGAAATAATCACCTCCCTTTTCTCCTGTAGAGGTTCATCTGTAAAAATTGCTGAATAAGCCACATGCTACATTCAAGACCAGATGCAGTGAATATATTTCAGAAATTCTCCACTTGGGTCTGTTTGCAAGGTGAACATGGAAGCTATTTGGCCCATCAGTTGAAAAATTCCCTTCAGTGGAAATGAATGACTTGGTTCATTCCATACGTGTCCCTGAAGTTCAGGGCTGGTACTAGGGTGAGGCCAGTTTGCCTCAGGAGAAAAACTTAAAAGAGTGTTAAAGAACTGAGTAGTCAATATAAATAATATTTTAATGCAATATTAAAAAAATTAATGCAAAAAACCCCAGGATGACAGGGAACAGCTTCATGACATTGGATTTGGTAATGATTTATTGGGTACGATAACAAAAGCACAGGTAACAACAACAACAAAAATAGATAAATTGGACTACGTCAAAATTTAAAACTTCTGTGCATTAGAGGATACAATCAACAGAATGAAAAGGCAACCCACTGAATGAAAGGAAATATTTGTAAAGCATATATCTCATAAGGGGTTAATAACCAGAATATACAAGGAACTCCTACAACTCAAAACAAAACCCAAACAACCCTGTTAAATTCAGGCAAAGGACTTGAGTAGACCTCCAAAGAAGGTATACAAATGACCAGATGTTCAAAATCACTAATGATCAGAGAAATGCAAATCAAAGCTACAATAAGATACCATTCACACTCGCTAGGATGGCTATTATATTAAAAACACAGAAAATGACAAGTGTTGGCAAGGATGTGGAGAAATTAGAACCGCTGTACACTGCTGGTGGTACAGCTGCCGTGGAAAACAATACGGCAGTTCCTCGAGAATTACCATATGATCTAGCAATTCCATTTCTGGGTACATACCCAAAGAATTGAAAGCAGGAATTAGAAGAGATATTTGTACACCCATGTTCAGAGCAGCAGTATTCGTAATAGCCAAAAGGTGGAAGCAAACCGAGTGTCATCAACAGATGAATGGATTAACAAAATGTGGTACATACATATTATGGAATATCCAACCGTGAAAAGGAAAGAAATTCAGACGCATGCTACATGCTACACATGGATGAAACTTAAGGACATTAAGGGAAATATGCCAGTAACAGAAAGATAAACTGCATGACTCCACCTATATTTGGTATCTAAAGTAATCCAACTCACAGAAACAGAAAGCAGAATTGTGTTTGCCAGGGCCTGGGGGAAGGCAGACATTCCCCACCCTTGGTGCTTTACCAGGAATAGACATGATTGAAGTATGCAAGGAGACCTCCCGTTTTTAAAACATCCATTTCTTCTGCTTGTGAGGAAGGGAGAATCTGAGAGGATAGGGGGCCACCTAATAACTCATCAATAGTTATAAATCTTGTAAGGAACCTTGTATCGTCACCGTTGAGCTATAATTTAAGTGCTCTGATTATTGCTCAAATACTAATCCTTATAATAATAAACGCTATAGTCTAGTGTCAGTGCACATCAATAAGCTCATTTAAACATCTTCACTACTCCTCTTAAACACAGTACTTAAGTGTCATCACTTAGATTTACTGATGTAGAAACACAGGACAAGAAAGTACACTTAAGGGAAGAACCCATGGCTCTGCTAATCAGAGGACGTGTTGTAAAAGAGCAAGAAAATCTTCATGGTGCTCAGGGCTGGGCTCTGGTGTCTCAACCATGGTGTCTAGGGAAAACTACCATTCGATTTAGAAAGAGAATATAGACTCCCGGCGCTCAATCTCAGTTACTCACCTGCAATTCCATTGGCTGCAACCAAAACCACAGAAAAGCAAGCGAGATTATAGTTTGGCGTTTAGTTCACACAGTGCAAAATAACTTTAAACAGCGAAGTCAGAAAGTGACTCGATGAATGTGTTTATACCTTTCATTTAAAAAAGCTGAAAGAGGAACCTGAATTTTATATTCCATCTTATTTCTTACTGTTAAACACAGACACTGAAATGTACATCCAGTGCCTTTAGGAATACAAAGTAAAAGCAATGCCGAGTATTGTGCTCCAGCAGATAACACAGCAATTTAGGATTAGCCAGGAGATTCATCAAGCAGCCTCCAAGGGAAGCAGAGTTCAAGTTCGGGCTCATCAATAATACATAAATAAACTCAACAATTAGGTACAAAGTGGCTATCTTGTCAGAGGACTTGTTGGCCGATAAATGATACACGCTCTCTCGCTGCCTTGGGTACAGAAAGAAAAGACGTGTTAAGACAGAAGAAGGGTTGAATGAAAAAGAGAGAAGCAGCCCAGCGCTGCCTAACCTCCCACAGCCTCTGGGCTTCATTCCTGTGTCATCCTGCTGTGAAGGGAGGCCTGGGTGTTAACATGTAAAGGTGAATGAAGCAACGCTTAGGAGCCTCAACTCTGAATTTCATTGCCTCTTTAAGCAGCCTAGAGCTTGACGTCGATAGGCTTGCACATGTTTTGGAGAAACTGCAGACAAGCTGGGAGTCCAGAAGAGTTTCACTTTCTGTGGGCTTAGGTCCTCAGGTGAGTCCCTAGGGCGGAAATTGGCGATTGTTAAATGACCCTAGAAAAGCCCATATTCTGCCTCATCTATACCAGGGAAAGCACAATTTTGAGGGTGAATTATAAACTGCTGCAATGGGAAAAAGTGAAAAAAAAGATTGATTGTTAATTGAGGTACCAATTCTGGAACTGAGGTTCAGCTCTAAATCAGTGCTAAGTTAAATGACAGGTAGAGTCAGAGCTATCCTCCACAGCTAAGCCTCCACCTTGGTGCCCAATGAAGTAGTCGGCTTGTGTTTAGCAACCGTGGGGTCCTTTGGCTAGTATCATAGCCAGCAAGATCTTGGTCAGCTCAGGGCCAGATTCACACTATCGGAGACACAGAAGTGAGGCTGGCAAGCAGAGAGGCTGGCAGAAAGGACGGAAAATCCACATCCCTCAAGACACACATACTTTGGACGGTTCTACCCCCTACCCCCCAACACCAAGCGCTGGTGGAGACTTCTGCTCTGTAATGGAAGCTCTCTCTATTTTAAAGATATGTGAATGAAAGCTCAGAGAAAATAAATTGGCCCGAATCACGCTTGTTGGAAGTAATGCAGGAATCCCAACCCAGGGGTTCTTCTGAACCCCCAGGGCTTAGATGGGTTTATTACTGCTATGCAGTTTAGCTAATAACAGCAGGTAAATGCAAAGTTTAGATGAAGAGACACTATCTGAAAGGCATACACTGGATGAACAGTGATCTGGAACTGTCAATGATGAACTAAAGTGTCCATTTCATCACTGCAAAGCCCGATATGAGACAACTATAAAGAAATGAGACAATTATAAAACCTCAAAAGAATGAGTCAAAGGCTACTAAAGAAAAGGTTTTTGAGAATAAAAGTAGATTCTTAATAATGGATTTATTCATCTAATTCAGGGATCCATAAACTAGGGCCATGGGCCAAATCTGGCCAGCCACCTGTTTTTATAAATAAAGTTTTATGGGAACACAGCCATGCTCATTTACTGACATATGGCTATGGCTGCTTTTGTCATACAATAGTCAAGTAATTACGACAGAGACTGTCTGCCCTGCAAAGCCAAAAATATTTATTACTATCTGGCCCTTTACAGAAAAAGTATGCCAACCCCTGAACTAAGTCACGATGAAACCAGTACAGGTTTAAAGGTATTAGTAGCTAGTCATATTTGTTAATCCACATGAGTAATTCTCAAACTGTGTCTCACACATTCTTTTGAATGTTAAGAATTATTATGTGAAAATGGTTTCAGTGGACCAACAAGTTTGGGAAAGGCTGAAAAAAATTTTTTTTAAAAGCCCATATGCACTGTGAATTTCCAAGTTAAGCTGAAAGGTGTAATTTTATGCAGTACTTCCCAAACTCATTTGACCAGTGGTGTACACACCTAGGCCCAATGGTCTCAGTGACACCTGGCTGGTCGTCTACTACAGCTGTGAGATCTGGAGGAAGAAGTAAAGGAAGGCACAACTGCTAAGACTGGAAGAAACTTCCCTATTTCCTTACTGGCTCATCAGGTTCTTCACATGTAAGATAGAAATAAATTGTTCTCCTCTGAGAGTATAGCAGAGTTCAACCCACTATTACAAAGCCTTTAGGAAATACAAACTCTTTTAGCTAAGCGTAGTGCATTATACTATAAAGTGCCCTTCTCAGTATAAACTAGTGTCTCCTGAGAGACCCAGTGGGTACTGAGATGCTGAGATGCAAGGTACCCATGAGAGAAGGAAGCGTCCCTCTGCACAATGATGTGCCCAGTATTTGTGTGTGCGTGTGTGTGTGTGTGTGCGTGTGCGTGTGTATGTGTGTGTGTATTTAGCAGCTTTGCACATTTTGCCTCAAGTGTTTTGTTCCCATTAACTATGAGCTAAATGTCTGCTTGATTAATTGTTTCTCCTTTGGTGTTAACAAAAGAACATATGCTATTTCACTTGCATCTCATTAAGCTCTTCAAATATTAGAGTTGTAGGAGACTTGGTATTGCTACAGAAAAAAAGAATTAAGTGTGTTCCCATTAGCTGTATTTGACAGTGTGTTAATTATTCATGTAAACTATTCTCGAGTGAAATGTGCTGTGGCCACTCTTCCCTTGAACTCAGCAGGGTGTGCACACGCCACGGCCGGAGGGCTCATAAGCAAGACCCCAGTCCAAGGAGACAGGCTGGCCCACGGGAGCCCTCTCCACACCTCACGGCAATCACACCAACCTGATCCAGAATTGGGGGCAGGGCATCCACAGGTACCCACGGTTCTAACTTAACCAGCCCTCAGGCAGTGCTTGCTGGGTCCCACTGTCCCCAGCCCTTTCAGAGTCTACCTCTTTTAATTATTATTATCTCCATTTCTCAGATGGGGAAACTAAGGCACAGATCGGGTAAAGAACCAGCCTATGATCACACAGCTAGCAAGCTGTAGTGCTGGGATATGAACTCAGACTGGGTTTGGGTCCAGAGTTTGTGCTTTTAACCACTCTGTGGTGGCCCTGGGGTTCTGCCGTCCTTCGAGACTTGCTTTTTCAATTCCTGGATTCCATGAAGTACTCCAGTATCCTACTAAATGTTCATTTTTGCTTAAGCAAGCCAGAGTTGGCTACTTGCAACCAAAAGAAACTTAATAGAGGAGAAAGCACTCCTCTCTTTTCTCCACAAGATTTCCCATAGAAACCATATCTGAAGGATACTAAAGTCACTGTCCGTTTCCACCCTCAAAGCCGCAATGCTTCAACGCAGGAGTAATGTGGGGACAGCAGGGATGGGTGGGGGGCCGGGCCAGGGGAGCTCTGCAGACGCAGGGCCCGTGATCGCTGCTGGCCAGGACAGCTGCGCCTTCACAGCTCCCTGTCACAGGCATCTCCGTGCTGCTCGGTTGGTAAGCCTGTGACGGAGCACAGTGAGACTGGTGCCCACCTGCCTGGGCTCTCAGGGCGTCGTCCCACCCTCTGGCCCACCAGAGGAGCACAGTCAAGCTGAACGTATCCCTTAACAGTATCCTTTAGAACAAAAGGGACTTTTCCCACTTAGCTCCTCAAAGACAGTTCCTTTGCCCAAAGGCTTTCATTTTCTTTTTAATGTAACATTTATTTATCACTTAAAAAATTGAGCACTTTTCTAAGTGCTTTACCTTTATTAATTCTTATAAGTCCCACAAGAATTGTATGAAGTTTTACAGATGGGGGAAAGTGAGGCAAAAAGGAAGTGTGCAGCCAGGATCAAGCTAGGCAATGGGTCCCAGGTCTGACACAGTCACATCGATTGTGTAAGGAGGTTCCCTGCTATCCCTATCTCTGTGGGTAAAGGCAACCAGCCGCATGACCTTCCCCTTTATGTCTTGGTCAAGTCTATCAACACCACCATTCACTACAGGTAGAAATAGGACGTTGTTTTCAAAAATGGAGATACCATAATACTGTATAGATTTTTCTCTTCCCTATATTGGCACAGAATGTCGGTCTGCTTCAGCAGTGTACAAACTATTCATATTCGGATATTTCAGAATGAATTTTTGCTTTTAAAATCACGTGCACATTTTAGGTGCCCGACATCATTTTTTGCTTTGGGTAGCAAATTCCCTCTTTTTGCCTGCGTGAATTGATGGTCAGTTACACTCTGTCATCTTCTGAACTTACCGTAAAAATCTTCAGCATTAGCCTTCTATAGAGAATAATGGTCACTTCCTCTAGTGAAAGAAAACATCTACATCCCAATCAATCATACTTATTGAACTTACAAAGGGCTCTTTGCCAAGTAAAAGCTGCATTTTTAGAATTAAGCATTATTCGACCTTTTTGAAGCCAGCTAAATAGAACTCTCATCACTGTTAGACTGGCTTAACAGTTTTCACCTCAACTCTCTTCTTTACTTACAAATTAAATTTGAAGATGGAGATGATAAAAATGTAAAGAAATTCTCTTTATCTGTGACTGTTTGCTAACTTTATAATTGCATGTGTAAGGTATTTTCATTTGGTAAGATTCCAACAATGGAAGTTAGGATGGGCTCCCCCAGACACCCAGGTGAAAAAAGAAGCAGAGGACAGGTATTGTGGGAGAGTGTGGGCTCTTTGTCGGGAAAGGCTGTCAGTCACTGGGCTCAGGAAGGCCAGCACCTCTGTTGTGTAGGTGGGCGGAGAACTGGGGCTGCAGCCCAGACAGGCAGCAGGAAGTACGCCAACTGCCGGGAACCCGAACCTTCAGGAAGAGCCAGCTATCTTGCTTTCGAGGTTGACGGCAGTGAAGGACTGCCTAGCAAGGACTGCAGAATATCTGTGTATGAGAGGGCTAGCATCATTGTCTTGAAGTTACCTTTTTATAGCAAATATGGTGTTCAAATTGAGGATAGATTTCATTTGGGAGAGATGTGGGGGTCTGTGGGCAAAGGATATTTATGGCTATAGCCTCTTCAAGAGGCCACTGGCTCTTCGATTAATGAAGTTCCACCAGGAACAGTAAAAGGAGGAACCTGTCAAGTAAGCACAGGATGTTCCCAAACCCAGGCTAGGAAAGCACTGGGCCAGATGGGAAAATGTCTTTCTCATCCACAACATGTGGGAACGGCCAAGCTTTCCATGGAAATATAATGAATGCATTTAAGATAAGTTGAGGCTGAGTTTCTTTTGAGAGGAAATGAAAACCGTGATAACACCCAGAGGCAAGACGGATATGGGGTTCTGGGGCTGAGAAGATGCCATTTCGGTCATGCCATTCAGTGTTCAAGCTGCTGGACAAGGGTAAGGGTCAGGCAGGGAGGAAGACTACCTGAACATAATCCTCTAAAACGAGGATCACAGACCTTTACTCTTGACTCATCAATGTTGTCCTTTCACATCATATGCATTCTCAATTTACTTTAATAGCCCTTCTGGGAAATTCTAGAATCTTCTATGATGACCTAAGGGGAAAAGCATCTTGCCACATTTTTAGAATATAGGGATCGGCATTCCCCGCATGGCTGGGTGACCAGCTGCCATGGTAGCATAATGTATATGGACTCTGTGAAATGTTCTACCTGTGGAAAAAGTTTTCAAGAATAGAGCACTGTTTACTGTAACGTTAAGTCCACAACATTTTCTTGTCACTTTTTATCGGGTTTCTAGCGATCTGAGCCAAGTCCAAAAGAGCCAGAAAGCAAGAGTGGATAACTAGAAATAGCCTTTTTTCTTTGTCAGTCAGTCCTTCCACAAAGACCCATGTGAACTTTCTTTAGTCCAGAAAACTCTGAGTTTTTGGTGGAAGCTCAGTCAAAGGGTATGACAGTGCCTGAGATGGACTTAGACAAATAAGCACTTAGCTTTGTAATGAGAGAATTACAGATGAATCCATTCAAATTCGTGTAATAAGGGAATGAACAGAACAGATACACACATACATACATTTCCATTAAAGAAAAAAGTCAGTAAAGTCATATATCTATATTTAGACTGTAGCTTTTAAAATACCAAGCTTTCTTTTTTTTTTTAATTTTAGAAAAGACTAAATTGCCTAGGGCTCTTGGGAACTACAAGTCCCTCTAGTAGAAAAGTCCTATTGTCTGGAATGCTGAAATTTTTTCCTGGCACGACTGCTAATTCTCTACTGCTAACTTCTAAGTACACCCAATGGCAGAAGTTCTATGGTAGTATTATGTTACAGAGATAAGAGGATGTGCATAAAGGAAGGCCATACCATTTAAAATATATATTAAATCAAACAAAGGTTCTAAAATACCTCCTAATCTTTCAGAAATGACCCAAAACTCAGTTGTTCCAGAGAAAGTTGTTGGTTTCTCTCCCATCTTGATGTGACTCTCATTTCCATACAGGTGACAAAACACTGGAGGAAGAGCCAACCTGTCTAGGGGCAGGATGCAGCCTATTGCCCTGAAGACGCCAAGAGCTGATGGCTCTTTATTACTTTCTGGTCGCTTCAGTCAACTTTTTTCTCATAGTTCAACACTCTTCCATGTTACTACCTCTTCCATGCATCATACATCCTTTATCTTTGTGTACACCACAGTCAGATTCAACAAATTATTTACACAACTGTCTTTCCTACTAGACTATGAGCTTCTCTATGGCAGAGAACATGTCTTTATTTATGTATATTCAACTGAATAAACAAAGCTTATTTAAATTTTTTAACCTTTCATCACCAATATCATCATCAATATCATTCTCCACATCTTGTTTCATTTTAATGTTACAATGAATATTACTTATTATTTATATCAATTGAACTAATACATAGTGAACACAGGCACTGTTTATCAAGATCTCTCCACTCCTCTGGATAACACATATGACGGAAAAGGTATGATATGAACAGTAAAGCTAGGAATACACTCAAAAGTGATTAACTCCAAGATAGAAAAATAAATGTGTTCATTTTATGTTATAAAAATATGGTGAATTGGAGGAGAGAAATTAGACCCATCTCTTCATATGCTGGTCATCTTTTCCATCATGAAAAATATACTTCAGCATCTTGTACCTCAGTGACTGATGTACTTGCTTGAATGAATCCTTACCACCAGGTAAAACATCATTTCGATTACTTTGTGCCATTTCAGAACCGAGGTGACGCACTCAGTAATGAGATAGAGTAAGAAGCAGTTGTTTTTAGTGGGTTTTTCCTGGGGCAGGGAATCATTTTAATTTACTTGTCCAAGATGCCACATTTCATCGAGTTGGTATTCTCTCTGTCACTGGGCCTGTTCTCCCCTTACTCAATAAATATGGAAATCTATTCCTAGTCCCGTTTGAACACTGTAATTTTTATAGCAGTTTTACTCTTTCTGACGAGCATATTTCCACTCTCCTTTCAGTCCTGGAGAATGTGAAGAGATGCACTCTTCCCTGAAAATGCTTTGCATGTGTGAGACATATTTCAGGGTTCAAATTTTCTACAAGTATTGTTTCATTAGTCTTTACAACAAAGGCCTCATGGTCTCTCCCACACTAGGAAGCTAAGCAGAGAATGAGTATGGAGCGACTGGGGCAGATCTGGCAGAGGCCAAGTCAACTTCTAAGTCCAATTTCAAGGGTCTTCCCTTCCAGGGTCTCCTTTCTGAGGAGGACCAAGCCCCCATCTCAGAGATCTTGAGGTCCCAGTCCTGCACACAGATTAGCTTCTAATCATTTTCCTTTCTTTGCATCCCTTCTGGAAAAAGGTGGGTTACAACGGAGAAGCAAATAAGTAACCAAGTAATTTAATAATGAAGGGAAAAACAAATGAGGTCAAAGCCCCTTTCCTATCAAGTAGAGATACTTCTTTGTATCTCTAACACTAGCCAGTCTCCTTGCCGTACCTTGGTATTTTTTGTGCTGAATTATATCAGTGAGCCCTATTTGACAAAAACATGACATGAAAAATATTTATTTATATAGGCAAATTACAGCTACCTTTATTGCCGGTAAAAAACTATTCTTTGTTTAATAAAAACAACAACAATGAACTATGTCATACCAATGTCTTTTGAAAGGGTCTTGATACCTGACTTTCAGGTGGTGACATGTTGGGCATGAGCTGAAGGTTTAGCCAGTTGTGCAATGACTGCACCGCAGCCTCGGCGCTGGAGCCCTACCCCAAGAGCTCTCTTTCCGCCTCGTTTAACTGTGGTGTTGATCTCCTACCTAAGTATTTTTACAAATGCACCATGATATGAAACACATATCTTCAGACTAGTAACCAGAAACAGGCTGACTGACCCCTCTGTCAGCACACTCTGAAAGAGGCCTTATAAAAATACAAAGGTTAAGACTATCTCCAATGCAAAACAGACCTAAAGGAGACACAGCCTTCCCTCCAAACATTCACGGGTAGAAATGTGAACGCTGTAGGAGTCCATGAAAAAAGGCAGGTATTCACAGGCAGACCTGATGAGAACGGTAACAAGTGGAGGGCTGCTTTGAAAGTTACTGTTGAGATGGGAGCAGTGAGTAGACACAAGCAAGACTAGATAAAGCCAGGCTGGAGGCCGGTGGTTTAAGACATGAACCAACAGTCCGGTTAAACAACCTCCGGACCCAATTTAAATGCATCTGTGACAGGGGACTAGGCCTTCGATGAGTCTTTTACTTCTGGAGACTTCACTAGGCCTCAAGGCTTCAGAGTCACAGATTCTCATCCCATCCAACTGGAGCAACTGTATTTATGAGCCTGCCAAGTGCTGAAGGGCGCCAGGGTTAATCAGTGGGTTATTCCTCTGTTCTACTTAAGTATTGTGTTTATAGACATTATTCGACAAGATCTTACTGAGCATGTAGAATATCTTAAAAAGTTCAGAGTCACAGCCAACAGATAAACTGATATTTCACTAGCAACTTTTTACTTTTGACCCTGTATAAAGTATACATCTAAAATATGCAAATTGAGACAGACACCCTCTGACTTGAACTGCAACGTTGGCTTTTCCCCAGGTCTCCAGCTTGCTGGCCCACTCTGCAGATTTCAGGTTTGCAGCCTCCATACTCACATGAGGAAACTAAGACTCAACAACAACTAACAACTTGCACTGCTTGAATGGACATTGGTTCAAGATGGCGGAGTGGAAGGACGTGCGCTCACTCCTCCTGTGAGAACACCGGAATCACAACTAACTGCTGAACAATCATCAACAGGAAGACGCTGGAACTCCCCCAAAAAGATACCCCACATCCAAAGACAAATGAGAAGCCACAATGAGACGGCAGGAGGGGCACAATCACAATAAAATCAAATCCCATAACCGCTGGGAGGGTGACTCACAGACTGGAGAACACTTATACCACAGAATTCCACCCACTGGAGTGAAGGTTCTGAGGCTCACATCAGGCTTCCCAACCTGGGGGTCCGGCAACAGGAGGAGGAATTCCCAGAGAATCAGACTTTGAAGGCTAGCAGGGTTTGACTGTAAGACTTCAACAGGACCAGGGGAAACAGAGACTCCACTCCTGGAGGGCACACACAAAGTAGTGTGCACATCGGGACCCAGGGGAAGGAGCAGTGACCCCATAGGAGACTGCACCAGACCTACCTGCTAGAGTTGAAGGGTCTCCTGCAGAGGCAGGGGGTAACTGTGGCTCACTGCAGGGACAAGGACACTGGCAGCAGAAGTTCTGGGAAGTACTCCTTGGCTTGAGCCCTCCCAGTGTCCGACATTAGCCCCGCCAAGAGACTGCAGTCTCCAGTGCTGGGTTGCCTCAGGCCAAACAAACAACAGGGAGAGAACTCAGCCCCACCCATTGGCAGACAAGTGGATTAAAGTTTTACTGAGCTCTACGCACCAGGGCAACACCCACCTCTACCCACCACCAGTCCCTCCCATCAGGAAGCTTGTACAAGCCTCTTAGATAGCCTCATCCACCAGAGGGCAGACAGCAGAAGCAAGAAGAACTACAATCCTGCAGCCTGCCGAACGAAAACGACATTCACAGAAAAACAGACAAAATGAAAAGGCAGAGGACTACGTACCAGATGAAGGAACAAGATTAAACCCCAGAAAAACAATTAAATGAGGTGGAGATAGGTAACCTTCCAGGAAAAGAATTCAGAATAATGATGGTGAAGGTGATCCAGGACCTCGGAAAAAGAATGGAGGCAAAAATCAAGAAGATGCAAGAAATGTTTAACAAAGACCTAGAAGAATTAAAGAACAAACAAACAGAGATGAACAATACAGTGACTGAAATGAAAAACACACTAGAAGGAATCAATAGCAGAATAACTGAGGCAGAAGAATGGATAAGTGACCTGACAGAATGGTGGAATTCACTGCCAAGGAATAGAATACAGAAAAAAGAATGAAAAGAAATGAAGACAGCCTAAGAGACCCCTGGGACAACATTAAATGCACCAACATTCACATTATAGGGGTCCCAGAAGGAGAAGAGTGAGAGAAAGGACCTGAGAAAATATTTTAAGAGATTATAGTCGAAAACTTCCCTAACATGGGAAAGGAAATAGCCACCCAAGTCCAGGAAGCACAGAGAGTCCCAGGCAGGATAATCCCAAGGAGAAACACGCCAACACACATAGTAATCAAATTGACAAAAATTAAAGACAAAGAAAAATTATTAAAAGCAACAAGGGAAAAACGACAAATAACATAAAAGGGAACTCACATAAAGTTAACAGATGACTTCTCAGCAGAAACTGTATAAGCCAGAAGGGAGTGGCACGATATATTTAAAGTAATGAAAGGGAAGAAACTGCAACCAAGATTACTCTACCCAGCAAGGATCTCATTCAGATTTGAAGGAGAAATCAAAAGCTTTACAGACAAGCAAAAGCTAAGAGAATTCAGCACCACCAAACCAGCTCTACAACAAATGCTAAAGGAACGTACTGCTAACTCGGAAACACAAGAGGAGAAAAGGGCCTACAAAAACAAACCCAAAACAATTAAGAAAATGGTCATAGGAACATACATATTGATAATTACCTTAAATGTGAATGGATTAAATGCTCCAACAAAAAGACACAGGCTCGCTGAATGGATACTAAAACAAGACCCATATATATGCTGTCTACAAGAGACCTACTTCAGACCCAGGGACACATACAGACTGAAAGTGAGGGGATGGAAAAAGATATTCCATGCAAATGGAAAACAAAAGAAAGCTGGAGTAGCAATACTCATATCAGATAAAATAGACTTTAAAATAAAGACTGCTATAAGAGATAAGGAGGGACACTCCATAATGATCAAAGGATCAATCCAAGAAGAAGATATAACAGTTATACATGTTTATGCACCCAACACAGGAGCACCTCAATACATGACGCAAATGTTAACAACCATGAAAGGAGAAATCGACAGTAACACAATAATAGTAGGGGACTTTTAACACCTCACTTACACCAATGGACAGATCATCCAGACAGAAAATTAATAAGGAATCCCAAGCTTTAAATGATACAACAGACCAGACAGATTTAACTGATATTTATAGGACATTCCATCCGAAAACAGCAGATTACACTTTCTTCTCGAGTACATTCTCCAGGATAGATCACATCTTGGGTCACAAATCAGGCCTCGGTAAATTTAAGAAAACTGAAACCATATCAAGCATCTTTTCCAACCACAATGCTATGAGATTAGAAATAAATTACAGGGAAAAAAAACGTAAAAAACACAAACACATGGAGGCTAAACAATACGTTACTAAATAACCAAGAGATCACTGAAGAAATCAAAGAGGAAATCAAAAAATACCTAGAGACAAATGACAATGAAAACACAATGATCCAAAACCTCTGGGATGCAGCAAAAGCAGTTCTAAGAGGGAAGTTTATAGCAATACAATCCTACCTCAAGAAACAAGAAAAATCTCAAACAAACAATCTAACCTTGCACCTAAAGGAAATAGAGAAAGAAGAACAAAGAAAACCCAAAGTTAGTAGAAGGAAAGAAATCATAAAGATCAGAGCAGAAATAAATGAAATAGAAACAAAGAAAACAACAGCAAAGATCAATAAAACTAAAAGCTGTTCTTTGAGAAGATAAACAAAATTGATAAACCTTTAGCCAGACTCAGCAAGAAAAAGAGAGAGAGGACTCCAATCAATAAAATTAGAAACGAAAAAGGTGAAGTTACAATGGACACTGCAGAAATACAAAAGCATCATAAGAGACTACTACAAGCAACTCTATGCCAATAAAACAGACAACCTTGAAGAAATGGACAAATTCTCAGAAAGATATAACCTTCTAAGACTGAACCAGGAAGAAATAGAAAATATGAACAGACCAATCACAAGTAATGAAATTGAAACTGTAATTTAAAAATTTCCAACAAACAAAAGTCCAGGACCAGATGGCTTCACAGGTGAATTCTATCAAACATTTAGAGAAGAGCTAACACCCATCCTTCTCAAACTCTTCCAAAAAATTGCAGACGAAGGAACACTCCCAAACTCATTCTATGAGGTCATCACCACCCTGATACCAAAACCAGACAAAGATACTACAAAAAAAGAATATCACAGGCCAGTATCACTGATGAATACAGATGCAAAAATCCTCAACAAAATACTAACAAACAGAATCCAACAACACATTAAAAGGATCATATACCATGATCAAGTGGGGTTTATCCCAGGAATGCAAGGATTCTTCAATATAAGCAAATCAATCGCTGTGATACAACATATTAACAAACTGAAGAATAAAAACCATATGAGCATCTCAATAGATGCAGAAAAAGCTTTTGACAAAATTCAATACCCATTTATGATAAAAAATCTCCAGAAAGTGGGCACAGAGGGAAACTTCCTCAACAGAATAAAGACCACATATGACAAACCCACAGCCAACATCATTCTCAATGGTGAAAAACTGAAAGCATTTCCTATAAGATCAGGAAAAAGACAAGGATGTCCACTCTCACCACTATTATTCAACACAGTTTCGGAAGTCCTAGCTACAGCAATCAGAGAAGAGAAAGAAATAAAAGGAATCCAAATTGGAAAAGAAGTAAAACTGTCACTGTCTGCAGATGACATGATACTATATGTAGAACATCCTAAAGATGCCACCAGAAAACTACTAGAGCTAATCAATGAATTTGGTAAAGTTGCAGGATACAAAATTAATGCACAGAAATCTCTTGCATTCCTACACACTGACAACAAAAAATCAGAAAGAGAAATTAAGGAAACAACCCTATTCACCATTGCAACAAAAAGAATAAAATACTTAGGAATAAACCTACCTAAGGAGGTAAAAGACCTGTACTCAGAAAACTATAAGACACTGATAAAAGAAATCAAAGATAACACAAACAGATGGAGAGACATACCATGTTCTTGGATTGGAAGAATCAATATTTTGAAAATGACTATACTGCCCAAAGCAATCTACAGATTCAATGCAATCCCTATCAAATTACCAATGGCATTTTTTACAGAACTAGAACCAAAAGTCTTAAAATTTGTATGGAGACACAAAAGACCCTGAATAGCAAAAGCAGTCTTCAGGGAAAAAAACGGAGCTGGAGGAATCAGACTCCCTGACTTCAGACTATACTACAAAGCTACAGTAATCAAGACAATATGGTACTGGCACAAAAACTGAAATACAGATCAGTGGAACAGGATAGAAAGCCCAGCGATAAACCCATGCACCAATGTTCAACTAATTTATGACAAAGGAGGCAAGGATATACAATGAAAAAAAGACAGTCTCTTCAATAAGTGGTGCTGGGAAAACTGGACAGCTCCATGTAAAAGAATGAAATGAGAACACTCCCTAACACCATACACAAAAATAAACTCAAAATGGATTAAAGACTTAAGTGTAAGACTGGACACTTTAAAACTCTTAGAGGAAAACACAGGAAGAACACTCTTTGACATAAATCACAGCAAGACCTTTTTTGACCCACCTCCTAGAATAATGGACATAAAAGCAAAAATAAACAAATGGGACCTAATGAAACTTAAAAGCTTTTGCACAGCAAAGGAAACTATAAACAAGATGAAAAGACAACCCTCAAATGGGAGAAAATATTTGCAAATGAATCAGTGGACAAAGGATTAATCTCCAAAATATATAAACAGCTCATGCAGCTCAATATTAAAAATCAAACAACCCAATCAAAAGATGGCCAGAAGACCTAAATAGACATTTCTCCAAACAAGACATACAGATGGCCAAGAGGCACACGAAAAGACGCTCCACATCACTAATTATTAGAGAAATGCAAATCAAAACTACAATGACCACCTCACACCAGTTAGAATGGGCATCACCAGAAAATCTATGAACTACAAATGCTGGAGAGGGTGTGGAGAAAAGGTAACCCTCTTGTACTGTTGGTGGGAATGCAAATTGATACAGCCACTGTGTAGAAGAGTATGGAGGTTCCTTAAAAAACTAAAAATAGAGTTACCATATGATCCAGCAATCCCACTACTGGGCATATACCCAGAGAAAACCATAATTCAAAAAGACACATGCACCCCAATGTTCATTGCAGCACTATTTACAATAGCCAGGTCACGGAAGCAACCTAAATGCCCATTGACATACAAATGGATAAAGAAGATGCGGTACATATATACAATGGAATATTACTCAGCCATAAAAAGGAACGAAATTGGGTCATGTGTAGAGACGTGGATGGACCTAGAGACTGTCATACAGAGTGAAGTAAGTCAGAAAGAGAAAAACAAATATCGTATATTAATGCATATATGTGGAATCTAGAAAAATGGTAAAGATGAACTGGTTTGCTAGGCAGAAACAGAGACACAGATGCAGAGAACAAACGTATGGACACCAAGGGGGAAAAGCTGGTGGGCGGGGGTGGTGGTGGGATGAACTGGGAGATTGGGATTGACATGTATACACTAATATGTATAAAACAGATAACAAGAACCTGCTGTATAAAAATAAAATAAAATTTTTAAAAAACAGTTGAATGAAAATAAAATAAAATATGCAAGTTATTTATAATAGTATTATAAATTTGGAAATTTCTTATTCTCAGGCCATTAGCATTATATTAATGTTCAGACAATAATTATCAGATACAATACTTTCATCATATTAACATCAGATAATCAATGGTGAATATGTACAAAATAATTAATTTAATATGAGGAAGAGGATTAGCCTTGACTCAATAACAATATATGGTAAGATTGAAAAAATGTTTTAGTTATTAATCAGAAGCAGCCTAAAAGTATATCTGGTCCCCAAATAATTAGGAACACATAATCATCATTCACTGCCTACAAAGACTCTGTTAATTGAATAATCAATTCAGAAAGTTTTCCTATTTTGTAGTCCAAAGGTGGAGCTTGATCTCAAACAGTAAGACAGTCTGAGTGCAAAAAATTAGGTGAATTTCCTAAATCCTTCCAACAGAGTGCACTCCAAATTCGCCAGTAACTAATTCATTTTATTAATTCAGTTCAATCTGTTGCTTCCTAGAGCTACCAAATGTTTTCTTTGGCATCATGTTTATAATCAAAATGTTTGCTTTAAAATTAA
This sequence comes from Delphinapterus leucas, assembly GCF_059928025.1. Classification (NCBI taxonomy): domain Eukaryota; kingdom Metazoa; phylum Chordata; class Mammalia; order Artiodactyla; family Monodontidae; genus Delphinapterus; species Delphinapterus leucas. The sequence continues at coordinate 79,674,357 of NC_143145.1, read as the reverse complement.
AACATTTGTTTTGGTGACATGAATTTCCAAGAGCAGCTGATTCTTCCCAATAACCGAAATGAAACTAAATTCAAATTGTTATAGAGAATTTTGGCAACTCTCATTGGTATCCAGACTGCCATCATGGGAGAACAAAATGTTTTTGCTTTTAAGATTAGAGACATGACTGAAAACAACTAATATAAAGACAAGTGGCCAGCCATTTAAAATGAACCTGATGAAGAAGCCTGAAAACAAAAGAAAGCTAAATTCTTTGATCTTCGGAACATCAATACATAACTTAGGAAAAGATAAGAAATTAAAGCACTATGACCAGAAAAAGGAAATTAAGTCGTTGTATGGTATAGTAAGTCAAAAGTGAAAAGACACTAAAAGGTAAAGTCGACAAAGTTTCTGAACATGAACAAACAGTCAAGACTTTTGTGTAATACTGTAGACCCTGAAGGGGAAAGAAAAAAGAATGTGGAATTATGGGGTCAATGACTACCTAGGACCTATTTTGATATAAAATGTAAAATAAACACATTGAGGTTTGGTCACTTTGAGATAAGAATGCTGGAACAGAGGACATATATATATATATATATATATATATATTTTTTTTTTTTTTGCAGTACACGGGCTTCTCACTGTTGTGGCCTCTCCCGTTCCGGAGCACAGGCTCCAGGCGCGCAGGCTCAGCGGCCATGGCTCACAGGCCCAGCCGCTCCGCGGCATGTGGGATCTTCCAGGACCGGGGCACGCACCCGTGTCCCCTGCATCGGCAGGCGGACTCTCAACCACTGCACCACCAGGGAAGCCCAGAGGACATATCTTAAGGAGATAGATTCATGAGTCTTGATAGCACGACTATCCCCATCTGTGTGTGACAGAGACAGCAGAGAAAAACACTGGAGGCGGAAGCACCAAAGACATAATGGCACGGGGATATAGTTTTTAAGAAAAAGGTATATGGGGAGCTACCGAGTCCAATTCACAATGTGACGGGGGATTTCTAGAGAAAAGCAGATTTATTAACTTGAATGAGTTTCTATCACGTCATGAGTGGAAGAGACTGCCAACCCATTTTGTGTGATCAATGCAGGAACTTACAAGGCAGACACAAGAGGGGCTCGATTTGGTTTTAAAATTCAGGTTTAACACTCAAAATAATGTAAAAGTATTTTTCTCTGTAATTCTGCAAGCCCAGAGATCAAGACAGGAAGAGCAAAAGAAATTAGGAATCTGGATATTTAGTTAAAATACTAATATATTTGTATGTGTGTGTGTGTGTGTGTGTGTACACAAACCCACAATTGGGTACCCTTTTAAAACATGTCATGTCTTTACAGGAGGAAGAATTTGATCTAAAAAGATCTACTATATACAGGGTAAAAGAGTAGGGAATCCTTTGGAGGAAATGAAAAGAATGAATGTGTATATTCAGTTCTTATAGATAATAGCTGAGGGGGTTATAAAATAAGGCTAAATCAAATTGATTGGCAGCAAGGGAGAAGTAATATTAAAGAGAAAGTGATAAGAAAGGAAAATCACATCTATGGTGATACACTCTAGGAATAATAAAGTAATTATAGTGAAGACACTATGGGAATATGCAGCATGTACAAAGGGAGGTGCTAGAGGCTACATGAATATTATTTAAAGTTCATTGGAAAAAATGAACTGGATAATATGAAAAATGCAATTAGATATTGTCCTATCTGCTGGATTCATAAGTGAGCCAACGTTTTTCATTACAAATAGTTTTTAGATCAACCCAATAGTAACAGAACTTTCTTGTTTAGACATACTCAGTTCGGCTGAAAAATCTTTTAATTCCACTAGTAGTCTGTAGAATTAACTTGATTCAAATTATTTAGCCTTATTACTTAGTAGGTAACTTGCTCTAGATCAGCATTGCCTTGACTCTTTTCGTATAGCTGTATACAGAAATTGAGTTGAAAATTTCTATGTTTGACACCTGTGTAGCGATATTATTTCAGTAATCATAAACAGACACACACATACTAAAGAGATCAAAACTCCATTTCAAAGAAAATTTTCTTTTTGTCATGTATCACTATACTCACAGTAAAAATTCAGGACACTCAGGAAAATACTGAAGTAATTCAAGAAATTAAATTCAAACCAGGCAATTCAATTATGAAATTCAGAAGTGATTTTTATCTCATTTGGGCTGTTTCTATCTCTCTTCCCACAAATCTATCTCGATTCTCTGAATAAGAAAGAGAATATGGACTCGTGATAGAATTATGATAGCAAGCTTAGTACAACTGGTAATGATCGTAGTCTCTGCCACAACAGCAATCTCTACAACAGTCTCCAAGCAGAGGTGAGTCAGCTAAAAACTGCAAGAACGGAGATCACTCTTTATCTGCCTCAATTTATTCACCTCCCATGTGACATAAAGGACTTTCCCAGGTTCCTCGCGTTTATACTGAGTTTCAAGGTTACAGCCTTTTAGATGTAGACTGTGATGCTCATATATCAAACAAACTAGCAAGAGCCACCTGACAGTTGTTTTTGTCTTTCCTCTTCTAATTCTACACAAATAGTTTTCTTGACTTAAGTAATCCTAAATATGCGTGGTTCAATCTCCTTCACTTCTACCTAATGCATACTTCCCATCCACACCCTAAAAAACTGCACTCAGAAACAAGCCAACATCCAATGATGGAAAAAGTGACGCAACTCACTGTAATCAAACATCAGTTTCTATGGGTCTTGAATTGACAGGACTAAACAAAATAGAGAACACGGTATTTTGTGCCTTACTCACGTAAGTGAGCATACAAGATGCAAATGAGTTGCCATCGTAAGTTTTAATGACAGACCTGAGTATGAAGATTAAAAATAAGGAGCTCTCGGGCTTCCCTGGTGGCGCAGTGGTTGAGAGTCCGCCTGCCGATGCAGTGGACACGGGTTCGTGCCCCGGTCCGGGAAGATCCCACATGCCGCGGAGCGGCTGGGCCCGTGAGCCATGGCCGCTGAGCCTGCGCGTCCGGAGCCTGTGCTCCGCAACGGGAGAGGCCACAACAGTGAGAGGCCCGCGTACCGCAAAAAAAATAAATAAATAAAAATAAAAAATAAAAAAAATAAGGAACTCTAGAGATCCATTAGTAGAACAAAACCAAAAAAGATTAAAAAGTACTATTGTTTTGAGTAACTTTAGTCAGTTTTTTTTGAAATTTTTATCCTCTTCAATTAGTAAGAAATAGCTTTCAGATGACAAAATGATATATGTTGCACTGTTAGTTGCAAACACACACTCAAATCTAATGAGAGGAGACCAGGAAAAATAACTGATAACATACTCAGAGTAGAATTATTATGTCTTATGACTAAGTTGGCTATGGAAGCTTTCTCTTTATCAATGAAAATGTCTCTCTGTTGTCAAGGAGCACCTTGACAATGGTACAGTTTAAAATACTGAAATACTTTATTTTAAAATACAGGCACATAATAAAGTGAAACTCTAGTAGTTTATTATTATATCTTCTAACCATTTAATACATATATGATATTATCAGGTGAATTAAAATTATAGTGCTTTGCTTTTGTTTCACAAGGAAAAAAGACAGTAAATGGGCAATAAGATAAATATTATGACATAGTCTTTCTTACCAGGAATAAATCAGTCATTAATTTTAAGAAGTTTTGTGGCAGAATGGATGCACTGCAAGTTCAAGTCAACTAAAGCCATTTCTTGATGTTCTCAAATTGTTTAAAATGGTGTCTAAAATGAATAAAAAGGGATACATAGATGCCTGTAAATGCTGAAAAGGAGAATTCCATTTCCTTACATTTAGAGTCGTGTTTCGTTGCGTTTTCAAATTTTTAACTGGAGCCTTCAGAGCTAATTTCATGTTGATAAAACTGACCTTTGGTTCATCCTCTTCCAAAAATAAATGGCTTTGATTTAAGTAAACAAAAATCAAACCAACCTTCAAAATATTTTTACACATTTACACTTTTCATGAAAAGTATACTCTTTTCATAAAAGTTATACTCTTAGTTACTAGGTAACAAAACTTAGCCTATTATTTCAATGTAAAAAGAAATAACAACTTGCATGGTTATTATTTTGAGTGCCTTTGTTTCCGCCTTGGTTACTACATTACTTTGTTAAGTTACACTCATTGAAATGTTTTCTTTTTCAGGTCTAATTGAAGATTATTCTGCTACCCTGACTTGTCAGCTGTGAGGTTCTTTACACTCTGCTTTGCTCTGCTCTCACCTGAGCCTGGCCTATTTCCAAAGATCTATTAGCAATGGGATTTTAATGAGTGACAGAAAGAAGAGGGAGCTTACAGTCTTTATGCAAGTTCAGAATTCATGATGACTACGGAAAAGTACAACAGTGAAAGGCAGAAAAAAGAAAAAAAAAAAGAATGAATAAAATGTTTGGGTTCCGACGTTAAATGATTGAAACAGTTTCTATTTAAATGCAAATTTGATTTTTTAAAAGATGGGACTACCAGTAACTGCACCCTAAATGGTAAACTGAAAATCAATTTGAAATATGGGATGAATAAAGTATATGTGGACTTTCTGGGAATAATTTTTTATTATGAAAACCTTGATGCATTTTCCTTTGCTCAATCCATCTTATAGACTTTGGACAGCTATGTCTGAGATGAAATGCAAACATTTTTTAATTTGTTTAAGCACAGACATGATCAGCTCACTAGAACCTTCCTTGTTCATTCAAGTCAGATTTCACAAAATAATGATCAATAGTATGATGTATGTAAAATACAAGACCAAAAATAAGAGTTTAACTGCAGCATTATAATGACCAACAGTCACTATGTGTTTTTTACGATGTTGGGGAAATCACTTTTAAAAAATGGAAATCACTACATTCTATTGATTCAGGAACAGAATCTTCAGACATAATTCAGCAGAGTTGACACTTTCAAATACATAAAATGTGACATCCGCGCTTACAAATGCACTACACAGGCTGTAAATCATCAAAGAGAAAAACAGTTCAATGTCATTTCAGCCACTGTAAGCTATGGTTTACAAATACAACTGAAAGATAAAAATAGTCATACTGTCTCTATGACATCTAAACCACTTTTCTATTGCAGTAGCCCACGTTCTAATTTATCTTTGTGGTTGAATAACACACAATCAATTGTAAGCAACTAGTGTAGTTAGATTCCAGTCAACTTCAATTTTCTATAGCTTTATCTTTTCTCCCACTGAGGTGACTTTTAGTAATGTCCACAACACACTATCTCAATTTTTGTGGTTGCTTATGTATGTCAAGCTTTTAGTCATCATTCTAAGGGCTAATATATGACACTAATCCATAAACGAAACATATTTTAAATAGAGACATTAGCACTTGTATGCATTATAATAATTAAAGACCTATATTCCACTAGGAAAAGAAGTTTTTTATTAGATTTAAAATAAGACCTGAAAGAGCATGGTCTTTGTGTAAGATTCCTGGTTCTACCACTTATTAACTATGAAAATTCAAGCAAATTATTTAACCCCTATAGGAATCAGGTAACTCATCTGAAAAAATTGGATAAAAATTCTTATCATTCAGGGGCAGTTTTAAAGATTAAGTGAGACAACGTAAATACCTAATAGAGTGCTTGACATGTACTCCATGTAACATAGTAAATGGTGACTATTATTATTAATGTTGGGTTATTTTTTATTATTATCATTGGTGGAATAATAAAATAGCACACTTTCTTCTGTGGCCATAGTAAACAGCAATGTTTGTTCACTTAGTCCAGCATTGAAAGAACTCCAGCACAGTAACCTATACCTGAAATATATGTGATTATACTTTAATTTTATTCTGCAAATAGTGCTAATATTTAACTATTTTTAGAAATTTATTTTGTGTAATCGTAACATGAAAATGTCATTATCATAAGTGGTTTTTAAAAATTCTACAGTAAAAATGATTATAGCAAGTATTACAACCTAGGTATCATGTGTTTAAATTACTGAATAGAGCTAAAAGGAAGGTAGGTATAAATGAGTAACAATTGCTGGTAAATGGGAACCTATACATATCGATAGGGATTTTATCACATTTTTGCATTTCTAAATAGTAACTTATTACAACCTGGAAAAGTAAAAACTATCACAATAAACTATAACTAGTTTTCTAATAGAATTCACTTCCTAAACAGCCATCAGTTACCAAATTTCTATCATCCTTTTTTTTTTAATGAGCATGAAACAATGAGGAACGACCTGTTAATAATCAAGTTGGTCTCTGGAATGACCAAGACTTGCTCACTGACAACCTTCTTGGAACTGAAACGGTGTCTTTCATTTTTCTCCAAGGTACTTGCTGCAGTGAAGCTCGAAGCCGACTATCTTGCTACCCACCAGCCCTCTGGCCCATGTTATGTTGAAAGAGCACCGCTGTCCTGGGTGGATTTAAAGCTATTTGTTTAGCAGTTTGGATGCATTTTTCTTCTCAAATCTTTTTATTAGTAAAAGCAGCACAGCCAGGGTCTGTGCCTAGCAGACCATTCTAGGCACAGCCTTGGGCTGCCCTCCTGCCTCGGTTTGCCAAATGTGCATATACAGTGATTGTCTAAAGCACTCCCTGTCACAGGCTCTTGCTCATGGAGACGTTTTGCATGGATTCCAGATTAATGTTTGAATAAGCCCAGCAATGCACTTCGACTTTCATTTGTCAGAGAACGAATGTTCTCTGAACATTCACGTTTTAGAGTCATTGTGTCCACGCTGCTTTTCTTTAGTAAAAGAAAAGATTTGACATATAACTCCTAAGCCTCTGGTCTTCGCACACGTACGCGGGAACATACACTACGAGATTCCTGACAGAGAACAAAAGACATAGTTTCAGAAAAACTGGGATGCTGTCTTCCTAACTCACTAAGTCCTATCACTGGCTTTTAAAGTAATCCCGTGCCCTGATGGATTTACGTCCTCTTTTGGAAAAGTAGCTGCTGTTCTATTATGATGGACGTTTTCCTTGGGAGAAGGAAGGGGGGGTGGGGAAGGAAAAATGTTGTAATTGGGTATACGCTTAGATCTTTTTGATTGGAGTCCTGTAATTCTATCCGCATTGTCAAGGACTGCTAGATTGCAATCTTATCAAGAACAGGTGTCACTTCTTTTCTATACTTTATATTTCTCCCAAAGGGCCTAATGTATATCTCGCCCTCTGATAACATTCATTAAATATTGACGGAGTGGCTGCAATACCAGCAACCTTCTTTAAAACGTAATATTTAACTTTGGCCTTGGACATACCACTGGCCCTTAATTCTTAAGACACTAACTTTAAATAGATAATTGTAATAAGTTGACCGAAATTTAGAATTTGTCTACTTCCAGACTAAAAAATAAATAACTCTTCGAGAAAACTCCATTTAAATGCAGGCATTTTAGTTGTGTCTTCTAATATTCCAGTGCCTCCAGGAAACCTCCTTCCTAACTCTAGAATGTATAGATTTCTCTTAAACTTCCATTAGGAATAATGCTGAGTACAGGCATGAGTTGGGTACACACTTGCCAATAGACAGAATCATGTTGGAATTGGGCAGCAAAATCCTGGACCACCAAGGTTCAGAGAAACTAGAAGTGCCTTAGCGTAGCACCCTATGCCTGACAACAAGGCCCTGCCAGCCCCTTGCATTCTCCTAGTGATCACAAAACCAACCACCACTTTTCACATGTTCTTGGAGCTGTCAGCATCACCACTGCTCTGCAGGGAAGTATGGAGTTGTCACAACTTTTTTCAGTTAAGAAACCTTTTTTTTTTTTTAATTATACTCTGTCATTTGACACAGTTCAATGAAATTATTCTTTCTTGAAAAGTTAATTTAACCTACCGGGACTATGTCTAAAATTGGTAGAAAAGAGGAGTAACACATGAACCGCAATGCATGAACTTTTCAGTAGAAGACCATATGTATAATGTTTTACGTGATGCATGGGAGTTGTAAACTAGTTTCTAGAGTTTAGAACTGTACATCTCAAAGTGTAAACCAAGGCTCTATATTCAGAGAAAATATGAAGGGATCTGAAACATTCAGTCGGGGATAGAAGTCAATGAACAAAATTTGAATAATGATATCTGATTAATGTAACTTGTTTACAACCAAACCACAGTTTAAAGAGGAAGGAAATAAATTGTTGAATGAACAACAGAACCTCTTCCAATTCTTTCTGGAAACTGTGGGTACTAAGTAGATAATAAGTAACGGGGTAACACTATGGGTAATAAGCAAGTAAATAAATAAAAGAAGTGTTGGCATTTTTGAGCAAACTTGATTAATCATTCTGTCCATGAAGTTGTAACATATGCTGACGTTATTCAAATATTTTCTAAAGATATTAAACTACATGAGTAAAAACAACGTTGACATATGGGATAACCAACTTTGGGGAAGTCTGAGAAGTTGGAAGGTTATCAGCTATAGCACTGATAACATAAGTGAGGAAAATATTTCTTTCTTAAGAAGACCCTAGTTACTTTCAAATTTAGCATGCCAATTTTTCCATGCAGTTATCTTTTACCTGCTTCACTTCCACTGAATTCAAATTTGAACTCATGATTATTTGGGCTTTCAAAATAGATAAAGTATACTACACATTTATTTTTCATTTTTATAGATTAAAATTATTTCTTTTTACTCTTATCAGTTTCTTTCGTCAAATGCAAACTTTAATTGGAGTGATTTCCATTTTCCTCAGGTCAACTGGTAAAAGACTGGTTAAATTATGTGTGCATTTGCTTGAAGGAGAAGACTATGCTCTATCCAGATTCACAAGTCTCATCTTAATTAACCACATTTTGAGGCTAATTTAGTGATAGAATGAAATATATTAAAGAAACTGTACAGGTTTAAATCGCTGTCTGTGAGATAAGATTTTTAATGGATAAACGAGAAACAGTGGGAGTTCCATTGACTACACCCACCTTTTAATAAAAGAAAAAAAAAAAATCTGTGCTCACTGAGACCCTGTCCTGTCAGAGGGGCTGCAGCGAAGTATACGTGTTCCCGTCTGCCAGGCCTGCCCTAAGCTGTGAAGGGACACGGTCCGTGTGGCAACCCACTCCTTCATCTGAAGGTGGGTCCTTCCGTAAGGAGACACAAAAGTCATTGCTCCAGAAATCACGTGAGACTTAACCAGTCGTAAAGCCTGCAGAGTTCCGTGGGAATGACGCATTCCAAGAGAAGTCTCTCAGTGTGGTGGCCTCCTCAATGGCAACAAAATTTCTCATGGTGGTGGCCTCGTGGCATTTTTTCCCCCTGGAAAACTCACTGGCCAATCACACTGTCTAGCTATAAAGATGGCCACATTCGTAACCATCGGTGAGTCAATTTCTTAACAGAATTTGGCACATTACAAATATTCAGTTAACCTGGATTAAAGCTACGAACAATGCTTTTTCTTAGGGAGCACAAAGGGAAGAGTGGGGCGAGGAAGATTTCAGTAGATACTTCACTCCAGTTCTTTTTTCTGGCTTGAATTTTGTTTAGTTTTTCTTCCTTCCCTCCAGCTCTCTATCCCTCCTTCCCTCCCTCCCTCCCTTCCTCCCTTCCTTCCTTTCCTTCCTCCCTCTCTCCCTTCCTTCCTTTCTTTATTCATTAATTCTTTCCTTCCTTCTTCTCCTCTTTTTTTTTCTTTCTTAATGAGTACAAGTCTCCCAGGAGCACCCATTCTCATCTTCCACCTTGAATTCTCTTGGTTCTTCCATCTCCCCTTTCCTTCCCACTCCCTTCCTCTTCCACATTCTACCTTTTCCTTTTTCTTTACTTTCTAACGGAGGTAGAGTATATTCTTTTAGATCCCTCCCTTTTCCACTGTAAGTTCCAGACTCTATTTCAGGACAATCAAATATAAAGTGAGCAGCTCCCAGTTTTGCACCTTCTGCTGCCATTTAATCTCACCTGCAGCATTGCACCAGCAAAGGGCAAATGTGAAATAGGCAAGAAACATGCAAATGAAACATGTATTTAAAAATCTGACCAGCTGTCAGTAATTTGTAACACAGATTTGGAATAAACATGGAAGGAGAATAGGATGTCTCCTTTAGAGTTTTTGTTTGATTTAGAAGATTAAAGAGCTGTTGGGTTCCTATCAGAACTATACTCTGGGGTGGGATAGGGAGGGTGGGAGGGAGGGAGAGGCAAGAGGGAAGAGATATGGGAACATATGTCTATGTATAACTGATTCACTTTGTTATAAAGCAGAAACTAACACACCATTGTAAAGCAATTATACTCCAATAAAGATGTAAAAGAAAAAAAAAGATCTTTAAAGCTTGTTTAAGATATAAAATAGTGCAGAATTTATGAGCATAGGCTCTAGAATTTGGTCTGGATTCACTTCTAGTTCTTCCACTTAAGTAGTTATAAAATCTTGGGCTAGTTTCTTAAAATCTAGAAGCCTGAGTTTTCTTATGAATAAAATGAGGATACAAAGAGTATTTAATGAAAACATTATTGCAAATATTAAATGATACAGTGTAAATAAAATGTTTAATAAGGTACCTTATACTCAAAAAGCAGGTCATAAATATGTTAGTAATTATTACGCCTATTATTATTACTGTATTTCAGAAAGACCATCATGGAAAAATTTAAATATTGCAAAAGACAGCTGAAGTATTTTAGGTGGGAAGCTGCTGAGACGATAATATTAAAATCTTGCATATAATTTTACGAATGAAGGGGTCAACCAAAATTGAAATGTAATATCTGAGAAGGTTTCATTTACAGTTACCTCTCTGCCTGCCATAATCACTCTGGATTCCACCACGAGGCAACGGGTTTTGATGGGAGTGTGATCCCAGTTGTATCACCTGATAGCTGTATGAGATTATGAAAGCCATTTAACCTTTCTAAATCTCGGTCCTCACAGCCCTCTTCAACAAAACTGGGCTAATAATGCCTACCACACGGAGTTACTGTGAAGATCAACTATAACGATACATTCGATGCTTTATAATCAGCCAGGTGCTATCATTGGCATTCACTGCACTAAGGAAAATACAGGTTATTTCTCCTATAGACACAATCGCTATGAAAAACAAATGAGTTAAGGGACAGGACCAGCAGGGGTTTTGAAAAAAGATCACTGTGCATGTTCCCTCCACTGGCCTCCCTGATAAAGTCCAGGTTGCCGGTACACGTGTACGTTTGCATACCTGAATCACAGTGGTAACAGTCGTGATAGTAAGAAAGGGTGTTTCTCGTCATTGCTCTCTGAAATGAAATACAGCTAGTGCCTCTGAGAAAAGAGGTATGCTTGGTTAAAGGAAGAACTCATGGAAAAACCATGAAGCTAATTTCAGACATACTGTTTTTTTTAGATCCCTTTTCACTTGGCTCATGGAACATGTCAGTATTGACAATTACGCATAATTGATCTAAAGACCACAAAGATACAGGTAGTAACTGGACATATGTAACAAAAGCCAAGGTAACAAAGAGACCAAGGATTAGCCTGCCACCAATGTGGTTTCAATCCATCAAAAACTCTTTCCTTTGGAGGAACATCCTATTTATTTCTATTCTATATCCTCAGCACGATGAGCAGCTTTCCTGTGTGGAAGAATCCCTGCCCCCAAAGCAACCTCACCCAGGAAAGTCTACTGAAAACAGCCTTGTTTGTGTGCTGGTTTTTTAAAGGAGCTTAAGCTTTCTGGACATGGCAGGCTGGGTTGGCAAAACTCAGCAAGTCCTTTTTCAAGTGTCTTGAAATCTTCTTACTAATATCTTTACTTGTTCATCATATCTTTCAAACTCGGTTAACTCTGGTCTGCAGGATAGGTAGCCCTGTCACCTACTGTGTAGAACTTTTGATCAAGGTATTTAACTTCCCCCATCTCTTCTTATCAGCTTCCTAATTGATGAGAATAATGCTAATAATAATAATACCACCTCTCTTTGGGATTTACTTGAAGATTAAGTAAGATTATACATGGAAACTCCAATCCTGATTCCTGGTTCACAATAATAACCCCAATATCTTAGCTTCTCTCCTGCCACCTCTACTCTGGGGCCTGTGTCACCTGCTTTCTCTTGCAAACAGCAATTCAACACACTACCACTCCTTAAAGGAACATAGTGATGGCAGAAATGCCACAGGGAGGAATTCATTAAAGGTCATGGTGAAGCTGGACACACGAATTCAAGGGGGAAGGAATTCAATTCCAACGTGGCCTGATCTGACTTTTTACGGTCAAATCATCCCTGGGTGGAGCAAGGTCACCCTGGTGGCATCAAACTCCCCTCCTCCCCATCACCCTGGCCTCCTCTCAACAAAATGCAATCAACCTTTTGATTCTTTAATGTGGCTACAGGAAAAATGCAGTACTGCAAGGTTTAGGAATTTAATGGTGAAGTGAACCAATAAGCAATCTGATATGTGGATTAGTGGCAATTGGAGCACCTTTGATTACTAGGGTTTTAAAATATATATATTTTTTTAATTAATTTATTTATTTTTGGCTGTGTTGGGTCACTGCTGCACGCGGGCTTTCTCTAGTTGTGGCAAGCGGGGACTACTCTCGGTTGTGGTGCGCGGGCTTCTCATTGCGGTGGCTTCTCTAGTTGCAGAGCACGGGCTCTAGAGCGCAGGCTCAGTAGTTGTGGCGCACGGGATTAGTTGCTCCCCGGCATGTGGGATCTTCCCGGACCAGGGCTCGAACCCGTGTCCCCCGCACTGGCAGGCGGATTCTTAACCACTGCGCCACCAGGGAAGCCCCTGATTATTAGTTTTGAACAAGAGTCTTAATCCCATGTTTGGAGAAGGGTCAGGGGAGCTCAAGGAATAGACATTTCAGCAATAAGTTTGGGGCACACTAGGCATATTGGGAGGGGAAGTGAGGGTGAAGCAAATGGACGAGGGAGGCCCAAGGCAGTGGGGTATTTGGAGAGTGAGATTTAAGAGACGTTGGCTCCCCCACGGGAATGGACAAGCGCCCACAGAGAACTTACCCTGCCCAGGGAGAGGCTTCAAGTCTCAACCACAGACCTCACACGCAATCACATTTTTTCTTGGAAAAAAAAAAAAAATCTGATCTAAAAATCAGAATCAGGATATTATTTTCACTATAGAAAAGGCTTCCGGAATTATAACTAATGGAATAAAAACTAGGAAATTAATTTGTATTAATCCTCATAATTGTATCTTTCTTTAATAAAATATCTATCAAGACCATAGCACATTTAAAAAAAGAATCATCTTTGTGCAAACATCTCACTTTCTCTTTGACTTCAAAAAATACAGAATCATAGGGAGGTGAGGAAACTTAGTCTCTCTACTTTACCCAGAAGGAAACTAAGACACAGAGAGTGAAACGACTGGCCCGAGCATGCTCAGCTGGCCAGCAGGAACCAGCAGAAACCTCCCGTCTCCAGGTACTCCTGCTGCACCCACATCTGTTCCCAAAGGTTCAAAAATACCCTAAAAACAAACTGAGTCAGGAAACACTAGTGACAAACAAGCTAACCTGTGGTTAATCGAGTGCCATAGAGTCCTTCGTAATATGCCAGCGGTTCTAGTCCTACTGTTGCTTGCAGTTTACAACTATCAGCCCACGTGCACATATGCCTTCATGCAACTACGGGTCTTAATTCTAGGATTTCCGGCAGGCATGGGGTGAGATAATTCCATACCACCGACTTGCTTTTGCCTTTTTCTCCTAGGACCTTACTCCCGTCCTGGATTTTGGAGTCTGACAGAACTGTTAAGCAAACATTTTATTTGGCATTTTGTCATACGAGGCTACCATCAAACGTCTAATGTACTCCAAGCCATAATGTCCTAAGTATGAGGTTGCAGATGACGTTAAAGAAATCATTCCATAATTTAAAACTCTAGGTTTTAAATTCTGCCTCTCAGATAGTCTTGTATGAGGCACAACTATTCACGTGCTGAGCATACTCTGGCCCCAATTTTCCCCATCTGAATTTAACTGCAACTAAAAGCATTTTAAATTTAATTCAATTTAGTTAAGCAGACTGTGCAAGATAAGTGAAGTCATGTTGTTTCCTTCTGTTTATTTTGATTAGAAAATTAAGCAGCATTTTATGAAATAACCGTGTCTCTCTTTCGAGGAGTAAGTATAACATTAAAACACCTTGCCAGACTCTAAAGGAACCTTTTTCTAAAATCCATTATCTGGTAGGGAGAGAAAGGAAACAGTCATTGTTTTAGAAATGAATAATGTAAAGAAAAAAAACTGTAATCATCCAGCATATTTAGAGAGCGTTATTTATTGAGTATTAATGTATGAAACTGTTATTGGTATATTGAAAATAAGACTTGTACAATGGTGAAGTTGACAATACGTTATTATTCTGTGGGGTACATAAAGAAATTAATGCATTAGCTCAGAAATAAAACAATGATAAGAGTAGCTAAAGATGTGCTTCACAGAAGTTCCTTTAAATCCAGACCCCACAAAAGGTGAATATTGGAAGCCTCTCTGTAAAATTACCAAGTTCACTTTATCTCTCTCAGCACTAACCATCTGAAATTCTCCTGTCATCTGTTTTCATTCTGAATGTTGAGCTGTATTTTCCCCAAGTCTCTGGAAGGGAGGAGGAATCAAAGTCTATGTTGATACGTAGAATCTACACTGCAGCTAAAACTGGAAACGCTTCCTATCGCCAGACAAAGCAATCCAAAATCAAGCAACTGTTAGGTCAAAACTCGTGAAGACAAGATAGAAAAATACACTGAGGGAAATGCTGATGACCTGCTTAAAGCTTAAATATCTTTGCAGCAAGGACAGTGACAAACAGAGAACGGTTAAGAGTCATCTGGAGTACCAAAATTTCATTCCACAACTGTATTTATTTTTAGCATTTATTATTATTCATTGGGTGCTCCTAGAATAATGGTGGTGTGAATTATGCGTAGCAAAATGGAATGGAGGAATAGTGTTTATAATTCTAAATTTACAAACACGAGAGAAACTGGTAATACTATAGTTATCAAAGGAAATATTAAGGAAATAACTGCTACAAAACCATATGCAACTCAAAAACAGAACAAGACAATGCAAATTTAATGAATACCTTTAATATTAATTACAGAATTCTTAACAATACATTGGGACAGCTCTCTTGGAGAATTCGGCTTACTGTTTAACAGTTTCTGACTAATTTTATTAACCTGTACATCTGAGAGGATCAACCCCCTCTGGGTTTAATTAGAAGAAAATTCAATTTAAATCTAAATGTCAACAGTGGTTACTAATTATGGCAGGGCCCTGGACGGGACAGCAAGTCTGTAATCCAGCAGTTCCCTGGTAACAATTAACACTTTTTCTGAGTTATGAGTGCGTTAGGATATTTTAAAATAAATACGATTCAGCATGGGACACTGCTAATATCCATGGGCCCCTACTGCTAGGTGCAGACATGCAGAAGAGGATGCCAAATTAAATTACAGAGATTTCTCAAACATACAGCTGAATAATAAGCAGCTAC
The DNA here is from genome assembly GCF_059928025.1 of Delphinapterus leucas. NCBI lineage: Eukaryota > Metazoa > Chordata > Mammalia > Artiodactyla > Monodontidae > Delphinapterus > Delphinapterus leucas. Next base: position 79,658,887 of record NC_143145.1, on the reverse strand, counting down.
AAAACTAGGTCAGGGTCGAAAAGCTAGAGCTGAATGCCCCTCCCCCAACATGCAAAATAAATATACCCACTATCTCTGAATAGAAATCATTCTTTTGTTATGCCCTCTGTCAAGAATACATTATTGCAAAATGATATTTATTTCCACAATCTTCACAGCTGTGAGCACGACTGAATTAATCTTTCCAGAACTGATTTCATTTGCAATTTCATGATTACGATTATAAAATGTAAATTTATTACTTAAAAAAGAAATGATTATAAAAGACAGATAAAAAAAGACAGTTCTTTATCTATTGGTTTGCTTTGCTCGATACTAATGGAATAAATAGCTGACTAGCCCTGAAATAAAAACAAACAGTATAAAAATGATTGTAAAAATGTGAAATGAAAGCTAGGAAGACAATAAAAAAATCAGCTCTTTTAACGTAACACATACAGTGATTATGTGGCTCAGAGAAGTAAGTACCAGGACATGCAAATTTTTTCCTGGTGAGGCTAAAGCTTTAATGGTTTAGTCATTTGAGATTTTTCTATTGCTGCCATTCTTTAAATGTTAGCATTAAAGATAATACAGAATATACTTGGGTACTACTAATCTTTTTTTTCAGCTTTCAGTTTTATGCTCTTAAAAGATAATCTCCAGCAGGCCATTTTCAGACTGTTTAATATTGATGACCTAAATAACAAATTAGTTTAAAGAAATCCATATTTATAAGACCTCAATTTTTAGTGGAATTCAGTCACTAAATTGGTCTCTCCTTGAAATATATTGCTTCTTTTAATCAATATTAAGTGCCTACTGTGTGCAAAGAACTGCACTGGATGCCAGGGTATACACAAGAAGACAAGCATGAAGACAAGCATGGCTGGGTTCAGTATTACTGGTAAAATAATAAAGTCAGGTTTTTGTAATAACTAGGACCAAAAAACCATTTATTTTATGCAGTAGCTTTATTTACATTAACTCACTTTTCCCCCCAAACTAGTGACCCATTTTTTAAAAAATATCAATTTAATTTTCCCTGTTTAACACTGTGACTCCTAAATATACAAACACAATTAGTACACATTATATTAAATATACTGAGTGTCAAATGTCTATTTACAGAAAGACCACTGATGGTAACGATGGCTCAACTAAAAAATGAATGCCAATAAATGGTTGTAAGCACTTAAGCTCATAATAGATGAAATAGCATCTTTAAATAAATACTAACATGTTAAAAGTGCTATTTATCATGTCGACTCCATCAATAGAGATCATATTTCTAATACTAGGACTGCATCGGTTAGCTTTCTGCAAAGCAAAAATGCAAGCACTGTCACATTTGCGGTATTCAGCTGGATCCAAACTAGCTGCAGAGGAAAAGGCTATTTAAGCTTATGTGACAAAATAAGCTATGTATATAGAATAAATTATTTTTTACTGCATGATTCCTTTCCATTTGCTTTACCTGTCTCAGAGTCTGAGTTTTCAATAAGCTATTTCTACTTAAGACTTTCATAGCTTTGTAGAATGTGAGTCTGGCAGAGTTTTGGGTCATTCTCCCAATCCAAATATTATCTATCACTCCTCTAGCAGGAAGGTTAATAACTCTTGGCTGAAGATGTCTCTATTGCTTCTTTACTGTTCAGAGCCCTGGACACTTCCACAGGCGTGGAAGGCATCCTTCATCCTTGAAGAGTCCACATTTCACCTCTGGGAGGCACGATGCCTCCACCAGGCTGCTACCATCAGAGTGCTTAGCTTTCAACAAGCAATCACCAGGTTGGTGTTATTACATTTTGCAAGGAAACCTTTAAGTAGGTTGAAATAAACATACCTTGCTTGGCATTGTCATATTGCTTTGTAACTCCACGTTTAAATGAAATATGGAGAAGCCATACCTATATAAACCGTGCCTTGATTTTTTTCTTTTCTTTTCTTTTCCCTTCTCCCTCCCCCTCCATCTCTCGCCTCTCTTCCCTCCCTCCCTCTCTTTCTTTCATCTTTTTTTAAATAGCATTGCGCATCAGAGAGGTTTTCACTAACTCCTTCAGCTTTCTCCAGTATCTTTCAAAAAGCTACCCCAGAGGGAAACTGCGTAACAAGTGTGCCTTGCTGGTTAACTGTAAAGTTCTCTTGAACTAGTAGTTAATGACTGGTTTGTCCTTTCCCCAGGATACCTTTATGATAATTTTCATAGGCATTCCATTATTAGATACCTGTTAGGTTCTGGATCTCTCAGAAGAAAGAAACATGTTCTTTAAAACTAAGTGAAGTGAATAAACAAGAACAATGACATTAGATACATGATAGGCAATATAATAAGACATATTTCTTACGCCAGTTTAAAAATGTAATTTACCGGGTAATATTATTCTGAATGTTGTATTACAAACACAGAACAGGTGTCTAGAACTATTTTCCTACACTTTTAAATGTTAACTCTTTCTCTCTGCTTAACTGAAGCTTTAGTTAAGTAAGATCTTTTGATAACAAAACGGAAGCTCTATAACCACAGCTCAATAATAAGGTGAATGGAAAAACAGTTGGTTTCCGTCGCCCTCAACTGCTTACCTTGATGTGTTCAAGTCAAAAAGAGAAAGAGAGAGTGTATGTTCTCCATTATACCAACAACCACAAAGGCAAACGATAAATACAAAGCACTGTTTTGTACTCCCTGTTGGTATAAAGTCTTTATTTGTTAAATCTTATGAACATTTTATTTTAATTTAGGACCATAAATTTCAAGCAAAGACTGAATGGTTTAACAGTGTCACATCGTTCAAAAAAGTGTTTCCAACCATTAAAATGGTAACGTTTTAAAGAAATCAACAGTGTTATTTTACACCTGATGTCATATTATGGTACTTTCACAGTAACTTCTCGGAGAAGCAGATTTAATCCTTCTGTGGACAAGGACCCAGGTGAGAAAGAAAATACCCTGTGTCCCAGGTGGGTGTGCCAGTGGGAACAGGGAATTAGGAAGATTCTGGGGAATTGCTCCTCCATCCTTCCCCCAACCCTCTACCCTGGCGGTAGAGTTTAGCAATTCCCCAGAAGAACTGCCCTCATGTTTAATTTTAGGATCAGGAAGATTCTAGAGTAGCATTTCCCAAAGTGGGTTCCACAGCATGATGGGAGGTTATACTTAAGCAGGTTAAGTAAGCTGGGACATGCCAGGTTAAACAAAGGTCAACAAGCTTTATTGAGAGATTTCTTCCCAAGGGCTCTGAGTCAGGCAAAAGGATTCTAAATCCATATACTCCATGTGCTTTTCTCACCTCTTTACTGTCTAAGGCGTCTCTGAATTGTTCCACTCCTACGGAGGGACTTCAGAACCTAGGGTAAACTGAAGCTCACTGTGGACTCCCCAGGCTGAGTTCCACAAGTGTGGACCAGAAAGTTCCGGCCTTTCCCCCTTGATTCTAGTAATATGTTGATACTTAATGCCTTTCTTGCTGAAAACACACACACACACACAGAAAACACAACAAATTTCAGGGTACATCCAACAATCCCACTATGATTACCCAGGGCTGAGAACAGAATAATTATAATTAAAAAAGATGCTGATTATTATGGTTGGCCGGACTCACGGCTCACTCTAAATGATTTAAGTTGCCAAGACAGTTCCGTAGACTTCTAAGACGGCTGCGTATATAGTTAAACCTTGTTAATCACTTAATCACTATTGCTACCTTGTTTTAACTTCTTAAAATGGGCCTTCATATTGGGGACTTCGTATTGATCAATAATCTCTATTTTATAGAAATTTTTTCTTGGGTAGGCCCTGATTAATATTCTCACCAGGATAACATCTTTTGCTTTCTTTAATATTTAAAATTCATTTGATTTATTTAATATTCAAAACTTAAACATTATATGTTTTCTAAAATTGAGATATAATTACATAATCTAGAAAAAAGATATGCAATAGATTAATAACCACAGTATTCTTCAGGGCATCAGGTCTTCAAAACGTGCATATTGTTAAGTAAGGTACTTGTTAGCCTTCAGCACTAAAGCCAGATTATTAGCAAACAACTAAGTAAAACCAAGAAAAATCTACAACCCTGACCTTATCAGAATAATTATAGAACCTTTAATGTCCCACAATGCACAGAGAGAAAAAGAACGCAGCAGAGAAAGAGTAGCATGATGCAAACAGACAGAAGTAGGACAGTCATTCTACTTCTTACACAGCAGACACAAAATACTGTGGAAAGTTGAAGAGAATACAAAAATGATCACCAAACCAAAAATGAAATTTTAATTTGTGTCTCAACTGAAAAATATTAAGGAAATGTATCTAAGTAAAATAAAAATAAATTGTAATTTAATTAAGCTACTCCTGTTTTCATATAGATACATAATTGTTGAGGTCAACAAATGTATACTCTTATGCTTGTGTGCATGTATGTGTGTATGTGCATACATATGGCATTTATATTTGACTACATAAAATGGAATGTAAGTATGCATAACATGTGTTTTGGAATCATTACAGATTATTATTTTACTCAATGGACAGTGACTTAATGTCTTACAGTCTGGCTACATAATACTTATAAGTTGACTTGCTACACAAAATATTCTTCTCCTAATGAACTTTGCCTGCATCTCTGCAATAAATCATATTTCTCTGTGTAAGTTTAAAGATGAAAAAAAATACACTTATAAAATAACTGCATGGCACATGGTAGCTACTCAGTTTGTAAAATGACTGAATGAATAAATGAGTGAGTTCTAGATCTTGCCCGTGAGTCATTTCTACAGTGGTAGCTTTCACCTTTCGCTTGGAAGATAGCACTAAGAGTTGTGAGCAGGTGCTTTAAGGGCTAGCCTTCAAAAGCAACTACTTCGCTTCATAAACTATATACTAGGGTTCTACTCAAAATTTCACTTATAAAGGACACAGTTTTTAAGGTAAAAACTGCTGGTCCTTGTTAGGGTTCAAGGATTTCACAGTTGGTTACCACCCCATTTTCCAATCTTTTTTCCTTGTCTTTCACTTGGGACAAACTGAACTACACATTTGTCATTTCCATGACTCCCCACCAAGTGGGGCTTGTGTTGCTCCTTCCTGCACAGGACGCTTTTCCTTATCCTCTCCGCCTGTCTAGAACGTACTCTACTTTCTAGGCCCAGCTCCAAGTCAGAGTTTCTGCATAGCTTCCAAACCGTCCTCACAGCTACGAAACATAAATATGCGTTGATGAATACAGTAGAGTATTTAAGATACAGTTTCTGTCAAAGCCCTAAAATCCCCAAAGCACTCATACGAAAAGGCATCCACTAGTCATACCATCAGACGCCTTAGGATTTCTTTTTAAGTTTCATCTGAAAGTGTTACCATACCCTGCATAAAACAAGCATAGTAAAGTTTATAGTGAAAACTTCTGATAAATATCAACTTTCCTTAAAGTATTATACTTAAAGAGGTATCTGTAGGACACAGTTCAGGTGATATTAATTTTTCCTATGTACAAAAGAAGTTTTTCCTTTTATTAACAGTAGATTTAATTTCCCTAAGATTTTAATTTCTCTAAACAAATGTAACAGCAGAAAATGTCTAAAATTTTCTAACAAAGGAACAATTTATTCCAACCTTTTTTTTTCATGTTACAAAAAAGTCCTATGAAGTCCAAGTGCTCCTGTGCATACCAGGTCCTGCTGGAGGGTGGTGGTTCGAGAGAGAAACACAGTGTGAGATTCCTTGGTAGCTAATAAATACATGACTATTGTCCCTGAAAACACTGCCATCTGTTGTTAGAAGAGAAAGGTCACTTCTGAAATTTTGCCAGGTGATATTTTTTTCTTCACTTGTAGAAAACCTATCTGGGACTGTTTCTTAACTGAGCAGGTCATCCTACAGGAGAGAAAGGTCTCTACGGGAACTACAATTTGGAAGATGTCCAAAGTTCAAAAACAGATTGGTTTTCTCAAATAGTGAAATACTTCTCTAAAACAAGGTGACTCTGTCTATGCAGCTCTTATTAATTACCATATACTGGTCTATACTTTCATTTTCTTCCAAATACATACAGAGAGCCAAAATCATGATTGAAATTCCAACCATCATATCTGGTTAATACTATCTTTTTCTTAATTTTTCCTAAAACTTTCCATTAAATTTTATTAGGCAATAAATGATACAATATTCCCTGTGGATCCATAATAGAAGAGAAAGGAGAAAAATCACCCAAATCATCACCTAGTCAGCCTCTATGTAAGGGATTTTAAAAGTCTGTAGTAACATGTTATTTTCTGTTCAAAGTAATTCACATTTCATGAGAAGGGATCGATCGTTACAGAAGCTATTTGTCAGTTATCCACCCTCTGAAGTTTCACCATTTTTAATTAGGAAATTTAAGTTGCAGCCCAGACAAAATGTAGAGGTGTTTATGAGTCATCATTACATCAATTGAGATTTTCTAAATTAGACTGAATATCTTAACTATGACTTAGAAACTGTAATCATAAAGTGAAACAGAGCTAAACTTAGGTTTAGTAAATTTTATGAATTTCATTGGCATGTTCCCAGTTCTTAAACTTAACCATTTTAATCTTGGTCACCTACAACTGTCTCCCTAATGAAGGGGGAGGATCAGTGTAGAAAATCCAACCGAAAACTACACCAGGTCCCAGGCTAGGGCTCTACATACAGTCATTTAATCCACAAAACAACCGTATGAGGTTGGCTTTCTGAACTCCATTTACAAATGAAAAATGAGAGAAATCACATATCTTCCCTAATTTCCCACAGCCAGTAACAGACAGGATTCAAATCCACGTGCCTCCAGCTCCTTAGTCCTCGCTTTTTCCTATATGTCACACTGCCTCCGCACATGCACGATTCTACCTGTTTCCAAACTGTGTAAGATTACCTTTTAGTGTGCACGGTGACTGATTTGCTTTTTCTTCAACTATTTCTGCTTCTTGAAATACAGCAACTGGTAGACTCATGGGGGGGTGAAGGTATCAGCTAGGACTTCCAGGTGGAAACTGATCATCAGCATGACAGATGATTCACAAAGTAGAGATAAACAGGTGAGCAATCAGGGTTGGGTGTAAAAGGCGAGCAGACCTGGATGCTGCACAGAGTGGCCTGTTGGTTCACTTTGTCTAGAGGGCCACTGCCTTGAGCGTGACAGCAAAGCCCAGCTAGTTGTGAGGTTTGGAACTGAGACCTTGACGACTCTAAGGGGAAAGGTGAAAAGCATCTATTAAAAGCACACACACCACTCCCAAATGGCTGGAAACCAGTTACTGCTCTGAACTCAAACTCCTTTAACTGACAGTTATGTCTGAATTATGAAACCTCAGTGATGTGTGACTTCCACTATGCAATTTTGGAAGTTCATATTAATGATGTTTGGCAAATCTGCTTTGAGATCCCACCCTGCTGAGAAATAGAAGGCCTTTGAGAAAACCTTTGAGCCCATAGCTTAGCTCGTGGGTGTTCAATGCCTTTCACACCATGTGAGAATAATTAATGAATCTGGTTTAGTGCACAGTTAATGTCCTACCTATGCCTGGTACTGTGATAGTCCATAATCTTAATAACAGTGGTTCATGGGTCCTTCAGACTCTCATGAACTGTGAAACTACCTGAACAGAATGTTTTTATTAAAAACCGTCCTAAAGGTACTCTGTGACTCTGGTTTTCAATATGTGAGAATCATGTAACAGATAAAAAATACTTGTGTGTTTCATCTAGTCACTCCTTTAATTTTACAGTTGGAGAAAGCTACCCAGAAAGGTTAAGGGACTTGCTCAAAGTCCCACCACCACTTAGTAAAGAACTCATCCACAGCTCTTTCCACTATATTCCAAATAAAAGGCCCTATTATTTTTCCATAGTTGAGAAGTTTTGACTGTCATAACGCCATGTTAGGTCACTAAGATTTATTTTCTGGGCTTAGAGACTATTGCTAAATTATTATTTTTAAATTATTAGCTTCTCTGAACATTGCTTTCTTCATCTATAAAATGGGAATAGTAATATTTACTCCAACATGGAGTGCTGTTAGGCCAAATAAATGGGTTGTTCTCCTTCCAATGAAGTGTCCCATCCCAAAGTGATGACAGTCACTCTGTGGGTCACAAGAGCTTGGGCTTGAAAAAAAACAAGTGAAGCGTGTTCGAACTCATCGAACTTTTTACTTTCAGTTAAGTTATGGGGAAAACCAGAGAGAAGAATTCCAAGTTATGCATATGAAAGAAAAGAGTTTATAGTTTTCGCTGTAGTCAAAAGTATATTTAAGATCCTTATAGGTAAGAGGAAGAATAAGCAATAATAATAAAAAAAGGAAAGGGAAGGGAAGGGAAAGGAAGGGAAGGGGATGGAAAGGAAAGGAAAGGACATCAGTCTGGGACTTTCTGGGGAAAGCCCTCTAAGTCGCTGGGTGGCATGTCTTTCTCCCTGCTTACCTTAGGTCTCTTCCACTAGACTACAAACTTCTTGAGAGCAAGCCTCACACATCTTAATCTTTGTAATTCCCCAGAAGTTAACACAGTGTCTGACATATGAGAGGCATTTAGTAAGTGCTCTTTGTGATTCAGAGACAAGCTGTCTGGATAGTTTTCTTTTACTTACAGCTCAGAAAGAAGCTACCTTCTAAAAAGCTTTTTAACCATTTTGAATGTAAGTATTTCTGAAATGAACTATGTAATTATGAATTTATTAAAAAGCTTACTTAACATAGTTTCTTTATTCTTGATAAATCAGAATGGTATACGCAGTATGAGATTGAGGCCCAATCCCTGCGCCCCAGAGGCTGACCATTATCTAACTGGGGAGGCAACACTCATACACAAATCAGGCAGCCAAGTTTACATCTCTTAGCTAGGCACACAGACCTTCACGATACAATCCCAGCCTCCTTTCTAGTCTCCTCTACAGCCATTCCAACCCTATAAATGCTGCATTTTAAACACACCAGTTCAATGGCTCTTGGCAGAGAATATCCGATACACACGTTTGCACATGGTTGTCCTTCTGCCCTCTTCCCCATGTCTCTCAATCTCCTTGCTAACTCCTTCCTCAAGGCCCAGCTCAGACGTCACCTTCTCAGCAACGGCCGGCTCTCTTTCCCCCTGGCAGGACTATCTGTGTTCCCCTTATACTTCGTACTCATCATTGTTACTGCACCTATTGTGGTGTGGAACATCTTGTGCTCATAACCACCTCCCCGAGTAAGAGGACTCGTCAAGGACAGGGACCTTGCCTTGCTCCAACTTCACCTCTAGGACTAGTGGAGCTCCGAACATGGAATGGGTGCTCAAAAATGTTGACTGAATGGAATTGAATTGATTGTGATAGATGTGTCAATGAGTGGTACAGACACTCGGGACTACAGCTCTACCAAGGTGTAAGTCTCAAGAGCGAAAAGAATGAGACAAAGGTTACACACACGCTCTTCACTCATTCAGGGCCATTGATGAGTTTTAGATTTATGTCACTTTATTTATTCATTCAGTCATTCATTCAACAAAGTAAATGACCCCAACTGAGTCAATATTGAAATTGTGCAATATCTGCTTCTAGTTTTTTTTTTTTTTTTTTTTGCGGTACGCGGGCCTCTCACTGTTGCGGCCTCTCCCGCTGCGGAGCACAGGCTCCGGACGCGCAGGCCCAGCGGCCACGGCTCACGGGCCCAGCCGCTCCGCGGCATGTGGGATCTTCCCGGAGCGGAGCACGAACCCGCGTCCCCTGGATCGGCAGGCGGACTCTCAACCACTGCGCCACCAGGGAAGCCCTCTGCTTCTACTTTTGATCCACCCTTTTCCTAGGACATTCCACAGTTCTGTGTCATTGTGATGGCTTACTTCAGAGTGCTGCTGGCATCTTAGAAGGCATGGTTTTAGTGGCCAGCAAAGTCATGGACCAACAGGAAAGCCTGAGGCAAGTGTAAGAAAAGCAATAGAAGAATGAAACTTAGCAAGCCATGAATGAGAGAACCTCACTTGTTCAATGCCAAAAAAAAAAAAAAAAAAAAAAAAGGAGAGGGGTGCCTTCTCTGCACAAAATCACGTTATGCAGTCTGAAAGGTCTTCTTTCAATCTGATAAATGAGCTATTTTCCTCTAGCAATCTGGGTTTGGATAAGAAAGATTACAAGATCTGGAATCCACTCTTACTGTCAGTCTTACAAGCCTATAACCCTTGGACACCAAGAAATGCGATTAAGAGCACTTGCCATTTGAGTGACGTTCAGGTACTGTGCACTGGACAGAGTGAGTCTATTGTTTCACTTCTCGAAGTTTCAAGTTGCCAGAAAGAAATATGTTTCACTTAAGTTCCAATATTTAACAAATGTTCGTTTTCTGCCCTTCTTGCTCCAAGAACACCAAATATTTGGATGCGAAATTTCCATGAGAACACGAAGCAATTTAACACTGCTGTAGAGTTGCTGTAAAAACACAACAAAATCAACAAAAAACAGCGTCCTTGTGATTAGGCCAGAAGTGAGGCATGAGGGAAACATGGGGTGGGGTTTGGAAGGTGGAGTGGTAACTGCTAAAGGCTTTCATGATCACAGCAATTCCACTGACTAATTCCCTGCTTTCACCTCTGCACCTCTTTTATTTGTGGTCTCACCAGTGAAAGCTACAACCTGTTAAAGAAAGAGACTGGGTGCAATCTACAAGGAAATGCTTCTGGCTTTTGGTTCAATGTTAAAACTGTGTCCTGACTGTCTGGTCCTAAGCTCTGCGACATTACTGGTTACTACTAAAAGACTAGGTGACTGAGAAGGTCAAAATTTCACATAATATATAAAACTATCTATCTATCTATTACCTGTCCATCTCTCTAATCTCTAGTACGAAGATATATCTATTTATCTAAGAAATGTTAGAATTACAGAATATGAAGTCATCCTTCAATTTCACTTCAGATCAAAAAATGGAATCTTTGTGATTTGCAGGCATTTTTGCAGTTTCTTGTCTTTGTTTCTGTTACATGTCTTTTTGTAACATGAACAAGTTTGTTCTGATTTTTTTCAATGAACTAAAGGTGATTCAAAATACAGAAATGGCTTCTTTTTAAAACCATCCTTTCTGCTCAACAGCACCCACTGGTTTGAGTCCAAGCACCTTTGTAAAACATTCTGGATTTGTTGCACAGATTTATTTTCTTTCCATGTTCCCTCTCATCATTAAGCTAAGCATGAAGGAATTATTACCTTTGCTCAACCTGACTATTTTATGGACTTCACTGAAACAGTCTCATCACTCATGATACACTCAGGAGACTGGCCCCTCCATCGCTCAGAAGCGCACGGAGGATATTTTTGGTGAACTCCCATTAGCCTTACGAGGAGTCACCCACATACATATGATCCTCATCAAAAGACGGATACAGACTTCTATGTATTTGAACATATGGTAATAGATCCCGTCTTGCATAACTGTGACCTACTGCTCTTTGTTCACGTGCTTGTTAGCCAGTTAAATTTAGGGAGGCTTCATATTTCACTGCTATCCCTGGTGAATTATTAGGCATCAACTCCCCAACATCAGGTCTTACAACTCTGTTCAAAGCAGAAACATCTTTGAAACCTTTTGAAGCATGACTTCATTAATAGATGATATACTAAGCATTAGAATTAACTGTGTGGATTTGTCTGTTACCATGATTTGTGTGAAACAGCAGTGGGATCGCCTTAATAAGAAATTCCTTTTAATATTGCTAATCAAAATATTTTTATTTCTGTTATTACAAAAGCAAGTTTGACCCAGTTGTACCTAACTTATAATTCTTCAGTGAGAAAAAGAGGGTTTTTCCTTTCTAAAAGGAAGTTTATAAATATGCTAGGCACATATTTCCAACTCTTAATTTAAAACTGATGGCTATAATAAGAACTACAAAATGAAATGTTCTTTGTTCAGCGCCATCATTCAGAATGAAGGATTATTTTACAAAAGCTTAATATCTATATATTTTTGTATCTTCTTAGATGTAGAAAATGAATCATTTGCAAAAAAAATTCATGATATATGCATCTGGTTATTTCAGCAAATGGATAGTACTGAGGACATCTGATATGTATATTACCTGTGAACACTTTTCTAAGTAATACTGGAGGTTCAAGCCCAGAATGTAGATTAGGTTGGCTCCTTTTTTTGGCTGCAATGGCAGTCAATGCTAACAATTAGATCTTTCGAAAGAACTTTTCATTTTCACAATTAGGTTTTAAACAATGCAGATTTCATAACTGCTATTAATATAAACAAAGTCTACTTGATCTTTCAAAGTTACATTAAAAAGATAGTTTCTGATCTACCAGAAACTTTTTTAAAAAGGATAATTATGCTAACCATAATTTTTAAAATTGTTTTATCACTGCTGTAGTTTTAGGCTTGATTAGCAAATAATATCTTCACAAACCCTGAGGTTCACAAAGATGTAAAATTCTGATCTACGACTCTGGAAAATGTGTTTGGTTGTTAACAGCATATAGATAGACAACTGCTCGTTTTGGGGCAGAAATGCTTTATAACCAAAGTACTTTTCCCTGCAGGGACTCATACTGTCATTTGTTTTTATTTTCAAAATGAAAACAAATGGCACTATGATTCCTAAGGGCAAAAATGACTTCAAGTCTATTTCTTCTCCTGTGCATGCTCATCTACTCATTTTTAGTTAAATGGAATATACAGAACCCCCCCCCCCGACTTCCACTGCTGCAAAATGTATGCACTCACTGTACAGTAATTAACAGCTCTTGACTGGAAAACTGCCAGCATGTACAACGTGACACTCTTCCTTTGAACACTAACAAAGTGCATAAGTAATTTATGTTGGATTAAATATCCCTAACAGGGACCCTTAAGTAACCCAATCACTTTAAACAGGCTCCACATGCATGCTCCAGTGCAGTAAAAATGTCAGACAGTGATAACCCACTAATAGCACAATTCTAACTATATTCCAGCCATTAGCATTTTATGACATCAATCCTCATTAAACCTGGCAAGGAAAAAGATACTAATATTTCCCAATTTTACAGCCAAGGTGGAAGAGAAATGGAGAAAATGTGTAGACAGGTGCTGTCTCCCAAAAAGGATTAACATTTTTTAAAATGTGGTAGCAATTTTCTGTTAGTACCTTTGTTTGCATTGAAAGAGAGACAACAAAGAGGTAATGGCTACAAGGACCTTGATGGAATTCAGCCAAGAGTGAAAGAAAAGACTGGTATTTCAGCCATTGTGCTCACTGCTAAAGCTCCGTGCCAACTCATCTTCCAACCCATTATATGAAATTTAATTTAACCTGCTATGCAATTAATTCAGATGTTCAGCCTATTTTTCTCATGGCAGAATCCCTCACACAATGCCTTATTTAAATATTAATCAGTCCTCTTTCAATTAGGACTAATTTGCTTCACAGGGTTTCTCTCATCTTCTGATTGCAGGAAAATGGAGGTAACTTGCAACGTTTGAGGATAATTAACATGGTATTTTTATAATACTGATACATCAAATGGGACCTTAATGAACCCCGCTGATTCCATTTAGTAAAGCATGCCTCAAAGTTATAATCAAGAGGAAAGCCATTGCCATCTGTTTGAAATACTAAGGAGCATAATTTAAACACAAGATGCTTATTTCTCTAAACTGTCTATTGTAGAGGTCTGCAAAAGTCATTTTTCTATGCAAACTAATTGTACAGTATTTTAATTTGAACCTTTTATTGCACATATACAAAACAGTGACATCTTAAGATGTAGGGGCCCTGTTTAATTAAATGTTGACAACCACAGAAATAAGTAATGTTTGTCAATGTTACTTCTTGTAAGCGTGCTGTGCAGTTGTCGCTAGGGCAGCAGCAGTAAGTTTTACATTTCTAGTGAATCTAATATTGCACAGCCTTTTGTTTAATAGGTGAAGAACTTTTCTTAACAAAAGCCATGAAGCTCTATGAAATGGAAAGACATAAGCATACTTTACTGCTCTCCTGACGTCACAGAGTAAACAGGTTAACATTTACACACGGCCAGGTGGGCACAGTGTTCCATCTGCTTCCAGGCAGGTTGAAGGTCAATGTTTTAGGCTTTGAGCTGTTCTAGAGTTCCTTGGTTACATCTAGGTTACAGAGGCTATTGGCTCCCAAGGTCATTATCAAAGCGCTCAACATATTCCAATGGTAATAAAACATGATTGATAACAGATTGCTTATTTACAGTGTTTACACTGTGGTCACAAGGATTTCCTCTGTTAACTTTTTCTAAAAAGTAGGCATTACCTGTGTGTGTTTTAAATAAGAATCAGAATCTCCCCTCATTTTCTTTAGAAAGCAACTCCACATGCCGCGTCATTATATCAGGAGCATCAGTAGGTCAGAAAATCGTTGTAAAAACAAAACCAAACATTTGATGTGAAATATCACATTCACATTAAGTATCAGTCAACCAATAAAAGGATCAACTGTGTGTCTTAGATGCATTTACCAGATGCAAAGAAGAAATAATTGGAGGCACAAAGGACAGGCCAGCCCAGGGCGGGGAAACACATTCCAGTTAAACCTGACAGAAAGAGCAAGAGAGGCCATGGTGTGTAAAAAAGGACAACGAAGGGATTAACTGAATTGGAGAGAGGAGATTTGGTTGAGGCTTTATGGAGAATAAAACTCACAGCTACAGGAAAGTTCTGTTATTTCGTTAGTCTAAATTAACAGCACGTTGAAATAATTTATGTTTGTTACTTTGAGTTTGAAAACTTGTAGGATGAAATCCACAAATTTCTCATTCCAGTGCCCACTGCAGGGCCATGTTTTACATAGTCAGGGCACAAATCAACTGTTTATTGATTTTAATAAAATTCTGTGCTTGTTTGGCAAATACCTACTAAGCACACACCGTGTTCCAGGCACGTTCTAACCACTATAAAGTATAGTGGTAGTGAGCAAAAGTGGTAGTATAAAGTGAGTGGTAGTATAAAGTAGTGAGCAGAAGATAGCATATCCCTGCTCTCAAGGAGTGTAAATTCTAGTGGGGTGGGACAGGCAATTCAAAAGTTAAACAAATCAACAGGATAATTTCCAACCACAGAAATCTATGAAAAATGCAAAGCTAGGTGTTAAGAATACAAACTGAATGGCGGGGACATTCTGGATTGGGTGGTCAAGGAAGGCCTTTCTGAGGAGGTGACATTTAGGCTAAGAATTTAATGACAACAAGCCAGCTTCAAGGAAGACTCTGCCAGCCTGAGAGAGCAGGTCAGTGGCAACCATGAGTCCAGCAGAAGCTTGGCTGATGTGAGGAACATTAAAAATAAATAAACAAATAAATAAATAAACTAGAGAAAAAGACAAAATTGGGTTGGACAGATGGACAAGGGCTGGAAAATTCATAACCGGGAGTTCATGAAAAGAAATTGGATTTTCCCCTCTAAGTGCAATGGGAAGAAACTGGAGGGCTGTATGCAGAACAGTGGCATAACCTGATCTATGCTTTCTCTCTTATCTTCCATGTGAAACAGGCATGGTAGACGAGTAAGCAGAAAATCACAGACACCAGTTAGGAAGCTTCTGCAGCAATCCAGGTGAACTATGTTCATGGCTTGGCTAGAGTGGGAATACCAGCAATGGATACAGATGCAGACAGAGAAAGAAACGCAAATAAGAGAGTGAAGGAGAGCAGTGTGGGATCAAAGATGACTTGCGGGATGTTGCCTTAAGTAACTGGGTGTCTGAGATGGAAACACTAGGGAAGGAACAGCTTAAGGGAAAAATCTAGAGTTCCCCTATGGTCGCTTTAATTTTACAAGTGGAGTTGTGGCATAGTAAAAGCAACTAATCAAAATAATATTTAAATCATTTACTATTATTAGCGATTCTATGAATATTCCTTTCGACTTCTGAAAGGGTTATTTCCTTTTAGTTTCACTGGCATAGCGCACAGTCAGATGCCTCTGAGAATTTAGTCACACTGCCACCTCTGATTGCACCACCCTTCCTAATGTCCATCCCTCTGGCTAATTCCCACACTTTCTTTAACAATAATGGAAACTCATACTTATGACTGGTCAGTGAGTGCCAAGCACTGTGCTAGGTGCTTAGATGACATTTCCTTCAAAGCTCACAGAAACCCTATGAGGTAGTCTCCCAGTTCTGTATAAAAGAAACCAAGGCTAAGAGAAATTAAGATTCAATTTGGATTGTCTCTCCTTGGAAGCTTCTCCTGGTCACCAAGGCTTGGCTAGGTTCTTTGCTCTAGTCTCCTAGGCATGTCCCACTGTGAGTCTGTAGAGGATTTTAAAAATGACCCCCAAATTGCTAGACTGCCCTTCCATGACATCCTTGAGGGCAGAGATCCCATCTGACTTCCAGCACATAGTAGGCAAAGCCTTGTTGAAAGATGAACCATCCACAGTGGTTACAAGGGGCTGGTGAAGGGGAGAACAGGGAGTCATTATTTAACTGGCACACAGTTTCAGTTGGGGATGATGAAGATGTTCTGGAGATGAATGGTGGTGATGTGACACAAGCATTCGAACGTACTTAATGCTACTGAACTATACTCTTAAAAATGGCTCAAGTAGTAAATTTTACGTTGTGACTCTTTATACCCCTCTACAGACTCACAATACGACATTGCCCAGAGAACAATTTTAAAACTGAAGTATCTATTCCCAGTCACCTTTACAAGAACGGAGGGATCAGTTGGAATTTACCCCATCAATTAATGCAGAAGTTTGCTGAGCTACGAGTTAGAAGGAGAATCTACTGTAGAGAAAAGTGGTGCTGTTACAGAATTGGAGCAAGTCATAATTATATACAGAGAGAAAGGGAGAGTCCAATTTGTCCACCACGTCAGTGGAAGAAAAGTATTTAAGGCAGAGCCAACACTGGGATGTATGCAAGAACTGTATTCAAAACAGATTGTCTTGAAATATCTACTCTATAGAGTGCTTCTTCTGGTAGCAAGGAGAACAGGGTGGAGTTGCTCCTATGATTTCAGCAAATCAGGCCCCCTCAATGTAGATTTCTATAGTAATTTCTTAGCTACTCTGCCCTTTCAGACTGGAAGTCCTTGGAATCCTTGGGAAGCTCGAGAAAGAAAATGTACCCAAATAAACCTCAAAGTAGTCAAGATTTTGATTTGTATATGTACCATCTACAAAGGGACCTACAGCCCTCTGCATAAACTGCGGTTCCAGTCTGATGGGAAATCCTTGAAAACACTTCCCATGATGCCCAGGACTTCTTCACAGTCCCCCATCCAATTACTTATCCCTTGCAGCTTGAGAGATTGTATCTCTCTCACAGTTTAAAGACAGAACGGCTGCCAAGAGGCCAAAACGATCATTAATAAGTTAACTGTTACCAGATAAGATTGCAATCTATGCCAGTCCTATTATAAAGTAATCTCTACTATAATTACTACACAGACTCTGCCAAGACACAAACTCTGACGTGGGAGCCAGGTGAGGAGGTTATGTGTCCACGCACAGCTCAACAGGTGCCTAATGTATGTGCCCTTCCCCACCAAGCCCCCAGCCCCCATGATGAGCAATACGCAATGCTTAAAAGGTATTAAAAATGAAACCAATGCTTTACACAGCCTCCCATCCCCTTAAAACCTGAAACAGAAAGGCTTGGTCCTGTTGGCTGGCTGGATGCCCTCATAAGAAGACAGGCCCGCTGCTGAGTGCCAAGGTGGGGACCAACAAGAAGAGGCCCCTGCACCCTCCACCTGGGCACACCTAGATGCGAATTCCTACCCAGCACCCCACGACTACACCACCAGCTCACCATCACCCCATTTTGCATTTGGATTTTTAGAGGAGAAGAAAATAGCAAGTTAGAGAAAGAAGAGCGATAGTGTTAAAACAACAAATCCATATATAGCACTCATTTTGTGCCAGATGCTGTTTGCTTGGGGCTTTCAAAGATGAACTCATTTCATCTGCACAACTCTAGGAGACAGGAACGATTATGATGCCCATTTTATAGATGTGCAGATTTAGACACTTCATAGAGTTAAGAACCAGCTCAGTCTCACAATCAGGAAGTACAAGAAAAGAGGGAAGAGAGGCAGGTGAGCAGGGACCCGGGAGCAGGCACACGGGGCAGAATTTCCACAGAGGAAAACTGTGGCATGCCCTCACGACCAACTGTACCCGCCAATCACCCAAGCTCATCACAAATGGCATTTCACAGAGTGCTACACTATTCTGTACAGCCTACTCTAGTACTGAATAATTAAATATTTGCCTAACTAGATTTTAATTGAAAAAAATAATAAGTATGTCAAGCCTGTCAAATGGCACTAAAAGACAGACAGTAAAAAACATACTCCTCCCTCGCGAGCCGCTGGCCAGGTGCCCACTGTGGAGGGTGGCCCTCTGGCCTGCACATCTGAACGTTCACTAAACAGCCCCGACTTGTTGCTCTCTCTGTCTATTTCTTCTAGTTCTGTCCTTGTAGACACTAACAGGTTAGCACTCTCCATAAAAATATGAACACATATACTTAATTTAATAAAGCGATAGATTTCCATTGCTAAGCAACATAAATGTGTGCACAGTTGAAGACCAGAGCCAGTAACTTAATAACAGTTATGGTGACTACAGTGAAACAGTAATTCCCAGATTACGTCTAATTTCCATTCCTATATTTCATTTGCTTATGCATGCAAACAAACAAAAGTCATATGTTCCATGGCTGACATACAGGCTCTCAGAGGTGATAAGTAGCCATTCTCTTTTCTACCATTTATTCACTTACTCAACAAAACATTTAATGAGAAATATTATGTGCCGAGGGTACAAAGCCTAAAATGGCATGATAGGTGCTCTCTTTTCTGAGATCAGCAATACAGTACAGTGTGAGTGACAAGGCATCATAATAACAGTAATGATGACGAAATAACGACGCAAGTCAAGATGCTGATGAGAACTCACACTTTCAGGGTTTGCTGTGTGCCTGTTCTAATTGCTGCACATATGTGAAGTCATTCCAGCCTCAGAATAACCCCATGAGGCTACTGTCATCCTCATTTTACAAAGAAAGAAATGGCTCAGAGAGCTGAAAACTTGGCACACAACTCCCCTCGGTCACTCAGAGAGCAGGGGGTAAACGGGTAAGCCTTCTGCACCAGGCACTAGCTCTGGTCTTTGGCCCTAACCATCACATGATATTGTGCCCGTCGCAGTCCTGTATAGAGTGGCCCAGAAACTCAAAAAAAGAGATGCAAGTCAGACTTAGGAGGTGGGAGAAGGGTATTAGGGAAGCCTCCAAGAGGAGGTGTTCCTTGAGTTGAATTTTTAAGTATGAATAAGACAATTAGATGACAGGGGTGTGGTGTGAGAAAGGGAATGCAGTATCTGAAGAGATGGAGTCCAGAAACAGCCGATCCCTCTTGGAAACTATATTGTAGGCCAGTTGTGGACTGAGGTCACATTTCAAGGAGTAGACAGAGAAGCCTGGAGAGTCAGCCTCTCCCTGTGCACAGGCCCTTATCCTGCTCAGTACCGGGGTAGTTTCTTATCTCTACTGTACCTCATCCTGCCTCTTACAGAAAACTATCATTTAAAATTTTAATAATTTGGGGACCATGGTGGTATTGCTGGAGAGTATTTGCTGGAATAACATTTGTTGGAATAAGCAGCTCATCTCTGTGTAGTAGTGAGGCTCTTTCCTAAATTATTAATGAAAATATTATCAATCGATCAATGAAACTAAGTTACATTCACATTATATCCACCCTTTCTTTTCTAAGCTGGCTATCAGTATTTATAGGATGAAACTGCTTTATTCACTACTGGTTTTAAAATTGGTATAATTTATTCTTCATAAATCTGGTGTGTGCAACATGTGTGTATGTGTGCATGACTGGAAAAGTTTAATATTATTTGTCCTGATAAGGTCCAAGTTAAACTGATTGCTCTATTTTTGCCTGGGTCATCTTTCTATCCCTTAAAAAACACAGGCCCTTCTGTGTCCTTTCTGAGTCTTTGTGTGTTTCTCTGCTTTACGCAGAGGCCTGGAAAAATACGATCCTTCAAAGATAAAATCTGGCAATCCCTCATATACCCTAGGATATACATCAAGAGGTGCCCGTGGTTAGACTGTGCAGGCTTTTTGAGACCTCATTCAGCCATTTCCCACCTGTCAGAACCCTCCTGCAGTGTGATTTTGTGATCACAAATAACCCTTGTGTTGAACAGTTAAGACACTACTACTACCAGAAGTAAAGGAAGGAAAAGTAAACCGAGCATGAAAAGAGTGTTCTATTGCACTCATAAGCCAGTGCTTACAATTATTTAAAAAGTTGTTTTCTCCCCTCTTTGGCTCTAAAAATTTCTTCATGCTCTTTGTTAAGAATTTTCTGTAATTTTTTTTCTTCTTTGAGGATTATCCTAACATGGCACTTTTCCTTAAGAATCTTAAGATTCTGAAGGCATGTCAAATTTGTGTGTTCATCTATCCCGTCTTAATGTTGAAAAATGATCATAAAATAGCAACATTACACAAAACAATCATAAAATATGAGGGGTACAAGAGCACCTAGTAGTCTACGACTTCTGAGATGTAAAAATTCTCTGTGGAAGAATTTGCTTATGGTGACACCAATTAAATCCTGAATTAAGTCTCCAACATGAATTGCCTGGTATTTTTTACATATCTGCTTTTAGCATATACCATAGTTACAATGGTAAACTCAGGTTATTTATTTTAGGAAAAGCCTTTAGAATATTAAATTTCATTCTGGCATAATGGTTAACATATTTTGCTCTAAAGAGAACTATTTAAGTTTTCTTCACCATCTATGGCTACCTGAACTCAAAGTTGAGGTGCCAGTGCTCTAAACTTTCACGTGAGTTTGATAATTGTCTACGCAAGACCAAGAAGGTAGATGATAATTAAATAATGACAAGGTCAAGTTTTTTTGTTTTGTTTTTTACAATAAAAAATGTGTTCTTTGCTTGTGCTATCTCTTCCCTTGTGTAGAGCTGAGTTATTAACATTTTTCTCACATTCCATCTGAGATTTTCAGCCAACAGTATCATTCTTAAACAACAACAGTAGCTTTTTCAGAGAGATTACACTACTTATTTTTCCTCATTTTGATAAGGAATGAACCACAAGTGTCCTTAAAAGTTGAGATTATCACTGGCACCCGTAATATTACATCAGAATTTTAAAGCTGGAAGAAACTTTCGTTTTCACCAGATTCAGCCTCTGCCTCTTATAACTAGAATAATCTGCTCTCCCCCTAAAATGAAGCTATCGTTCTCTGACCAAGCTCACTAATTAGCAGGGACCTTTGAGAGGGGCTCTGGGCTCCTACACTGGTGCTAATTCTCCCATAACACATGCCTCTCCCTCAGTTATTGGTTCCCTTAAAAAGGTTTTGCTTATTTTCTCTTGGGTTTGCTCCATTTTGAAGCAAATAACAAGTTGACTGGTAAAGTGGCAGCAAAAAGAGGGAAGACTCTTTTCTAAATTCATGTATTTCTCCACTACTGCCCTGAGATCCTGGAGCAGCCTGGTGTGACGAAATCCCACTGGACTGGGGGAACGTGAGTAATTCTTAGGATGCTCCTAACCAGCCTTGGGCCTTAGGCAAAGACATGTAGCTTTTCTAGGATTTTATTTTCCTCTTCTATGAAATGACAGTTGGGCTAAATGACCTCTGACCTCCCTTCCCTGCTTTAGAATTAAAACAATATTCCCAAAATACACTGAAGTCACTCAAGAACTGCACTATGGTAAACCTACATTATGTCAACTCACATCAGTCATTCATTAGTGGGACATATCTAAAAAGTAGAACAAGCTTGATTAAGCAAAGAATGTCAAACTCAACCAACCTTATCAAACGGATTTGATATGAATAGGAAGTGTATTGTTCACATACCTGTTATGACTGAAAGCAACTATCAAATATCTTCCAAATTGTCTTCTAATGAATCTAAAAGACTGTTTATATAGTGGAAAGCACTATTGTTATAGACTTTTCTTCTTTCCTTTTTCCTTGCTACAGTTGCTTTGAGTTGCTTGCTGTTCAATAGTACTCTATACTTCCCTACATAGTGAAGAATACACTTAAAGATGAGGGAAAAAAGGATTTTAGGATTTTTGTTATATCCTCATTATTTCACTGGAAACGATGCATACCCTTGCTCATTTTTATTAATGCTCCCCTTCTTTCTTTATTTCTTCTTCCCTCTCATTATCCTTCTAACAGGATAATATCCTTTCATTGTCCATTTTTCCTCATTTCTCTATTATCATTACCCTAACTACCTCATTCTGGCATCCCACTAATTTTCCCTTTAGGCTAAAAATTAAAGAATCTAAAACATTTCTGTAAATTGCTGAAAATGTTTTTTTTTTTCTTTCAGATAAATATTCAGCAGTAACTTATAAAGCCTTTATGTATTTACCTTCTGGTTTTGAACAGAGGAGAATTAATTTTAAAACATTAAAAAATTATATCCTTTAAGATGAAACAACACATTATTTACTAAATTAACACTTTATTCTGATTTATACTATTTAAATCCATTAAAGGGAAGATGAAAAAAGCTCAGAAAACAAGATAATTTTAATGTTCCTTAACTTAGAAATTCACATGTGAAAAATAATTTAGTCACAACTAGACTCTGAGAAGCATCAGTTTCCTTCTACCCCAGAAAATTCCAAGGTCCTCTGCCATCTGAGACCAGCAGAAGCAACTGAAGTTTGAGGCCTCCCACAGTGGGCACAGCAGTAATCTCCCACCCACCAACGATGCACATTTTGTCAGGCTCAACAAACACTAATTTGAGTGTTAATCTTCTGTGTGAAAGGCACTAATCATGAGTCAAACAAACAAGCCATTTGAGTGTACAACTGTCAACATGACCAAAATCTGCTCACACTGGATCAACACCATGCCCTAGCCAACTGCTGAAGTGCCATAGACCCCACTGTCCACTGCTGCTAAGTCACATGGCTCTGTTAGCACAGCTTGGACAAAGCATTCCTTGACGGTAAGTAAAGGGCAGTCTGAAAAGAATCTCAGATCAAAACTGCCTTTGGAGCCCCACTGCCACTGCCTTAGGAAAAGCCCTTCCTGCCTCTGGGTCTTGGCTGGCCCTTGCTGGTCTCCCTGACCCCCATGCCTCCCCTCACTGGTCTACCCTCCCTGGCTCTTCTCTTATTGGCAAAAACCAAAGAAAGGTGGTCATGCCACCCTTTTGCTTCAAAACTTCCATTGGCCCCTTGCCAAAGGAGGTCAAAACAAGCTGTAGCATCAGAGAGGACATGTCACTAGCGTGTGCTCCAACCACTTGCTAGCAGTGAGACCTTTGGCCACGGGCAGGGAGTGCTCATAAGAGGGACAGAATTAGTGTGAGGGAGTGTGTGTGTGTGTGTGTGTGCGTGTGTACACACATGTATAAACCACCTGGCACATAGTGGTTATTAAATGTACATTATTTTCCTCCCTTTTCCTATTTGATTGCTGGAGTAATTTCAAATTTCATAATATGGCATAATCAGCCCCACCCTCTGAACCAAGCTGCGCTGCTCTAACACCTTCTTTCACTCTCCCATCCCTACCCCCTCGTTAGAGACATCAGTGTTCCCAAACTCACCAGGTGCCTCCAGGAGTCTGTGTCTTGCACTAGGATGCTCTTTACCCTTTCCCCCCTTGAAAATGTGCACTCGTGATTTAACAGCAACCTCATGTCTTTCCCAAGCTCCAACGAGTTACCGCTCCTTTCTGCCTCCACCGCATATTCATTCATTCGTTCATTCATTCACTCGCTTACTAACTCACTCACTCAGCAATTCTACTTTGTGATTAGAAGCATGCATTCTAGAACCAGCAGCCTGAATCAAATCCCAGGTAGGCCACTCACTTACTGTGTAAACTTGAGCAAGTTACTTAATCTCTGTGGCCCAGTATCTTTAGCTAAAGCAAAGTTAAAAAAAAAAAAAACACCCTATTTTAGGAATTCTTGACATACTGTAGGAAAACAATTAAGTGTGGAAAGCAAGAGTCTTGGGTTTTTGTCTTGGTTCTACCTTTTGTTATATGAATGAACTTAGGCAAGTCGATGAAATCAACACTAACTCTTGAGCTTACTGAGTTATCCAGCATCACCTTCTATGTAAAATGAGGGGACTGAACTGAATAGTCTCTCTAAGGTCTCTTCCATGTTAACAATTCTAAGATTTTTCTCTTAATCTGTCTATTTATAATCCTTCAGAGCTATTTATGTAAGTTTTTCTTGCATTAAAGTGCCCACAGAATTCCTTTAACACAGGCCACATCAAATGTTACTTCCTTCAGATGGGAACACTTGCACAAAGGGATTTCTAATAAAGTCCAAATTGTGTCCAAGTATTAAGGTATTCTGATTGCTAGTGGTAAAGGGTTAGGAGCCCAACAAATCCAAGATTACAGGAATTTGATGTTTATGGGGTTTTTTTTTACATGTCAAGGAATCCAAAGTATTACCTGCCAAGGATCAGAAGTTGGTCAACCAGACATCATTTCCTATCATTCACATCAAGATTAACATCCTTCAAGTGTGAAAACATGATACTAAAGTCATAAAGACATTTCAGACCTTCATGAATGAAAGAATTTTAAAGCCAGAGGAAACTTTAGGATTTTTAAGATATATATTCTCTTTTTATGTCTGATACTAACTTTAAGTATTAATCCATATTGTAACAATGGGAGAACTAAGAACAATTTACTTCCCTATAGAAATAGTTGCATTTTTATTATTATAGAAGGTTTGGGGGCTCAAAAGTATCACATAACAGGTATGAATAAATTCATCTTTACTGTCTGTCGAGTCCATATACCTAGTTTTTATTATGTGGCTTTAAATGTAGTTACATGCGCTTGTAGATGTCTAGATCTAATCTTATAATAAAGTAGTCATATGACTGATGCCATAAATGAGGTGTGACTCTAAAGTAATATGATTAATTTTTAAGCAAATATATCAGAACTTAACCATAGATATTAACTAGTTCTTTTTAAAGTACTGAAGTTATTCTTATGGGTTCATCTTTATCTCAAAACTCCTGTTTTAGAATTATCTACCTTTGTGTGTGTGTGTGTGTGTGTTCATGGTAAAACCTTTTGTTAGGGTGAATTAAATTTGGAGAAACTACAAAAAGTCAACCAGCTATGCATCAGGGCAAGTATAGCATAAAGTTAGGTAGAATCTAGCTTTGCTTTAAAACCTTTCAACTAGGCTGTATGTTTGAATATTTTCCATAATGAACTGTAGAGAAAAATATCAGGGCTAAATTTAATGAATAAAATGGGAAATCTGTTGGGTAATAGACCGACTCCATAAAATAACGTAAATGAAACAACTAAACTAAGAATTTATGAGCTATGATGTAGATCTAAATATAGAAAATTACAGAAGAGATGTTCTCAACATGTTTCAAACAACGGCACTACTTTTAGATCAGCTGTGTCATGTTAAAGGGGAGTTCACGTATTTAGATCTCTACATTCCCACAATCATATTCTTTATAGAGCATGGAGTCAACTTTATGACTTCCCTCGACTATGAGATGCTAGATCAATGTGTATCCCTGAAGTAGTTCTCTCATCCCTCTACTAAAGTATGCTTTCTGCAAGGACTATGTAGCAAGAATGGAAATTTGATCAAACGTGGAACTGACTGATGCTGGCATTCAGCCCTGAATTCATTTAAATTATGATACCAAATACAGTAGAAAGGGACCAAGACTTATGAATGGATACTTCCTGTCTTTGCACAGCTCTGAACCCCAAGGGGTGCCCTAAACCATAAGTCTTACAACCACAAAATCTACTCTTCCTTTTTTCTGTTCCCTTTTCTCTTTTGGAACCCATCAAATCCTTCATACATAGCTACTTCCCTGAGCCAGTTCTGGTGTAACATTTAAAACTGGAGAATTATGCTGGGAGGTTAGCACCCATTCCATAACAGAACTGTAAAACTGTTCTGAATTCAGAAAAACTATGGTGGTATCATTAAAGGCTTCAGAAGGAAAAAAACAATTCCAATTTCCCTTTCAACTCATCAAAAAAAAAAAAAAAAGGTGGACTACAGCCACCAACACTGTGTGAAGCAACAGCTCTGCCAAAACTGTGAATAATTAACAGATTTGAAAATATAAGTAGCTTAAGCCAATCATACATTTGGCAGAGATAAAAGTTGACTGTGGTAACTTGTTACTACAAGTGCCCTCTTCTTCAAAAACATGATTTCCCACCTGTCCCTCACTGACTACACAGCGTTGATTCTCTGTCCACATTTCCACAAGCTGCAAGGGTGCATCTGAAACCCCAGAGAAGGTAACAGGATATTTATAACATTTTGTACTCAGAGCATTTCAGATAGTTCTATGTAAAAGAACTTTTTTATGATTTAAAATAAATTACCTTATTTCTCCAGGTATATATTCTTCTTTCACCTAGACTAGATGACAAAAAAAAAAATCTAAATTTCCCCTTTTACTATAATAGAGTGTTTTAAAATTCTACATGGGGACTCTCTTGAAACACAACACCTTTCTTCTTCACACATGCGTAAACACTGGACAAAGTTGGAGTATGTATTTTAAGAATGAGTGGTGTCACTCATTTAATGTACTCCTTAGGGAAAAAAACGTATACACCAACTTCTTATCAAACTCAGAATGCACAAAATGAAAAACCAACAGATTCGTAGTATGTATGAATAACTGGCTACTCACATGTTTCGCTGCTTTCAAAAATCCATTTTAAATTTAAGTATTAGTGGAATAGCTTAGGAAACTTAGTTCATCAGTGTATTTAACCCTATACATATCATTCCTCGAAGCCAAAATGGTACGTATTCATCTTTACATGGAACTGTCTTAAAATGATGGGGATTAGTACTATTTTCCAGCCTTTTGTGTGTGTGAAAATCAGGCTAATTTTTTTGCTACCCACTTTCATTCTCTCTTTCAACTATTTCTTTTTTTTTTGCTACTTTCACATGATTCTCCTTAATTTTTACTTCCTTAATTACCTGCAGACACATCTTTTTTTCTGTTATTCTTTAAACAAGCTATACTTAGAAGTAAATGCACTGTGTTTCTTTTAAGACATGAAAGAGAGTTTCACCTTTGATAGTATACATCTGTTCCTTTCTATGTTTATGTGATGGTGGTAATAAAAGATTTTTCAAAAATGTCTCAGGGCTCAAGATTTTATTTTTTAAATAATTCATAGGCAAGACTTGTAACTGGTACAAAAATAATTCTGCTGCTCAGATGTAAAGGAATCATGTTTGATGTTTAATAGCCAGGATTCTATTTCCTACTCATGGTTGTTATTTGAATAATGACACAGTCTAGATGCAGGGTAGTTAAGTCTGCAGAATATAGCAAGGTCACTCTAAATTCTAGAGAGCTTTCGGTTCCTCCAACAGTCACTCATGTTAAAATGAGGCCTGATCAGTTTTCCTGTTTGAGGCAAGACACAATGAGCCCAAAAACATCCAAATCAGATAAGCAAAATTCTGGGGGTTGGTGCTCCACTCTCTACCTCTCTCCTGCCTAGAAAAAAACCTACTGATCTCTTCTAACTTAGGAAAGGATTAAATAATGATTTAGTAGAAGCTGACATTTATAGGACTCAAAAAGAATGTGTTGGCAGAATACCTGTGGCTATCATGGAATGAGGCCAAAATATTTGAAGGGCTTCTTTTGCCCTTGACTTCAGAGAGATTTTACCAGAAAGTCAGAAGTAAAACAGGGCTCCAGCTTAGGACCAACAAAGTTACTCAAGGTATCCTGGGTTAAGTTGGTGCATCCTACCCTTCCCTGGCAATCACGACTCATGCCGACGTTTACACCCAATGGTGATGGCCATTATCTTGGGCTTACAGGCCTCTGTACACAGTCTGTATATGCTGACTTTTAGGAAACTACAACATTACAGAAACATGCTGATTTTTACCCTTCATGTTGAGTGATTCCATTCAATTATTCATTTGACAATAACAGCACAAATTATAATAACATAAATCCCATATTTATGGTGAGTCTACCATGTGTCAGGCCATTTTCCATTCAACATACATACAATATGAAAAATTTTAAACATTTGACTAAGAATTAATAGTGACACTGTGGAAGCTTCTTATAAATTAAATATTTAATCCGTATTTTTTTTTTTTAACTCTGCTATTCATTATTTCAAGACTGTTAAATTCTCCTAGTGCTCAAGCTGCATCAACACTTTGAGTTCTGAGGGTCTTACTAGGCAAGCTACAATTTCAGACAACTAAATAATAACCTAGGTGCTAATGAAACTCAGGATTGCCGAAGGTTCATTATTTACAAACAGGGAGCAGCTGAGGGACTAAAGGAACAAACACCATCTTCCTGTAGGAAAACGATACTTTGAGCCTGAGTTTAAGTAAACTGGATCACTGTCCATGCCTCATGTCATGTTTTTTAAATTGCACATGGCACAGTACGTATTTCATGGCTATATTTCAGGTAATAGTTCCCTGGTCCACGGCATAGGCCAGGCTAGCAAAGAAATGTGCACATGGGGTAAGAGAGGAAGGAAAGAGGTTCCAGCTTTCATGTATTCTGCTCACTGCTGGAACAATACATTTATACACTCACTGTGCAAATTAATTAAATTCAGTCTTTGAACCACAGGTTAGTTTATGTTGAATAATTCCACAAGGAACCTAAGAAAGAGCTTAGCATTGTGCTGCAAACAAAAACACTAGAAACAGTTCAGAGGATTTTGAAAAAGGAGCCTAAAAAACACCATCTCCACTAACTAATTTCAAAACATCACAGAATGAAATGATAAATAATCTTAATTAAATTATCAGAAAGGTGAGTGTAGTAATTTAATGGCAAAGTTTTATTCAGAATTCCCCTCTTTGAATTGTAAATAAAAAAGAGAGTACCATGTCTAATGCAGAGTTTTTGCAGTACAGTGTCACATGGATTTTAAACACCCAGTCCCAACCTGAAATGATACTAGGAATAGAAATGAGTTCAATAGTAATTGTTAAGTCATTAATCCTTATTATAGTAATGTGACATCAGAATAAAGTCTGAAGTAAATCTTTACAGAAAATAATCCCTACTTTCCTGAGAGTAAATGAGTTCTACTCCCTCCTGTCCACAAGGTCAAGTGGACATTGTTCCAAAGGCTGAAGTCACAGTGCCTCAGAATCTCAAAGTATGAAAGAGTTTCTCAAAATCAACCTGCGTTCTAAAGTCTTCTCTTTTAGCGGGTGAGGGTACATTTATATGCTGGCAGGTTACAGTTCTAATGGTAACTGGAAAATTCTGCTCTTGGCCATTATCAGTAGCAATAACCAGGAAGCAGCTGAACTAACCAATCTGTTGGACTGTCTTTAGCAATCGCTCCCTGCCTGGATCTTCAGGTATCTTCCCAGGTCTACACCCCACAGACAGTTCCATGCAAACTCACCATTTGAACACTGCAGATACTTTCCTGTTTCATTGATGGAGACACTAAGACATCAGGAGGCTAGGAAACTCACCCCCAAAACACAGAACTTACAAATAGTAGAGCAAAATTTCTGGTCTTCTGATTTCAAGTTAATATACCTTCCCCCAAAGAGCAAGCAAAGGAAGGAGCTTTCTTGGAACTGTCCTTACTGTTTATACCATCATGAATGAATTGAGCCAAAAAAAAGAAACAAAAAATGGAACCTATTGCTGGCTTTCCCCTGGAGACATTATTTAAACATCTAAGTAACATCCTGTGTTAAAAATCATTTGTATTTGTATCATGTAACATACTACTATTTATGTGTACATGAGTATGCATAAGCATATTAGACATTAATATATGAAATATAGTTATTTCAAAGAAATAAAAACATTTTCAAAGTGTTTTAATTCATCCAAGGACACAAATAAAATTAGTCATAAGCTCTTTTCAGATAATTTGGAATCTAGTCCTTTGACTCATTTTCAATGATGTTATAAGCAAATTAATGTACCTATCAATTATTACTTATCAGGTAATGAAACCAAAAACAAAAACAGATGGTGATATAAGAGCAAAGACATGCTTTAAGCATCTTAACTGTATTTAAATCCATAATGTAAGTCAGTTTGCTCTTTTAACTTAGGGATCGTAGAACAGCTAATTAATCACTCAACCGCTAACAAATGTTACTCAGGCTTCACTTGGCAATTACGTGGTCATTCAGAGAATCAAAGGCAATTAAGTAGCTGATCAATGAGCTCTCCTCTTCAATGGATAACAAAGACTCCCAAGTTTTATCTCCTGTTCTTCTAAATAAACTAGAGAAAACATACATTTTTTATCAGCATATTACGCTGAAAAAAACTTGAAACTCCAATATCTTTCAACATTTTAATATAGATTAAATTCCATGTGTTAATGATCATATCTACAATATAACAAAGTATTAACTAAGTATTAGAAACTAGGTTTAGGAAAAAGAATCCCTTCACTGAATAAGATAAGCAAAGCAGACCAATAGCTAAGCAATTATTCAGCCTACTGAAAACAGCAGTGTGATGAAACTACCCGGCTCTCTGTTTTTCTAATCTATAAATTATTTTAAATCCCTTGTAAAATGATTTCAATAGGATTTCAAACAATGGTTTTCAAACACTCAGGTAGAAGAACATTTCTGCTGGCTACTGATACCTTTATAACTCCTGAGTTAAACCACTTCTGTGGATCACAGAGCGCTTTATAGTTTCCCCAAAGAAAGTGAATCTGTTTGAAATATGAGTATTTAGAAAGTTCGCCTCTCTTGCAGAATGTAGTCAAAGAAGAGAGCAGAGTGGAGTGATAGGGGTTTCTATACTAAGCGGGCTTTGAAAATTAAAAGCAAAGAAGTATATGTTCTTGTATTATACAGTCACCCTAATAAAAGCAATAAAACACATCCGGGGGATGCTTGACATGAACAATTTCATAAGCCTGGTATCGATCCTCCGATTCTTTTCAAGGGAGGCTGCTTTACAGTAACCCGTTCCCTTGTGCATTTCCTATCACCTCACTCTCCCAAGCCTTGAACTACATATAGGAGAGCGTGTAATTTCATGTTTTGTGACAATTTATTGTAACTTATGTCCTATTATAAAGTTTATAAATATAGTCAGAACTAATGCAAGTGCATGAGTAAAGCAGATATAATGAAGCAACATCTCTGAGTTGACAGGGAAACTGGACTTGGAATTGGAAGCCAGGCTAGATTTTAGTCTCCCTTCCAGGCTAAGTTAGCATAAGAATAGACAGTGACTGTGAAAGAGTCTCAAGAACAACACAAGACTACCCAAGTATTAGAAATTATAAACCAGAGAGTAAAAACACCTACATCTGCCATCTTCCCAATACTCAACACTTTATTTCCTTGATCCAGTACTTAAAGAGCCATCAGATTAATGAATTAAGTAAAATCAGAATTACATAATCGTTAGTTGAGATTTTTTTCCCTACCGAAAAGCACTATCGTAAAGAGGGAAAGCCTGTGCTCTCACTTCATATTAATTCCCTGTATTGATATAAAAACCTGAATGTGTTCTAAGCTTCTATGCATCTGGCAAGAAGCTCACGCTCACCTTCTGGATCTTGTATTTGCCTCACCTAACATCTGGAGCATGATAAGTTTTTTTTTCACCTTTCATACCTTCATTTTGACAGCTTGAATTGTTTTTGTTTTTGCTGTGAAATATCTATAAAAACAAAACCGAAGCAGCTCAGTTGCTTTCTGTGTGTCGCACTCTGCAGTATTTCACTGACATGGAAATCTTTTCACTATTTCTGATAAAGGTACTAAATCATTCTTTGCTTTCATGATCACTCATCATCAAATATTTATGGGAAGCTGTTATATGCAAGGCGCCACACTAGAAACTGGTCATACAAAGATTAAGATGAATATATATATTCTTACTGGTTTATCAGCAGAGTCAGGATTTTAGATGACTTCAAGAACAAAGGAAGAAGGGTTGATAGTACAGTACAGCCTTAATGTTTGACACCAAAGTATAGATGGCATTCATCATCAACAAAATACCCTTCACACCACTTACTGGGGGCATTATACTGAAGAGGCTGAGACAGGTTTGGTTCCTTTTGAAAAGGAAGAGATTTCCCACTGTCTGATGAGGATGTAGTTTCCCTTAGTTAATGTGTAGGAAAGTAGTAGATTGGCTTAAGAAAATATTGAGGGCAATTAATAATTCTAAAACAATCCATAGAAACGTTGGGGTTATGTTAGACATCTCAAATAGTTATAGAGCTTGCAGTATCTTCAGGATACAAATAGAACAGATAACTTTAAAACAAACACAATGTGCATTTTAGTTAAGCTTTGTACCATTTTTCCTTATAAATCCTAAATACCTCTATTCAACCTGAGTCTTAGCAAAGACAGAAAGAAAAATCTATTTTGAATTTCAAAAACTTTTGTAAACAATCTGGGCCTCCAGGAGATGCTTTAAAAATACCTGTTAGGGGCTTCCCTGATGGCGCAGTGGTTGAGAGTCCGCCTGCTGATGCAGGGGACACGGGTTCGTGCCCCGGTCCGGGAAGATCCCACATGCCGCAGAGCAGCTGGGCCGGTGAGCCATGGCCGCTGAGCCTGCGCGTCCGGAGCCTGTGCTCCGCAACGGGAGAGGCCACACCAGTGAGAGGCCCGCGTACCGCAAAAAAACAACAACAAAAAAACCCCAAAAAAACAAACAAAACCTGTTAGATTAAACTGAATGTTTAGATTTCTCACTGAAGTCATAAAATGATACAGATGATGGAAGAAGTTGAACTGATATTCAAACTCCCAACATTACACTGACTTCAGGTTTGTCACTATTGCAAAATTAAATGGAGAAGTTGCTCAGCTCTATTTAGTGAGTCAGTATAATGAATATATCTGAACAATCCTGAATCCATTTTATTACCAGCAGGTGTGTTTGCCAAAACAAAAACACACCTTCTGTTTTGATATTTTGTCTTTTCCTTAGATTCATAACACTGTTAAGAATTTATATGTGAAGAAAAATACAACTAAACTAATTTATTTGACATAATATTAAACCTACAAAGAAAACAGTCTGGGGTGAAATCTGAACATATGAGGAATCATCTTATGATACTTTTATACTACCTACTTTTATAACAGATGAGAGGATGAGAGGATTTTAAATATGTAGCAGAAACTCCTGAAAGTATCACTATAACATTACTTTATATGGATAAATGTTTTCTTACAATTAAACTTATAATCATGCCAAGAGTATATCTCCTTACATACTGACTCACAACACACTGAAGTCATTTTTTGAGTAATATGTAGTGTATCTGCAGAGCATACAGTGAGATTCTAGACTATGGAATAGATCACTTTAACAAAATCGAACGTCACCTGTAATGTAGAGGTAAATCACATTATTTCTGCTTATTTATTTCAAAGAATAAATAAGCTTTTACCTTCTGTACTGAATTTTATGCACCTGAAATGGTACAGCATCAATAATTTGGAGATTTACTTCTCAGAATTAACTCAACCATGTATTTTAGTTGACTATTCTTAAAACAAAAATCCCAATTTCCCATTTACCAGAAGGTTGTAAGGTGCTCCACCAGCAATGGTCTTATTGGGACTGAATATCCATATATGCTGGTATGTTTTTACTGGAGGCAACACAGTGCACCTGATTCGAACCTCAGTTCTGTCACTCACCAGCTGGGTGATGTCCGGCCAAGTTACTTAACATCTCTGTTCCTCAGTTTCTTCTGACAATATCAGTATGCACCTCACAGGCTTGACATGACATGACATTCTTCAGAATATTAGCAATACATCTCACAAAGGTGCTAAGAGGTTTAAGTGAAAAGTTCTTAGAAAAATGCCTCACATGTAGAAGCTCTAAAATAAATTTTTTAAAATATGTGCATATCACTTATATAGGACCAAAATCTGAGTCTGAATAATGAAGAATATAGTTATAAATAGTTCAAGACTTATATAAGTCTAAACACATCCTTGAAATTCATATGACAATAAACTAATGATGATTATTAGTTTCAGAGGATGTCTTTGACGTTTCTTTTTTTAAAATTGAAGTATCGTTGATTGCCCTTGAAATGTCTTGAATGAAGAAAAATCACATATACTATCAACCAAACCATTGTTTGACTCCATGATAAAATTATTTTTCAAAAGTGTTTTGCTTAGTGCCCAAACATACACTCTCACTGACTAAGCCATTCAGTATTAAGATAAAAAACCGCAATGCTCAGTATTTTGACCCAAAAATGGCAGAAATCCCTTCTCCCTTTCTATCATTTAAATATGTTACAATGAAAAATAATGTTATCTTCCATAAAACAATAATGACCTAAAATCCCTAATGGAAAGACCAACAGAACACATGGTTTGCATCTGCCCACATTCTACAGCAATCCACTCTCCACTGCACTGCCTCTAGCATCTCAGCAGGTTTGCCTGGGAAATATACTGGTCTGCCTCAACTAGAAAAAACATAAAACATAATCTTGACTGTTGTTTCATTCATTTTATAAGAAAAATTCAGTTGTCTCATATCCAGAAACGCAGTCTTTATAACATGTTCTGTACTGACATTTTTATACCATTTTTCTTTAAGTGTCATATATTTCAATTGGCTTCAGAGTTAAGAGTTATTGCTCAAAAGTCACTGCTTCCCTTATGGAATCTAGGGAATATGGATCAATGTGTAAGTGGTATTAAGAACACATGTACACTGTTTAAGGATTTAGAACTTATCATTGGTCCGGAGATAGTCAAACACCTAATCTGTTTCCATTTGAAAGGGAAAAAAAAGAGGATTCTCTAATAATGTTTTAATGTCACTTTTCTTAGAATTATAGTCAGTCATTCAAGACCAAGCAATATTCTTGCCTACTATATATAACATATATATATATATATATATATATATATATTCCCCAAAGATCACATGTACTTTTTTTTTTTTTTTTTTTTTTTTTTTGCGGTACGTGGGCCTCTCACTGTTGTGGCCTCTCCCGTTGCGGAGCACAGGCTCCGGATGCACAGGCTCAGCGGCCATGGCTCACCGGCCCAGCCGTTCCACTGCATGTGGGATCTTCCCGGACCGGGGCACGCACCCGCGTCCCCTGCATTGGCAGGCGGACTCTCAACCACTGCGCCACCAGGGAAGCCCCACGTGTACTTTTATTAAACATTGTTTTCCAACTTTGCATCCGAAGTCTAGGATTAATTTTAATCATATTAGAAAAGCTAGTAGAGTAGGGTAGAAGAGTGGTTAGTTCAACTAGGGCTCAATGTGTGAAAATGAACGACCACAATGATCTAACAAGACTCTCCAGTGTTTTAAAGCTACATGTGCACAATAGCAACTTATTTTAATTATTAATCATATACTTACATTAAAATACCCATAAATAATTGAAGCTATGATTAACTTTCTTACAAACAGCTCATGAATAGGCATGAGTATAGAGGTCATCAGTGTATAGGAATCATCCCCATCTTTGGGTACTCTCTTTCCTCTGGCAGGAAGAAAGCAAGAAAACATTTCTAACTACATGACAAGTTTAAGCCTTGTCCAGTGTTCCCAAATGTCAGAGATCAGAAACTGTTTTGTCCTGCCAATCTAACCTGACAGTTATGAGTTCACTGTAAATGGCTTTTGTGATTTGCATCATGTAATTTAAAATTGTCACTATTCAGTAATTAAAAGGGAAGAAAGTTCTGGGGTTTGGTATTAAAATTTTGACAGAGACAAATATATTGTTTCAGAAATATGTTTAGCAACTTTTCCAGGAAAAAACAATAAACCAAAAACCCAACATAGTTCTGAGAATTATATTAAAGACTAGCCCATTATAACTTTGCAAAAGGAAGTTTCTTACCACAAACCAAATACATTTCTCTAAATGTACACGGTCTCATGAATTATAGAGATGTTCTCTACTATGTACCACGAGCCACCACAAGCTCATAGACAGTGAGAAAAAGAAAGGAAGGAAGGAAGGAAGAGAGAAAGAAAGAGAGAGAGAGGGAGAGGGAGGGAGGGAGGGAGGGAGGGAGGGAGGGAGGGAGGGAGGGAGGAAGGAAGGAAGGGAGGAAGGAAGGAAGGGAGGAAGGAAGATTGATTTAACCGGCTTCATCTTACAAGCTTACGGATTTCCGGGTACATTTCTCGGACTGTACCATGCCCACTGAGCTGATGTGACGACCAGTTTGCTGATTTACTCTGCATGTTCTAGAGTTGATTCAAACTCCAGGCTTGCTGTGATCTCAAAAGGGGAGCCATGCTCAGATCAGCTGCAAAAAGGCCCCGGGGACAAGAACTGCCGTAAACCAGTAGGAGCTCTACCCTTGAATCAACAGTAGCACACAGGGGCTAGATGAGCTTATTACTCTGCTTGAGGCAGACGGGGGGAAGGCTTTCTCTACCTACTCCCCTCAACAGTGCCATTTTCTCAGGTCTGAGCTTGTGAATAAAGAACAAGAGCCAAGTGTGTCCAGCCCCTCTGTTTAACCTGCCAGCGTTAGTCCACTACAGAGTTCCAGGCAGCAAGAAAGGCTGAGGCCAGGGCTGGGAAGTGAGGATTCAAGTACAGCCACCACGGAGCTGCATACCTTTTAGCCTAAATGGACCGAACCAAAGACAAAGGCCAAAGGCATATGGGAAATTGAACACGTGACAAAAATGCCGTTAGGGAAAATGTCAGACACCTTAGTCAAAAACAAATCATTAGAGAGTCAAATATTCTGAAGTAAAAAGTAAAGTAGAAAGTACTTTAATTCTAAAGCAGGGAAGGCCTTTCAAAGTATAACACAAAGCTCTCTCTAAAGGTCTGAATTTCCCAAGCCAGCAACTGGGTCTCTGCACTCCTAGTACTCGCTCACTTTATCTGGACTAATCTCCAAGTCTGTCTGTCCCATCCTGCAACTTTAACCGGCCTACACAGAAAGACATCTCAGGATATGAGAGCAGTGGCCTCTGGACACCATCCTACAAAGACACTGGCAACAAAATACAAAAGTTCAAGTTACTCTTTAGAAGTCCTAAAATAATTTTACTTAAAGTAAGTGCCAAGTGACACTGTGATTTAGGACACTCTTCATACACATTTCTTTTGCCAAAGAGATCAAAACGTTTTGCTATAACATCCTATAAAAATTAGTAAAAATGAATAATTTTTAAGTTTTCATTGGAAATGTTCCCAAACCACGAGTGCAATCAGAATTGTACTGATGCCACTACGATGAGACTAAAATGGTTAGGTGCTCTTTACAATGCCCCTAGGACTGTAGTTATAAGTTATCCTCAAACCCCAACCTCTGATGTGAAAAACAATCTGTGAACACTGGTAATCTTCCCTGATTAAAGGGCTAAATCTTATCTTATGGAAACCCCCAAAAATGTTTGCTGTCATATGTCATTTATTATATGAAAGAAATGCACGTCAGTGCAGAAATTCCCACTATAGGTTTTATTAACTGGAAAGCCATATTCCCTCTTATTAGGACATATCTGATAAAGGCACCAACTGTGCGTGGTCTGTATGCCCATGTGAGGAACAAGTAGGAAAAGGCAAAGCAGTGAGTATTTGCAACAAGTTAAATCTCCACATTTTAACTAACCACTTGGGAAGAACTGATAAGGTCATGACATATCTAGAAAAACTATAAGCTGATTTGGAACAACAGATAACATATGGCAAGCTAGTCCTAGCCTTTACTAACGTTAAGAATCTGGATTTTCTCCCTGGAAGAAAGAATATGAATGATGTCCTCAGATTTATATTTTAAGATATTAACTAGTAAATTTATTTTTAAATAAAAACATCATTCAGGGAAAATATCTAAACATAAAATGAAACGTACGCTATTAAACCTTCTATTACTAACTAGCCACATTTTGTAAAAAAAAAAACTTGTACAAATAGTTAGCATTTACTATACCTCTGACAACACACCAAGTGCTCCACAAGACAGTTCACAAAGAAAGGCAGTGTCCCAATACACACCTCATGGGTTTGTTGTGAGAATTAAAAATAGTTACTCTGTGAAAAACAGAACAACGTCTTAGACGTTGGAAACATTCAGTAAGTATTAGTTCCCAGTATCTCATTTAATCCTCTCAACAAACACTGACGGCCAAGAGATATTGAATAACTTGCCTAAAGTAACATCACCTTA
This sequence comes from Delphinapterus leucas, assembly GCF_059928025.1. Classification (NCBI taxonomy): domain Eukaryota; kingdom Metazoa; phylum Chordata; class Mammalia; order Artiodactyla; family Monodontidae; genus Delphinapterus; species Delphinapterus leucas. Next base: position 79,620,689 of record NC_143145.1, on the reverse strand, counting down.
CTCCAGAGCCTATGCTCCTAATCCCACTCTTCCTGAGTATAAATAAATAGTATATAGGCTCCTTCCTCTCTTCCTCTTTCTCTCTCACCATACACTCTACATAAACAGAACAGTCTGTATATGAACAACATATATTTATATGTTACACACACGTAAATGCTGGAAGAAAATGTCTGCTGAGTGGTGGGATTACATATTTTTATAGCATCACTTACCATATTTTCTACACATAACATGTGTTCCTTTCATAGTCATTTATTTTTCAAAGATCTTCAAAAAACTTAAATCATGAAAACCTTAAGAAATTTTAAGTGCCTCATATTATCTACCATCAAAATCAGCAAAGATTCTTTTTTAGTAAAAGCTATTATTATAGCAAATTATTCCTTTAAGCGCTGAAAGGTGTCCTAGTAGATAAAAGGAGTTTGTCTTACACCGTTCCAGATGTCCTAATTTCTCATGGGTCAACAGCATAACAATTGCTTTTAATATTATTTGGAAACATCCACAGGGCACCCTAGAATGTGGACCAAAGACAGGTCAGTCCCTGCTCTAGGCAGAGAAGGGAGGGGGCATTTTTAAAACATCAGTTAGAAGGGTAAAAGTTTCCTCTGATACAGAAATTTAAGAGAGAGCTCAGGGTATCAAGGGAGACACCCAGCTCGGGTCTTCAGTCTAGTTCAACAGCCATACCCTGAAGGCCAACTTCTAGCAACGGTGGGTCTTTCTAGAACATGTGAGGCAAGGAGATAAAGCACTCTTAAGAGTAGCAAGAGGAATCTGGCCAAAGAGGATTTGAACTCCTCTCTGCTCTAGTACCCTGGCAGCCTTTCTGTTAGTTTGTAGAGGGGAAAAGGTAGAGGAATTTTAAATAGATAGTGAGTATGGCTGACTAGGGAAGTAAGAGCCAGTTCGCTCTTAGTAGTTGTTTTCTGGAGTATAAAAGGAAGAGAATTTCAAAAGCACAGACATATATACACTACCAAATGTAAAACAGATAGCTAGTGGGAAGCAGCCACATAGCACAGGGAGATCAGTTTGGTGCTTTGTGACCACCTAGAGGGGTGGGATAGGGAGGGTGGGAGGGAGACACAAGAGGGAGGAGATATGGGGATATATGTATGTCTATAGCTGATTCACTTTGTTATACAGCAGAAACTAACACACCATTGTAAAGCAATTATACTCCAATAAAGATGTTAAAAAAAATAAAATAAATAAAAAGAAAGAAAGAAATAGAACCAAAAAAAAAAACAAAACCAGTATCTTCTTTTTTTAAAAAAATTCTTTTCCATTATGGTTTATTACAGGATATTGAATATGTTTCCTGAAGCATGGTATCTTCTTACTCCCCTTTTCCTGTGTCACCAAAATCAAAATAAAATTAAATATGTGCACATACAGGTTTCCTTTCTAAGAGACTAAGAAGGTGAGGGTATCTTTGATGTTCAATGAAAAATCAGGTGAGCCCCCAAAGACTCCCTGTTTCAGGTATGGGGAGAAAACAATTTAATTGGAAGGAAAAACTGAAGAAAGCTTTTTACTGTTTTAAAAATCATTTTACGAAAAAATATTACCTATTTAGTAAAGATACAGAGTGGAAAAGGAAAGAAAAAAAGAACTAGCAATAAATGTATTTCCTTTGAACAAATTAATACTAATATTGTTTCTTAAATGTCCATACAGTAGTCTACTGTCAAATTAGATAACATGGATTTATATTATTATTCAAGGAAGAATTCCCTATCAGGAGGCCCATATTTCAAGGCAGAAAGGATTACATTATTTGTCAAGGAAAACAAACTACTCTTTGAAAAGCAGAAAAGTTGACCTTGGCAAACAGTTAGTGAAATTGTTCCCTACTTGATTTCCCTCACATGCAGCGTGTGGGAGAGGACATATTTAGTGCTGCTTTGTGGCACTGTTTCAAAAGAACTCTCAGTATTGTACCCAGAAATGAGTAGGGAACATCTAGAAAATAGTTCACATTACAGTGTTGGGAAGTGATTGAATTCTTGTTTCCATGCTTTATGTTAGGTAGTAACAAAGATTTTGGCGGTAATTAGGTACTGGCTTAATACATGTTTATCTTTTTCCCTTGATCAACCATAGTCATTTTTTCCATAACCGGAGACAAATAATAAGCTTTCATTCTTTGTTAAAATTCTAAAATTGTGTAACCATCTCCCATGTTACTAGGATGCTATTACTTTATCATTCAGCTTTGTTTCAAGTGACACTACCACTTTTTTAATATAGAGTGTGCAATTCCGTTAAGGCAAAATCTGATATCCTCATGTATCTCTGCGTCTTTGTCTATGGATTACTCAATCTATCTCAACGGATTTACTTATCCCAACTCTTTTCGTTGTCTTTATCCCTCTGGCTCCCAATCTCACTACTGTTCTTGGTATTATCATTTTATAGACTAAGAATAACATAATAATAATAACAACAAATACTTTTTGAGTGCAAGTAACTTTTTGAAGCAAGTTTTGCATGTTATGTCATTCAATTCTCTCAGCAACACTGTAAATTAGATAATACCATTATCCATGCTGCAGTTGAGGGAACCAGAACTCAGAGAGACTGACTATAACTTGCCGATGTCACAAAGCTCTTAATGCGTGGAATGAAGGACATTTCTTTCTGACGCACAGTGCTGACGGATCCTCCATGATGGCAAATTGCTCTGTGTTGTTTAGTCTCCTTCATGGTTTACATTAAGGATGAGAAATTACACCACTGCTAACCAACCAAGACTAGCTGGTGAACAATTCTACCGTTCGGGGAAAAACTTAATTGAAAAACACGAGGGAATTTTTCATACTAAATGTCCTTCGCTTTTGTCACTCCCTACTTAAAATCTACCATAAAGCTCCATCTTTTTCGACTTACTGAGAAATGAGTCAGCCAGGATTACAAGAGATTACCAAGAGATTGTACAGTAAAGATGACAGACCGTAAAAGAAAGCAAAATAGAAGATGAAAACAGAATTTTTTTCAAAATTACAAAACAAATCTGTGTTTGAGTGTGTCTATGATCAAAATATGTTATTAAATGACTGGATCAAGGTATTATGAATGGCAATGCTTCAGCTTCTAAACTATCAGTGTGGATCATCAACAACAAATGCAACCAAAGCAATAGGTGCTGATTGCTTTGAGAAAAGGCATTTAATAAAAGAAAAAAAAAAAAACTGATAAAAACAGTACCATGAACCATTTCACCTCCTGTGAACAGAGATACAAGCCTTGTATCTCTAAAAGATAATGTGCAGTAAAAGTTTAGTAATTACCTGGCATTTCCTCTCTTTGATGGTCTCTGTCTTCTGTAATTTCCTCTACCACAATTTTTAAATAAATTTTTAAAAATGATTATCTGGTAAAAATCCCCACTCTTCCCCTACTCCATAGTTTCTCACTACTAGCAAAACTTCCACATGGCCTTTAAGATTCTTAACCAGTTTCATAGTTAGTGGCCAAGTGATCTATCTGATAAGAGGACAGCAAGTTCGTGAATAGAGCTTGTTCCTTTACTTTTGGCCATTGCACCATTTGACACTTTCCTACATAAAGCAAGGGATCTAGACAACAAGCAACCCAGAAGGTCTGGAATTACGTCTTCTTGGACATCACCATGGAGAAAGAAGGCAAAACTAGAGAAAACCAGACTCTAGTCCTCTGCCCCAGTCAGGAAGGCCAAGAAAGCAATGACAGAGCAAATTCACGTCAATCCTCCACCATATTTCTCAGCTCTTCCTCTTGTTCGGACTTGGTATTTAAAAAAACTTTTTTAAATTTTATTAATTTATTTTCATCTATATTTTATAAATTCAAAATCTTGTTTTGAGGAATATTTACTTTTCCTAAACCAAACACATCTAGAAGTGACCCCCAGTACAGCATTTTGGGGATCTCCATTATGTCTTCCAACCTCTGAAAAAGCTACCAAAGTACCCACATGATCTTTCTTTGACAGAACCAAAGGTTTTTGTGTTAAAATTCAAATGTAAAAGCAAAGTAAAAAGGAGCTAAAGTATAGAAAGACTACCCGCTACTCTCACAGCGATGTGGCTCTTTCCTCTCCTGGTCCCTTTCTTCTCCTCCTTTCCCTCTCTCCCCTGGTCTCAGCTGGCACCACCCCAAACTCTTTCTTTGGGCTTTTATAAATATTCACTTTGTACTTACCACTCACCAAGCACCTTGCTAGAACTGGGGAATTTAGGATGAATAGGACAAATCTGTCCAGCCTTAAGAATTCAACTCGAGAAGATAAGACTTAAAACTGGACAAATAGCTACAAAGCAGTGTGATAAGTGGGGGTGGGGAGAGGAGAAGGAGGTCCTACCTCCCCAGAGATTGGGAAGGCCTTGCTGGGAAGTAAATCCTTAAAGGAGACTCAAAGCATGAATACAGTCCTGCCACGCAGGCCGGGGAAGACATGTCCAAATAAATTAGCTTTTAGAGCAAATATCAACACAAGGGGGAGCAGGGTGATTACTCAAGAAAGCATAATAATTTTATAAATACGGAACATTTAACTGGATAATTTAATATGAATTGAGTCTGAAGGCAGCATGGGAGTAAGGGAGGAGACAGTTTCTACTTAAAGCTTTTATTATCTGTGTGTTTTACCACAATGGCTCTTTTGGGTGATGATTATTACCTGTTCTAAGTATACAGCTTAGAGGGATATTGCAGATGGGTCATCTTCTCCACTTAAAAAAGAAATTCAAGAACAGGTGTTTTGTGTTATACTTGCTCCCCAGTTACAGAGGTTGTAACAACCATAAAATTCCCCAAAGCTTTGCTCCTTACTAGTGAAATCAAGTCCCCCACTATACCTTCTTGTTTCCTCAAAAATTACACAACCTCTGACAATTACTTCCAAGAGATAAAGGACGTGTATGCGTCTGTGTGTGTGTGTGTGTGTGTGTGTGTGTGTGTGTGTGTGAGAGAGAGAGAGAGACAGAGACAGAGACAGATTCAGAGACAGAGGAGAGAGTTAAAATGATAGAATAAAAGGAAATCAGATCTATCACCAAGCTTTAAGTCTATTGAGTTAAGTTAGCTTTTATTCCCCTGATAATATAGATTAACTTCTCTAAATGATTTAATTTAATGCCTTTAACAAGAAGATTAAGCCATATGAAGCCTTCATAGTAAAGGGGGGAAAAGCTTATGGATTTATTCTATATTTTTATTCTTGCCTGTTTTTAGTAAAAATAAACTTGTGAAACTTCTTTAGAAAAGGCATTTTTTAGCCTTACAATGCACATTTTTAGCTGATATTGCTTACAAGGAGCTATCTACCAAAACCCTATACATTCACTCCTCAATAAAACTACTTAAAAATTGAGGATTAAGAATGTGAGAATCTTGATCAAATATTGCCAAGACTGTGCCTCTGATGTGGGCTGAGACGGGATCTGCCTGCTAACTAAACCGGTACTGGTAAATATCTCAACACAATAGTTTAAGTGCTAACTGCTTATTTTTATGTTTTTCATCTGACAAAAACTTGCAAATTTATTTTATTCCAAAAGATTGAACATTGGCCAGACTGGTCTAGCTAATGATGGGATCTCTTGATGATGGACACGGATTTTTACTGAGAGCATAGCTTTAGACTTAATCTTAACTATAAAAGACTACTTCAGTACTGTGCTTCTGAAAATCATCACTGTTAATCACAAAATGGGAATGTCTAGGACACATTTAAGTAAAGAAAAACATTCTTAATTCTTTTGCTGTGATGATATATATATATATATATATATATACATAATGTATGTTATACATTCCTTGAGGACCAATGCTGTACTAAATGTACCTACTATAGAGAGAATAAGAGACTTTGGAAATGACATAGGTTCAAAGTCCTTTTACTAATTCCTCTGAGATTATTCAAGGGCTTGGAAGGGGAGGCGAGTGAAAGCAAGGATAGAAAGGAGACAGATATTAGTGCCTGTTGTAATTACTATGTTCCCCATGGTCTGAAATGCTAAAAATGAATGTTTCCTCTATTACGAGGATATAAACCTTTCTCACTGCAAAGCTATTAGCATTTACAATGCACATGTCTGAAAATCATGGCTTCTCTGTCATTCTTTTGAGAACTTTAGGGACTTGGGTTACTGTATAGTCTTGAATTACAGCCAAAGCATAATCTGTAGCCCTCTAGTTTTCCAGCATATTTTAAAAATCAGTTTAAGCAATTTTACTCATATTTAATGGCTCAGTCTTTCCCAACAAATTAATATGTTTGTATAGTCTTGACTCTGGAAAAAACTGCTATATGATTTGCAAAAGAGAAGATACATTAATATACTTCATCAACTGCCCGCATTTCTATCAATGAGATGATTTTAAATTGTAATTCTAAATTTACTAATGTAGTATTTCTCTAAAAATAAACAATTTCTCAGAAGTCAAAGCATACATAAACTCCTGATCTGCTTACACCACTCTAGGGCATATAAAATTACAAGAAAATGAATGACATTAATTTGGACCTTTTGTACAAATACATTTCCTCCTGTATTTTGGGGACAGAAATTTTACCTTAACACACACTCTACATTTTTTCTCTGATTTCGGTTCTTTTATCACAGAGGTTGAATAGAACAAGAAGTGTTACTGCTCTTATTCAGTTTTATTTCAATCTTTGTCAATTTAGCATATTTTAAATAGTCTATATAATTTTTATAAATAAAAGAACCATTCTAATGTTAATTTGGATCAACCTTCCAAACATATAGATTCTAGGTTTCTAAAAGGGGCCCTCTCGAGGGGGCATTTTTAAAGTGAACAACAACAACGAAAAGCACCCTGAGGCTGCCCCGTTCACATATAACCTACTTCCATGAAAAAGGAACTGCTTTGGTTAAGAATAAACTTCCACAAGCTCAGGTTCAAGCTAAACACGCCAGCATATTAGTGAGGAAATGAGACAGCAAATAATAACTCCTTTCATACTAGTAAAAGAATACTGTATTTATTTTAAAACAGCTGGCAGAAATTCTCATTTTAATTAAATTACATTTACTGAAATAACATTTTCATAATTAAAAAAATAACCCATTTCTCCCAAAGAGCTAGCAAAATATAATCACAGTAACTTAAAATGGGCAAAGGCGTAATAAGATTGTTAGAATAAAAGTGACTAATTTGGATTACGATTGTGCGTTAGTTCAGTGGTTTTCAGTGATTCAGAAGCCATTACTATCCTCTGTTGCCTTGTAAAGTTAACACAAAGTAGGTAGCAAGTTTTGTTATTAATGATCTTGTGGAAGTAACTTAGTACAAGTTTCATATCTTATTATATTTTTACTGCTTGCATGTTAGCCTAAAGATATTATCATTGGACCTCTTCCTTTTACAAATGACGAAACTGAGTTCAGAAAAGTTAAATGTCTTGTTCTTAACCATGTAGCTAGTTGGGTATAAAGACTAGTTCTGGAACTTAGCAGCTTTCCACCGCACAGCTCTGTAACAGAGCTGAAACATTTATACCTTCATAGATGACAGAAGGAAAAAGAGAGAAAGTGGTGCACGTCTATATGAATTATGGTAGAAACAAAATTCCATAACACGCTAAGGTTCAGTTTCTTTCACTCCTGGTTCCCTCCTTCTAAAAGTTCATGTGAGAATCAAAGTTCATGTTCCAGAGAAACAAAATTTGTTGAATAATCAGGTTAAGTCTCATGTACTGATAAAACCAATGAGTGAATAATATGTTTCCATGGTTTACCAATGACAGCTTGAGTAATAGCAAAATTTTCCACACACAAAATAATTCTGAACGCTAAATTCCTCCTAATAGAAAAATGATGGCCAAATCAGTCAAATGATAAACTTCAGTGGTGGAAGCTACACAGGAAAAAGAAGGAACATTTAACTGAAGAGGGAAAGGATACCAAAACATGGGGAACAACACACTTCCTTCTTGGATATTACTGAATGCCAGTCTTATGAAGAGTAGAAAGCATTATATGGTATAGCTCTGCCAAATAACGTTTCTACCATTTAGAAAAAAACTCACAATAGTTTTATACATGTGCTGCTGGATAATTTATGAACAAATATGTCATGGTTGAAGCCTAGACAAGTAGGAAGTCTGCTTCACTTGTACAAAAGGAACACCAGTGAGCTTTCATTAGCATCCTTCTCCATTATTAGGTCAAATCAAAGTACAAATGACTGAGCAACCACACAACAACTGCCATTTGAGAACAGGTTAATAACGTTTTAAATGCTTACAATCTTTACTAGTTGCAGCACAAAAGTCAAAAAACAAATACAAGTTAAATCCCATAATGCTGAATATTTGTGACAATGACTAACAAAAGTTCTTTACTAATTATGGATTGCCTGTCATCCCCCCTCAAATTATATGTCTCATAGCTCAATTAAATAGCCCCACAAATTCTTTGCATTTCCAACCTGCCCCAAGATTCTTTAAGTAACAATCTACTGTTTTTTTCTGCTCTGTGTGACGTGGAAGTGAACCACTGTATGAATATCATTTAAACTCAGAGGGCCCAGGGACCTTTAAGAAAAAACAAACAAAAAAATCGCCCCCAACAGTCTAATTTTCAAATTAATTTCCCTGTTATTGTCAGTTACTCTCAACTTAGAAGCTTGTGGGTCAAACTCATTATGACCAAAAGCTCAGTATAACTAAAATGCAACAAATTTAATGTTAATAAAAATGATGCACTACATTTCATAGAATTAAACCCCAAATGGTAAACACCAATATTATGCAAATTGTGTTCCACAGATCACTAACGTGCCTGGAAATATTAGTAGATATTGGGGTAGAGGAGGATAGGGTTCAAGAAATAAGTGAGTTAAACCACGTTGAACAAGTGCCTTTTCTGCAGACCCTCTTAGTAACTCTTAATCTCACTGCAGACCCAAAAGGAGGGGGGTTCGGTGTACTATCATTTTCTGAACTTACTTAAGCACAGAAAACCAAATTTCCTGAAATTCCTCTTCATTTGTGGAAAAGAAAAAAAATCTGCAGGATATAGCTTAGCTAATGTTCCAATTTAAAACTACAATAATAACAAACGTAACACATTATTATTTCTAAACACACTCCCTCCTCCTAAAGGCACTGTGGAAAACGGGAGCTTACAGTTCCCACAAGCTTGGTTGTCCCAATGTTACTCTTTGTCAGTGGTGCAGATAAGAATTCACTCCAAGGATCAGGCTCCCAAAACTGGAGATGCTTCTCTCCTATTAAAAACTCCCTGATTAGAACTGTTGGCACAAGTTTAAAAAATTAAGACTTTATTTTACCTATTTAACTTGCATATCTGCCACACTAAAGATTTTCCATATATCTTTCTCTGATGGAAAATGGCATTTCTCTCCTTGACTTTCCAAGAAATAAAATCATATCTGTCATTCCTTTTCTAGTAGGAAAAGGTATAATTACAATAATTATTATATACAATTATTATATATAAAATAAGTAATCTATGTAAACTGCAAAAAGTAACTCATGAATATTAGACCTTATAAATGGAAACAATAATGGAGTGAGTTCATACATGCAAAGCTCTTTTAACCATTCCTGACACATAGAAAGTGATATAGAAATGTCTGACATTATTCCTGAGAACAGATTAATAACGTTTTAAATGCTTACAATCTTAACCAGTTGCAGCACAAAAGTCAAATAACAAATACAAGTCAAATCCCGTAATACTGAGTATTTGTGACAGTGACTAACAACAAGACCCCCTGAATTTACTAACTTACACAGGACCTCGTTCTTGCATATGTAGCATTCACACAGGTTTCTTAAAGACCTCTGGATTTTATCATTAATTTAATGAAACATATTCCCTAACACTGAAAAGTGAAAATAATTTTTTGAAGGTAGAAAAAACATGATATTTTCCCCACTGTCCAGGAAGAAATATTCTCTACGATAGGTCATGGGGCACAGAATTGAATATAACATAGTCTCAGTACCCACAGAGCTTCCACAGAGGCCTGACTGGAGAGGTGGTTATAACGGAGGAAAAGGCAGAGAATGAAAAAGACAAGCAGTGGGGAGGAGAGGAGGAGAAAGAGGAAGACGAAGAGAAGAAAGAGGAGAGGAAAGGAGGAAAAGGGAAAGAAGAGGAAGAAAGAGGAAGAGTAAAAAGAAAACTAACTTTTCTGAAAACTTACTTTTGTGTACCAGGCATTCTAGGTGTTTGCAAATTTCTGTTCATTCAATCTTTACAACAACCCGATATGCTGGGTAATATTATATCTGTTTTAAAGATCAGGAAACTGAGGCACAGACAGGTGAGGTTAACTTGCTACCATCATGATGTGACTGCTGGAACCCAGCCACTTCCCAGCCAGCCTGACTGTGGACCCTAGGTTTGTGACCACTTCACCAACAATGACGATATTCCCTACTGTCCGAAGGTTAGGATAAGGTATTTACAGGCAGCTGGGGCCCAGAAGAAGTGCTTCGAACTCAAGCTGGGTCTGGTGATGCTGGAAAGGCTTCTGGAAGGAGTGATATGTGAAGAGTTTGCAGAAGGCAGCCAGGTAAGGCAAAAAGGGGGCATCTGAGGCAGGGAGAGTAGCCCATGTTGTTTCACGATGGCCTGAAGCAGCAAGGTACAGGAAGGTTCAAGGGCACCGTATGTGTGAGGGAGTGTTGAGGGCAGACACACGGGAGGAAGGCAGGTGTCCAGCCAGGAGGGCCTGTGTGCCACGCAAAAGAGTCGACAGCAAGAAGGATGGATGGTCAAGTGATCCAGTGAGAAGTGATGAGGGCTAACATCAGAGAGAGCAAGTAGCAAAGGAAACGGGGGTGGTGAATAGGAGACAGATTTATTTCAAGAACAGAGAGATGTTAGCAATACATTGGATACAGAGGATGATAAAGAGGGAACACTCTAGAGTCCTCCCCAGGTAGCCTCTTTAAAGGCCTGAGCTTCCTCTGATTTTCTTGTATTCTCCCTCCCTTTCCCTCACCTTCCCCAGGAACCAATGGATTACACATTATAGGTGTTACGATAAATGTTGAATGAGTTGGAATCCACTGTATTTCAAGTATACAGTTGTTTTTTTAGTTTGTGACTATGTTAACACATAGATCAACATACTAACCAAAAAGGAAATAAGACTCCTGCATTTCTAACTACTGCAAGAATACCAGTTTCCACTGTATCCTTCCTTGATCATCAGGCATTCTGACACAGACATTAAAAAAAAAAGGGGGGGGGCGGAATTCTTGCAATAACATCCCTAAATATACTGCCCTGTGGGTAGAAACAGTACTGAATTTCTTTTTCTTTTTGTATCACCAGTGTTTTGCCACTGCTGAACTGCACTAGATCAATGACATCAGCATATCCCAGTGATTCAGGAAGGCCTCCTATTCAAGAGGAGACTGCCTTATGTAGAAGACATTTTTCAAATATTAGTATTTTTAGGGAAATAAATAATGATTGGCAAGTTGCACAGTAATGACTGAAGACTTGGTTGTTTGGTATCTTGCTCTGAACACAGCCACATGGCTGCAAATCACAGAAAATCTGAAACCAGGGAGACCTTTGTGGACCATGAGACTATCTTTTCCAGCTGTAATGTCTTACACTGGGAAATACGACTAAGGACGCATGTCATTTATGTTACAGTATTTCTGTTCCATTCTTCCATTATTGTATTAAGCTATTTCAAGTGCCACAAAATTAGTCATACTTTTAAATAGAGCAAAATCTATTATTTACAACATACGAGACATGGTGCTAATTTCATTTTCTCTTCATTTTTTCATTAAAATGTCAAAAATGTTTTTTTTTAATTTTGCTTGGCATTATATGAAATTGTTATCAAACTCAAATCCTTGTATTTATAATACTGCCTAAAAGTAATTAGTCTAACTTACAACAAACACATGACAGGGCAATTTTTTACAAATAAGTGATTCTCCCACATTTTGATTCTCTTCTGAATGTTTAAAAAGCTTAAGCTTAAACGGAAAGTTAAGGCCAACCCATGCACACCTCCCTATGGATCTCTTATACCTACACAATGACAAAATCTAGTTGAATTTCTAAACTAAGTTTTCAAATTTATGCTAAAAAAAAGCCAAAAAACAAAAAACAACCCCATATAACTGATTCTACCTGGGAACATGCAAATCTCTCCACATGCTTCTGTTTAATTTTAGAAGGAGTTAGAAGCATCTCGGAGATCAGCACTACATAAACGTCCTTAGTTTCTATAACCATTATAACCTCTGCATTTTGTTAAATATCCCTTTGCTATGCCCTAGAAACCATCAAGAAAACCTCAAAAAATGAACAAAAATAACAACAGCAGCAATAAATATCCAAAACTTTATTGAGTAAAACCACACTAAATATGTTGTTTGAAACCAAATTGCTATTGGGGCTGGTGGGGGCATGGGGATCATGGCCATAGCATTCAGAGTCCAATTTATTTTGAAGCCAGCACGGATAGTAGAATATTTTTTATCTTAGTTTTTCTTTCACAAAATTCAAGTCCTAGTTTTTCTTTCACAAAATTCAAGTCCTCAAGACATTATCATTGGACAGTATCCCAGAAAATTAAACACAAATCCCTGAGCTAGAGAAGAATGTTCATGGTCTCCATAAATCTACTTAATGGAAATCCAGTCTTCCCTTGGACAGATGTGGAAGACCTGACTTAAACAATATTAAGTGTTCCATCTAGAAATGACATAATTTGCTCCATTCGCCCCTCTGCCCTCCAGAGGACCCCAAAAGACACCTCCGAGTTGTGACCAGGCACTCCCTTTACCTAAATAGGGTTCAGTGTGGCTTGTAGATATTATTATGCAAAGATAAAGCATTAATTTTCAAAGTTCATAAACTATTCTATTTCCTCACTGTCCTTGATATTTATAGATTTTTGTGCTTTTTTTTTTTTTGGTATAACTTGCATTATCCAGATAATTTTAATTCCCTATTTCAACCATGGCAACAAGCACTGCCACAGAAATACATAACCTTGGGCAAGTCTCTTCACTTCTCATTTCCTAATTTCTCCAACAATAAATCTGCCTGCAAACATGCCATTTATCAGTTCTCTGAACAAATATCTACCAAACTTCTACTGAAGAGAGGCAAAGAGCTTGTGCTCTCTGCTAATAGTGCCACCCAAGTGCTCACAGGATGGGTGCCTAAGAAATATATTGATAACTAACCAGAAAACGCACTTCCTACACTTGCACTTCTTAACAAAATGTTGAATATTTGTAGAATAGAGAAAAAGCAGCAGGTAAGGAGTGAAACACCTTCTTGGTAAGAAAACTTGGTAAAATCATCAATCAAGCAGTAAGTATTGAATGAACATTTATCTACCAGGTATCCTGTAAGATACCCAGATGGATCTAGAGGAAAAACATCTGGCCCCTAAGAGCTGTACTTCATTGTTGAAACATTATTTATTCACAAAAACATGATGAAGTGACCATGAAATATAGTGTAAAAATAGTGCAATATTAAGAACTAAAATATAGTAGACTGCCTCTGAATGTTAGAGATTGAAATTAGAGGAAAATGAAGGTGAACTGGGATCAGGAAAAGTTTAGAAGGAAGATGTGGTCCTTGACCCTGTGTCTCAAAGGAAGCAAAGAACTTGGGTCAAGTGTGAGCATTCAAGGTGAGAGTGGCATGGAAAAGATAGAGACACAAGAATGTATGTACAACACTCAGAGGGAGCATGAGATGCCAGGCCTCTGGAAACAGAGGGCTAGCATCACAAGGAGGCCATGCAAGGTTTAAGATTTCATGCAAGAGAAAGCAAGCAGCCAGTAGAGGAATGAGGAATTACATTGTGACTAAGGAAGGTCAGACGACCCTTTGTTACCTGTAAGCAGATCTGAAGGCAGGGACAGCAGACAAAGGCTCTTGTGGTGACATAGCTGTGAGATGGTACTGGTGAAAATAGGAATTCCAGCACAATCCAAGAAGACAAACTGACAAAATTAATTGATGTGATGAAGAAAAGTGTGCAGTTAAAGAAGACTTCCAGATTTTTAGCTTGAAGGACCAGAAGAACAAAAGATGATAATGGCAAAAATGATGAAAGGGAGATAGTTGATAAGTTTGACTTCGGAGATGTTAGCCTAAAAAAATCTGTAAAAATGAAACACAGAAATCATAGGATTCGATGTCTACTGATGTTAGTTTTTTGGTCAGTCTTACAGTCACTGCTAAAACCGTGACAGGAGATGTGCCGACTGGAGAAGTAAGGGCAAAGAGAGAAAGGCAGCAGCTGAAGGATGACAAAGACTCCTTGACCAAACCTTAGTCAGGTTCCTCCGAGCCCTCTTCCAACCATGCCTCAACCTTGGACTACAGTGTCTGTCCTTGCAGTGTCCAGTTTTAGCAAGAATCTTTCTAAGCTAGTTTAGAGAGAGTCCTCCCCTCCAATATCTGATCAAATTCCCCATCTCGCATCATCCCATTCTTTGTATCTGACCACCCTGGCCTGTCTTCAGCAAGAATCCTGTTAGGTTGGTTTAGCAAGAATGACCCCACCACTGTAATTACCCTTAATAACGCTCCATCCTCCACTCTCTCCTGCAAGCTAGCCCTTTGACTATAAATCCCCACGTATTCTTGTTGTATTCAGAGTTGAACCTGATCTCTCCCCACTGCAATAGTCTTGACACAATAGTCTGTCACAATAGACTGGATTAAAGTCTTCTTATCATTTTGACAAGTTTCAGAATAATTTTTTCTTTAACAAGGGTCAAGTCAAATGGCCTACCCATTACTAAGGGGTCATGAAGAGTCCACGTGCAGGGGAGAGAGATCTCCATTTCTTAGGAGAGGTAAAAAATATACAATGTGATTAACATAATGGTTATTTTTCAGGCTGGTAATTTTTTACTATTAGGGTAGTTAATTGTTGTTATAAATAAATCATCTCTCATGTATGTTTTAAGTGAAAAAAATAATTTCTATTCAAAAAGATACCCTTCCCAATAAGTATCATAGATCAAATCTTTTTTGCACACAAAATGCTAGCCCCACATTTAATTATGTTCTTCATTATTACTGTTTTCTAGTGGTATCATACATGGTCTCTCCAAACACTTAAATTCAGGGAAAAGATAGTCTAACAACAAAACAACAACTCTGACCCTATCAGGAGCAATACTAGAATATCATTTGTATCGTACTTTATAAAGCAATTTCACGTACATCATCTCATAGTTAAATCCTTGCCACGGTCCAAAAAGTCAGTAGAATTTTTTTCATTTTCCCAAGCAAATCAAAAGTGGAGAGAGACAGAATGGGCCACGGTCACACAGCTCCTGTACCATCTGTGTCCCTGGCAGAGTTCTGGCCAGGAACTTGGGTATCAGAACCCCAATGACTGCTCAAGGCAGCTCTGGTCTGGGGTGAGCGTATCTGAGGAATTTTACTGCAGTCACAGATGATCACTTTTCCTGAAATTAGAAGTGTTCCCCCTGTAATTTACAGTCTATAAGCATGGAAGTAAGTGCTCTTTGTTCTGCCGGTGAGCACACTACTTCCTAATGTGCTTTCAGATGCCCAGTGTCTATGCTGCGACTCCAGCTCCCTCTTTCCCTTGCAAGTTTGGATGAAGACAGATCACCTGTTCCTGATCCATGTAAGTTTACAGTGTGTCTTTCAGTTCTTTTTCATCATGAAGTCTCTGTCAGAGTGAGGCCATTCACTTCCCCACTGGGACATGACCAGCAGAGGCACAACGCTTAGTGCCCAAGAATGTGTGTCTCATGGCTCTGGTCCCTGGGTTTCTGAGGCCCCTCTTACAGAGCTCCCGAAACATACCGAATATATACAAGCACAGATTTGCTATTATTCTCGCACAGAGTACTGCTCCTGCACTGATTCCCTGCTGGTGGGAGTTGGAAGGTTCCAGATAGTCTTGACGAAAGAATAAGATTTGTCCAGACTAAGAGCCTGAAAAATTGACATTATAATTACATGGCTGATACTGAATGAAGTTCAATACTTATTGATTCTTGCTTGTTTGCTAAGAGCTATGATGTAGAAAATGTGCCATTAAAAAAGGAAAATTTACTTACTGGACTATAAAGAATAGAGACAATTGAAAGCCTGAAAATCCTATATATAGAACAATCATTTTGTCCCTTTAACTCATGGTAAGACAAATGTTTTAAACATCCTGAGTGGCAACCCACTGCTTCCAGTGCAGCCTTGGTTGCACTTGGGAGTGCATGCGCTACTGCCGGGGGAAGATGGATCGACTCAGAGGAAAGAAAGGAAGACAAAGGAAATGGAACAAAAAGTATTTTCCACACAAACAGCTGAATTATGAAAAATATTAGTACTGTCGCCAAGAATCATAAAACCTAATTCTACTTGTGCTATATTCCAAGCCTGGGAACAGGTAAAGTTTCACGGGCCAGTTTGTGAACCTTGGGACAAGAGCAGAGAGAGCAAGCAAGTGGCATGAGCTGCCACCGTCTGTCTCTGCAGTCCTATGGGAACCTCTGCAGCCATCACTCTTCCTCCCGGAGCCTGGGACGGTAGCCCCTCCCACTGGTTGGAGTTCACCTGTGGGGTGGTGGAAATTACAAATGTATACATGCTGTATCTGCCAGTGCACATGCAAGGGTTTTAAATGGGAGAAACTCGATTCTTGTATAGAAAGGGAGTTTTCAAGTTAATTCAGGATCACAGCACAAACGAGTTGAGAGACAGCCAAAACTGAGGTGTGGTTCCCACACAAGATTCTTGCAACTCCTTAAGCCATACACACTCATTTGCTTAAGGCTTGTTTTTATATCTGTTATTGTGCAACAGAAGAGCATCATTCAGTATCTCCGAAAAGCAGCGCTTGAAAAAGTATCTTTACATGATGTCTAAGAAAAGTAGAATAAAACACCTCTGAAGGTATTGATCATGTTACTTGGGAAAGCTCTAATAACTGTGACTTGTCAGGCAGAATGAAGCACTAGCTTCTTTTGGCATCATATTCAAAGCACCGGTGAAGAAGTGGATAAAATTGAGGCAAAGAAATAACAGGTAATTCCATCCTATTTTAAAAAGCCACAGATAACTGACAATGGAGTTATGTGAAAAGGCAAATACTGCATGGCAGGCTATCCATGGCTACTGTAATTCTGTACCTTTACCAAAAAATTGTGTATGTATTTCTTTTCATTTTCCCATAATTTAAATTGAATCATTAAATATTTATAAAGGAGAGAAAAAATAAAATTTTTTTACCTTGAGCCATAATAATCAAAGAGATTTGTTTTAATTTGCTTCTCTGCTCTGAATGTTTCCAGTGAACCCAAGCAGTGATTTGGTTCACTGTGACAATCTGAGGATAGCTTTTTGAAACAGCAACATCATTTCAGCTGAGTTCTGATCTTGCCTTACTCTTGTTAATAACATTTGATAGGCCCATAACTAGTACTTTTCGGACATTAGTTCAATTCTATTTTGTAACAGTTTGTATTTGTTTGGCTTGATTTTAGTTTGGAAAAGGCTCATATTCTTTTTTACTTAAAGGAAAACCACTAATTCCTTAAAAGTCTGCTTTTAAAAGAAAATCTTCCACAGAGAATCGGGAAATTGAAAGCATCACTTTTAAATGGGTCAGCTTGGCCGGACTCTACCTTAAGGCCATGAGCTGGGAGGTGTCCTTGAGTCAAGCGGCATGGTGAAATCTACTGACAGCCAACAGTGAGGGGTTGCTTGCAAACAGTATGACTGCACGGCTAAAACTATCTTAAAATATATTTATGAATCTTACTTCATTAATGCCTATATGTACTGTACACATCTACCCTTCACACAACTGTTAAACATATTCATTTAATGCCTTCTAGGGGTGTGCACGATGATCACTGCTAAGGGAATAGGACAGTGAACAAGTTAGGGATTTTGTCCTCAAGGGAAAAGCAAGCTAAAATTTATGGGATACCTACTATGTGCCATACCGTAGACTGTATCTTTGTTACAACTACAATTGTTCTCAAGAATAATGTTGAGAAGTCATACGACTTTTGTCAGCTAAGGGATAAAATGGCTTTTAAGTTTTCTTTTAATATATCTTCATTACTGTATCTCCATACTTGTGAATTTGTATGATTTCTGTATAAATTAATGGGAGAAAAAGGCTATGTCCCTCATCCCCTCCCTTTCCTTATTCTGAAATTAGAGAGGAAAAGAACCTCACATTTATCCAATTTCATTTCTCCCTACCCCACCCCCTTCACTATTTTCTTAAAAGAATTCACAGTCAGTTAGAGATTTGCACTGAAGAGGCTATTTCTCCGCTTCTATTGCGGTAGTTGGGGTGGGGGAGTGTGGGTAAGCAGAGAAAACCTGACTCCAAGTACAGGCTTTCCTTTGTACCTTGATGGACAATCAACAGACTAACTCAGGAAAGGAATTCCAAGTATAGTTGCCTTAATAGGCTAAAATTAGAACGAGGGGTAGGACAGAGAAAGGAGGAACAGAAAAGGACGGAGAGAAACAAGGAGAGGCTACATAAATATACTTTGTAAACTCTTCCTCTTGGAACCTACACATTATTATTATTATATTTATTTAACCAAAATTTGAAATCACTATTTAAATGCTAGCTGTCTCTATGTTAAATCCTCTTAGTTCTCTATATCATGGGCGGGGGGGGGGGGGAAGAGAGCTTAACAATCCAACTGTCCTCCTATCAACAATTCAAATGATATTTTAAGAGTCATTCCAATATATTTGGTTATTAGACAGGTTTACCGGAAAAATAAAACAAAAATGAGTGCCTGATCATTTCAGCTTTTAATCCAACACTACAAGAAACATTTATGCAGATGAAATATACTTGCAACAATAATGCTTTGAAATAGACGCTATTAAGAAAGCTTAGGGAATGATTATATTTTATTTCAACAGAAAAAAAAAAGACAATTGAACTCTGCTCTTGTCTTCTGTTTCAACATCATGTCTCTGTCCCTCCTCCTCTTGTAATAAATATTCTCTTGCCAGCCCTGTTACTGACAATAATGTAGGTGAACTCTGCACCATGGACAGCTGTCATTATTAATGACCATGCGAGAGAGAAATGCTAACTCTCTCTTTTAGGAACCAAGAAGGCAAAAAACGCTATAGAAATTTCCTTTCATGTTTTCTGATGCTAGAATATTTGCATTTATCCCTTCTAAACTCACCAATAAGCCTCAGTGGCAGAATATGAAAAAACCCTCACATTTTTAAACTTCAATTGAAAAATACTGTTGATACAGAAGACACTTGTTGCTATATGAAAGTTTTTACGAAAACAATACTATACTCAATGCTTTAGGTATACAATACGTATAATCCTTTTAAAGCTCAGACTATAAAGAAATGTTATGGTAGGAACATCTCTTTTACTCACAGGCTTAAATAACTTTTAATATGACTAGCCCACAGAATGCTCGTACTAAAATAAAAGCATTCCATTCACTAAGTTTATAAAAGTATGTATTTATTTTAAATTATGCCTCTTAGGTATTTGTACTTGAATTTTGAAAGTATTAAAATACTGATTTTATTATCAAAATATAAACTAAATGCTATAGAAACAAAGAGCTTCTTTAAGAACAAAGAGCCCTTATTCCCTTCTCAGAAAAATGAGAGGATGATTGTGCTAATACTGTGGCTGGAAACCAGCCACAGAAGTCTGTATGAGCCACTTTTTAATTGAAGGACAGATAACATTCTCTAATAAAATAAAAATATACCCGTTCATGCAGACATTTTATTTCAAACTAATTCTTAGGCAACAACCTTCTGTCTGTTCTCAATTTTAAACTACCTACTCTTGATATCTTTTACCTCTTAGCACTGATGCTGATGAAGTGTTGTCATGGGTTATTCTGGCTTACTGGAAATGGACTTTTCCAGAACTTAAAGTTTAAGACTTCAATAGATTGGGAGGGTTCAGTTTAAGCCACTAACATGCTTTTCTAAGTCTCTCTTGTCTTCTCACTGCTCCTTGCACTGTTCTATTGACATGCGAAATTCTAGAGATGTCAGCTTTTGTCAGTGTTACAGTCTACACAGCTATTAGTAGCTTTTTTAGAAAGTATAAAGAAATATTAGAAAAAAATTTGTCTTTCAACAGATTTTTAGAAGACATATCCAAATTTTAAACATTCTCTACCCAAATTCCAAACTGAAATATAGTTTGCCAAATGCAGTGCCAAGTATAAATGTAATTGTATATGTCAATGAATACTGTAGTAACAACTCCAGATTTTACGTCTGTTTAAATGATAAATCATGCCAAATAATAAGGAAACAAACCAAGCTAAGAAATATGAAAATAGGATGGTCAGAAGTGGGCCCTACACATCTCCCTGAAAAATGTCAGCCTCCTCCAGATACTACACAACAGCAAGGACCAAGACAGCCTTTGATCTGAGATATATTCTACTACCAAATTTAAAGGAAAACAATCCCCTCGATTCTTATGCGCATACTTCAGTGAATGAATCAACAATAATTAGTCATATTCCAATTATATATTCTACCAGCCACCAAAGAGTACACTCAGCTTTGAAATAAGTTTGTCTACATTCACTTTAAGAAAAAATTAAATCCAGTCAAACGGTTTTTTTTTTTTAATTACATGACGCCAAAATAACCCATTTGAAATTGTCATTTTCCATTTTCTTGTTGGTTCAAATGTAAATATACTGAAGGAAGGCAGCAGGCTTTGTGCTGGGAGAGGGTCTCTTCTATCAAATGATCCTAGCACTTCTCTTATTATCATAGAAGTGGAATTAAGGGTGTGAGTTTTGGGAGAACGAGAATGGGAGAGGTTTTTCTTTACACATCTTCCTTCCTCAGAGTCTCCTGTTACAAATTTTCAGGGTGAATCAAACCGTCCCACCAAAGCTCATAGAGAATAAAACCTGTTTGACTCCTGGGGTGTGGGGAGCATGATTTCCCACTCCCCAACTCCGTGCCTGATCTCCTCTCTCCCCACCTATGCCTGTCAGATGACACAATCAGGCCAAATGGGTTTGTTTCTCTCTCTGCTACTGTTTTTGCTTAAGAGACTCCCCTCATCAGAGGCCTAGGCCTTAGTCCCACTTAAATTTTTAGTCACTAAAACTGAAAAAGAAGTATCAATAAACATTTCAGGAACATAAAATCATTCCATTCAACCAACTGCTCCGAATCAAATTAGTTCAGAACACTTTATCCTTAAAACTGCAAAAACATTGTGATACTAAATATTCAATATTATCAGTCAGGCAAATTGGCCCAGATCAAATGAGCAAATTTTTTCAATGAGATTGCTAAATTTCTTGGCTTATAGCTTTGTAATAAATAATGTGCTTCTACTCAATCCGTACATTAAGTCTTTTATGTGGCCTTAAGGCACTCTCTAATAGCTTTGCCCATTACAATGTAGCCATAGAAACTGACACATTTATTTCTTGGATTAGTGTGCCATTGAAAATATTAATATGATGCAGTAAATGGGGATTTAATCTAATCTACTGATGGTAGGATGAAGTTAGTAAAAGGTTGAGTGCCCTTATGGAGAAAGAAAAAATTATATCTGCAGAGAAAAGCTTGTTATTGGTTACAAAGATCAACTAAACAGCCTATGACATATTATGCACTTTCTACATTTAAACAGACTCTGTCAAACTCAGCATGGAGGCTTTCTGCAGGCCAAAAAATGCTTTTACACATATATATTAAAGATTTCAATATCCAAGCTGAAACCCCTTTTATCTATAAGCGTAAACAAAAGAGCACACCTCTCACAACATACTTTGTGAAACATGGCACCCAGGGTGAAACTGGCATGCCCAAAACCATTTGAGTAAAATTTGTTTTATTTTGAATTGAAGGTATTTGCTTAGCCTTTCACCTCTGCTAAGGGTTTTTAAAAAAACAAAAAACAAAAAAACACCAGAATAACTTCACCAAAGAAAGCCAATTTTATTTAACATGTTCTGAGAAAATGCAGCTAATCAATTTCACCGTTAATTTCATTAATTTCTAACTGGAAATCAGATATGAATAAATACTCCTTTTGTTGTGGGGTAGATCACACTTGACTCTGATGCCTCCTAATAATTCATAGGATTCCTGGTCTGTCCCCCCTTTACTCTGCAGCAAACTACATAAATTTCAAAGATATATTCTGACAGATGAGGCACTGGTGAAAAGCAAAGTACAGCACTTTGTCCTTGAAAAGTTAACATGCAATGCCATAAAGTATTCAAATAATAATTTACTCAATCTTTCAGGGTAATTAAAATGCTCGAGATGTTGGAGAAAATCACCTTGAGCTTATAAAACTGGAAAGCCCCCCCCTCTCCTCTCTGCATGCAAGCTGCCCCTGCAGACCTACCACATGCTTTCCCAGTTATGGGGTTTGATTTCAGAAGATAATAAATAGCCAGGATCTAATTTTGCCATGTCACAACCGATTATGTTTCACAAGAAAAGGTGGAGTGCTCACCTACCAGATGAAGGTGAAACATAAAACCACTTTTATTTATGTCATGTGTCCAAATTCAACTCAACCCGGCACTGGGTACTGTGAGTGCGCGGACTTCCATTGTCATGTGAATTTATGCACCTCAAGCAAGTGTCACATATAAACATAAATTTAATCAAAGGGTTGGAAACCTTTATTACAAAAAAAAAAAAAACAAAACACGTTTTTGACATCTAATATAAATTATTTTAATGTGTTTTGTTACTACTTTTCAGAAGGTCACAGAGAAAGAGTAAGACATTAAACAGATAAAACCTATGGCTATATCTTAATTCCGGTGATGATTAGCAGTATAATTTAGACCCAGACTCATTTTTAAAGGTTTTTTTTTTTTTTTTTAACTTCCAGAAGTTCATTTCCCCTCCCCACTATCTTAATCAATTGTACTGGAAAGTTGCTCAGTTGTAACAACGTAAAGGAAAATTTATCATAGGAATTTATATTTCCAATGGGAATATAATCAGGCCTGAGTCTTTGACCCTTCAAGTAAAATGAAAGCCTCCAGACATTTTCTGGATGAGCTAGGTCAGAAATATGTTTGTAGGTCATGAGTATAACTGCTCCAGCATTACATTTTGGGTGCAGAATCAAAGGCAAAGTTTGGACATCAGCGCTCCTGCTGCTCTTCATGTCAAGAGGATAAAACAGAAGGCTGATAACAATAGATTAACAAGCCCCGGGTATTACTCAGCCGTTCCCCTCAGTGGATAGGCTTTGGACAGAATTTTAATGACTAAAAAAAATTGCATATGATGAATAAGGATGTCGTTTTCAATTAACATGAACAAAGGATCATTCCCATATTTGGCAAATGAGGTAGCCGTGGTGTAAGAAAAGCTAGGGCATTCACAGACAACGCATCATCCTCGCAAATCAAAACAAGCTGATGACATTCAGGTACCTTCGCACTGACTCGACTGCACTTTCTAGCAGGTACTTACCGGCCACCGGTTATAGAAGGCACTAAGAGCCTCCTATTGACTAAAAACAATACTGATTTTAATATTATTACCAGTTAGTGAGAGGGCACACTTAAACCTAAATGGACGGCAGAACGTGTCAGCACCCAAGTTTATTTAAGATAAAATGCCTAAAGGCCCAAAAAAGGACGTACGATTGGTATTCCACGACAAACTGGAAATCAAAACCTTAATAAAGTTTAACCTCTGGGAACTTACTTTCCTCAAGGCCTTCGGAGACCGCCTCAGGCTGACAAAAAAGGTAACGCGCTCACTCAGGACGCAACACTGGCGCTCACAACGTAGCTTGTGTACGTGCTCAGGGCTAATATGCGTGCTCAGGACGTAGCACGTATGCCTGATCAGGACGTGACGTTAACGTGCGTGCTCAGGACGTAGCGTGCGCGCGTGCTCAGGACGTAACGTGCGTGCGCACGACGTAGCGTGCGTGCGTGCTCAGGACGTAGCGTGTGTACGTGCTCAGGACGTAATGTGCGTGCTCAGGACGGAACGTGCGTGCTCAGGACGCAACGTGCATGCTCAGGACGCAGGATGAGTGCTCCGGACATAGTATGTGTACGTGTTCAGGACGTAATGTGCGTGCCCAGGACGTAGCCTGTGAGGTTAGGGTTGTATGGTACAGCCCTTATCTTTTGGTTACTTCTGGTTGTGTGTTTCCTCACTCTAGGGGCCTGTCTTGAGTTCAGTTGGTCGTGGGACCATCATAGTTACCTCTTTCAGCTAATAACCTGGGGGAACAATCAGTTAGAATTCCTGCAAGTCCCTCAAGTATCTCCTATCTTACCAATAGTGCTGTTGGAAGTGACTTCTCAGATTCAGTGACTGCCAGGGGATTCCTTTCACTCTTTGGTGGCATGTAAGAGCCTCAGGGAAGCAAGACCAGGCTTACTTAATTGAAAGCATTAACCATAAGCGCTGTGGGCTAGTAGTGCAATCCACTCTGAGAATGTAAGGCTTTTTAACTTAACCATCGGTCTCCAGTGATGGCACATCAGACTGACCTACCCACCAGACTCAATTTACTGGCCACTGATGTGGTCAGGTGCCTTCAGTGCAGTATGGCCAAATGTGAAATCATTTTTCCCCAAGCGTGTTCTACTGGGTTACACAAAGTTAAACAAATGATAATCCAGCAGGACTTCTCAGAGCCTTTTATAAGCTAACGTGTAGTGAGTCTCTTGAGAATGTATGCAATGATATTTTAATTTTTTTGACCTAGGAAAACTCTGCTGTCATGGAGCACCTATTAACTTCACAAGACACTCATATTCCCAGCAAATAGTCTGGAAAATCCTGCTGTAGGTAACTGAAGTAAAGTTATTATCAGTATACTAACTGCTCTGTAATTCTTTAAGTTTTGCCTAGTTCTAGGAGCTCGTTGGTAGTACTCATTTGTTTTGTTTCCAGTGCATAATATGACCAGCCATCATCTAATGTCAAGATATGCACTTTGTGTATCCTTTGTGTATTTCTAATGAAATTTAGAAGGAAAAGGCAAACCAGAGAATGCCAATAGTGCCTGATATTAACAGAAGCACCTCCAAAGAAAGGAGGGGTCCAGGATGCTGGGGAGGGTTAGCTATAACTTTCCCAAGGCTATGAGCTCCTTGGAGAGGAAATTCAGGTATTCCCAGTACCTGCTTTCAGATAAGTCCACAACATTGCCCACAATTCCTTGTTCTTATCTTGGTTGGCTCCTTCTCCCTCATTTCACAGCACCTGTTCCAAACCTTCACTCATCTTTTCAAAGCTGCTAACCAACCCCATCTCATCACTCTGAGCATATGACCCTGCTCTGTTCACTAAGCAACCAGGGACATTGGTGGGCACGTCCTCAAGTTAGAGCCCATGAGATATAAATCAACCACCTTCTGAATTTTTCCTTACTTGCTTCCTCCAGTTGCAAAGCATTGGTGCCCTTCCTTCCACTGAAGGCAGCGCCATTTCAGCTCCACTCCAGCCCCAGTGGGTCCTGCCCAGTGGGTCCCGAGACTGCCTCCGCAACATTGGGCTTCATCAAGTTTCACCACTCACTCCTTATCCAACAGCACTATCTTCTCCATATAAATATACTCAAGTCTCTCTGATCCAAAGATAACCACTCCAGCTCTCTGTCTCCCCCAAACACTGCTCAACCTCTTTCCTTGCTCCTCAGGTAAATGTACTGAAGAGCCACCCATACTCTTGGCCTCGACAGCCTCAATTCCCCTCGTTCCTAAGTCCATCATTATCTGACCTCTAGACTGATCACTCCATTAAAACTCCTTTCATCAACTTGCTGGTGATGTGTCCATACTGGCAGATCCTGTGGCCATTTCTCAGTCTTTATCCTATTGTAATATTCACTGTTGACAACACACTCCCTAGAGCTCTTTATTCTCTTGGCTTCAGTGACACCACTCTATCCTGATTCTTTTTTTTTTTTTTTTTTTATCTCTTATCTCCGGTCATCACTTAAAACTTGGGCTCCCCCATGATTCCATTCTTGGTCTATTTTTTGTCATTCCTAATAAGCTCTTCCTGAATAATACTGACAGGTCTGGGTTTTAGTCTTAGCTCGGTTTTGTGCCTAGCTCCTTTAGCCTGTTTCCTCATCTGTAAGTTAAAGTTAATGATAGCATCTCTTTTATAGGGTTGTAATAAAAATTACATAATTCATGTAGAGTATTCAGCACAGGGCTACATACATGCCTGGTACACGGTATCAGTAAATGTTGTTGTCATGTTGGAAGTGATTTTCTTTCTCAGTCACTGGCATCCAGCCACCCATCCACATCTGATTTCCCCTCTTGTATACATCACAAATCCTTCCATTGACCTCTGCCATGTTAGATCAGTGTTACCACTTCATTCTCCCTTCATCTACCTCTAGGTCAATGGTTTTCAAAATTTCTTCCAAAAAGTTCTAAGATTCCTCTTTTTCTATCTCCTATGTTTATTAAATTTCAGTGTATATGTTTTTCAAAAGGTTTTGCTGCCATAAAAAGTTGAAAATCTATCAGTCTGATGGATTCCTGGTTGCTATTCCTGCCTTCCATCCTGTCTTTACAAATCCATTCACTGCACCAAAGCCAGAGTAATCTCTCTACAATCTACATCTGATAAAGTTACTTCCTCAATAAAACCTTTAAATGGCTTCTTATAAACAAGTAAATGTCAACCTCTTTAACATAACTCATGAGGCCAGAGTCTAACCCCAGCTCCGATCCTTCTTGTTCTGGCAAAACCAATCTGCAGGCAACTCCCCAAAGTCTCAGGACGACTCACACCCACCTTTGTTTATATTGGTCTCTTGATCTGGGAAACACTTCCCACCTTTCACCTGGCTAATTCTTACTGGATTCTTCATTTCCCATCATCTTCTCCATGAAGTCTTCTCTGAAGTCCAGGCTAGACTAGGGCTTCCCTTTGTCCTCCCTTTAGCATCTTCCACGGTACATTGTCATTACCTGTTTATTTATGTGTCTCTCTGCCCTACTAGACTGTGAGCTTTTCGGGACAGTGACTGTATGCTGTTTACCTTGAACCTCCTATGTCTAGGTCAGAATAAGTGCACTAGAAATGTTTGTTGTTCTGACATAAACTGTGTGTTCTTGAGAAGCAACAAGGTATAGCAGAAAGAACATTGGAAATGACTGGCAAACAGGTGGTGAGCTGCTTTTGGTATCCATACCCAAACCAGTGAGCACTGCATCTAGAAGGGGAAAGGGAGGCTAGCTCTGAGCTGAGCGAGAAAATTCAGAAGACCGATTAGCACTTTCTCCACGGGCATGGGATGGGGTCACGGTAGACGTTCTGTAATTCAGACCTTTCTGTCCTTCCTATGTAGGCTCTGAGGTGACAGCCTCCTTCCGATTCTGGTTTCATCGCTTACTGACCGCCAGTTATTTATTATGCCTGAGCTTCATCTCTCTATAGCCGTGCCCACTCTCCATCATAGTTGCTAAGAAATAATGTAGGTGCAAGAATTTACAGAAGTGGAAAGTCCTTGAACAAACTGTGTCTTATTCTTAATTCCCAATAGAATCAAGCAAAGGTGGTGAATGTTCAGTTAGCATTCAATGAATGATTACTATGTACTTCGTTATATCTCGACATAGCCTAAGTGCTGTCATATTTCAATTACTTCTAATTGAAATATTTCAGTTGCTAAAAATGCTTTTGAGCCAACTCTTGGGAAAGTTGTTACTCCAAAAATGTTTCCTTTAAGCCTGGTGAAGTAATTAAATATTTACAGCTATCTCTACACAAATGGGGGAATACCTGCCTAGAAAATGTACACAAAGTCTTTTCTTTCTGCTGTAAAGTACAAACTTTTCTGCTCAGTTGCACTGGCAACAGGGACCTGTCTGCTTGAAAATACATTCTTGCTCCTGTACATATATGCTTAATTAAATAGTAGTTACGTGGTAACATGTCTTAGCTACAAATCCTATTTTTTCCCAAATAATTCAATCCTTTTAAAATAACTCAGGAGGATTCAATTATAGACTTGATCAACTTTTATTGGTCTGTTGCTAAGTGCCAATAACAAAATTCCCTGCAGAGAATGTCACATCATTTGCATTTACTTATAGGCTTATTACACTAAACAAGACAAATAATCACTTATAACATCAAAGTATCAAAAGAGTGATGGGAAATTATTATTTACTGGAAAATTATGATAAACTAAAACACAGTACAACAGAGCATGATTCCAATATGGTTTAAAATTACATGCTTTACAGATTCTGTGATACTCAGTATACGTTAAATGCATCTCTAATAATATAAACATTTATGCTTAAATAAAAATAGTAAAAACAATGGAAAGATACACACTAAGCTATTGGCAGAGGTAATTTCTGGAGGTAGCACTGGAGGGGAAAGTGGGAATGTTTTGACCTTTTATTTTGTTTATGTCTGCCTAATTTATAATATAAACACAAGAATAAGTATTATAAT
Source organism: Delphinapterus leucas (assembly GCF_059928025.1). Taxonomy (NCBI): domain Eukaryota; kingdom Metazoa; phylum Chordata; class Mammalia; order Artiodactyla; family Monodontidae; genus Delphinapterus; species Delphinapterus leucas. Next base: position 79,592,208 of record NC_143145.1, on the reverse strand, counting down.
TATTACATAATTATTGGGCTTGAAAGATTTATAATAATCAAATTTTTAATTATTATTATGAGTGATAATAATTACTGCGTTTGAAAGACTTCGTAATTAAAATTTTTAGAAAGACAAACCCATAATTGGCATGAGTTGCAGTATAGGATTTGTGAAGCAGTGCAGCATTTGGAAATAAATACACAGACTGTACTTTTAACAGGTTTGACATTTCTGAAGAATGAACAGTATTCCTCAAAGTTATCTACATCTCCAAGGAGGTATACATTTTCGCGGGCAACTTTATAAGGGAAACATATATTTTAGTCACCTTTCATCCTGGTTTCTAAAGAAAGGACACTCAAAGAGCCTTTTTTTCTTACTGATGTCATTATATTTGGTAGCAGCACAAAAAAGCCCACTGCTACCTTGTATCCCAAAATAATGGTACAAGTGAAGACTAGATAATGATTTCTTTTCCTAATATCTGAATACCATTATTCAACATTTACTAACAGTTGCATTTCTTTTACAGCACCGTCACTAACTTACATCCTCATTATGCAAATATCTTATACAGCCTATAGTCCTAAGTGCCCAAGAGCAGGAATTATATCTAATCATAATTGTATTTTCCATGGTTTTGTTAATTTCTGTTAAGTAATTGAGGTCACTCATTTTAGGACATACTTTAATTTTCCAATTAGATACATAAAAAATATTTGCTTTAAAAGTCATATTTTTTAGCTTTCCATAGAAATTCCAGAGGTATATTCTGCCCATATTCCAGCACATTAGAAGAATTATGCTTAAGGTTGCTAACATTCACTTCAAGGGGAGCTTTCTTGCATTGTCAATGTTGACTTTTCGTGCATTTAGTTTTCTCAAGAATACCCTGAAAGAAAAGTCATAGTAAAAATAACAGAAGAGAAGCAGATTTTTGCGCATTGTTTAAAAACAGGGCTTCAATAAGGTGAAATAAACTAGCATTTCCTTGGCTATTCTCCCTGAGCCATGATTTGAATATTTAGGCAGACATGCTGGTTGTCTGCTTTCTTCAAGGACTCAACAGAACCCATGTACTGTAGAATAGATATCTGGAGATGGATTTATGCCAGCTCACTCATTAGCATATTCCTATTCAGTCACGTACTAGCCACGTGATTTTAAATAATTCACTTAAACACTCTGAACCTCAGTTTCCTTTACTGTATAGCAGATATCCAACTCTACCACACTCCTTCTGCCCCCAAGTGTTGTTATACATTTCAAATATGTGTACAAATGCCCTGTAAACAATAAGGGAGAATACCAATTAAAGGATAATTGCTCATTATCAAATTACAAGTATAAATGGAATGGTAATGTCTCTTTCACACTCTTATTATCACCTGGTAAAATGGACAAACGTGGTTTTAAAAATGACTTTAATTAGTTTAATTTTCTAACACCCATTAGCACTCCTAATATTAGTAGCATGAAGAGCTTTTGTCCGATCCCTAATATGCGGGTCATTACTAACCCATCTTAACTTCCTTGTACTTTGTCTATTCACTTTTTACTAACTTCAAACCAAAGCTGAAAGTCATAACACACAGAGAGTGCATACCTTCAACGTAAAAGTGAGTGCCTCTCACCTTTTATGGAATGTGTAATAGGCAAACTGTGACAATGAAACTCAGATTGTCCTAAAATATCTTAGAAGTAGTTCTCCAAACTCTGTCTCTCTCACATACCCACACACACACACACACACACACACACACACACACACACATTATAAGTCTATATTTTAGTTAAGAGATTAAAACTCCACTCAGAAATCTAAACAAAGATAATTTGGCTTCCGCTTCACAGACAATGGTCGTAATATAATTTCGGGTAATTATAGAGAAAATAAAAAAGATGGTGAGAGGCACAGAGGATCGTAGGAGAAGGGGCGTTCTGTTGACTCCAGGCGTTTGTGGACACCTGGAACCCCTGCAGGGCAAACACTGTTAAGAGCCAGGTGAAGTGCATAACTGGTGTCTTTGCATCGTTTCTTTCAGTGAAAGGCCTCCGGTTCTGTCCATCGTGCGCCCAACTAGTGTGTCCTGTGTACAAGTCTAGAGGCATCTTGGGTCAGAACTTCTTTGTCTGACTTTTCTTGGGGCCTAAAGTGTCAGTTTATTCATGAGATAAATTCATCTCAGCAAGTGTATCAGGGAATGAGGCTAGAGGGCCACCCCAGGTGAGATGCACATTTTACTGTGGCCAACTGTTGCCCATGCGTCAGCTTCTGTTCTGGGACTCGGCCTTGCCTGAAGGTGCCGAGAGCCACATGTGGGGGGAGCACCTGAGGTTCGGGAGGCCTGCCGGCACCTTGAGAGCAGGTGTCTAACTTAAAGTGATGCCATGTCTGGGATGGCTCTGACCATTGGACTAAGATGATAAGTGCACGCTCGTGACGGCACTGGTGTGATCTTATAACAGTGCCGCCAGCTTCAGCACCAGTCCGAGGGACTCCAAAGAAGACTAAGTTAATGAGTTTCAGAAGTGATGTTTACAAACAGCATGAGGCCCTCTGGCCATGTTGATGCAGCCAGAGTGAGTTCTGTAGCAGCAGCAATTAATGATCACTGAACACTTCTGTTCCAGGCAGGCTGGGTGGAGTTTTATACAATTTCTATAATTTAATCCTCACCATAAACCCTATAAAGGAAATAGTATTATTGTTTCCATTTTTCAGATGAGAAAACTGAGGCACAGAAAAGAATGACTGAAAATCGAGCCCTAAGAATATTTCTCTTTTATGTTATTCTGTCCAAATTTTTAATTTTTTTTTTGCGGTACGCGGGCCTCTCACTGTCGTGGCCTCTCCCGTTGCGGAGCACAGGCTCCGGACGCGCAGGCTCAGCGGCCATGGCTCACGGGCCCAGCCGCTCCGCGGCATGTGGGATCTTCCCGGACCGGGGCACGAACCCGTGTCCCCTGCATCGGCAGGCGGACTCTCAACCACTGCGCCACCAGGGACGCCCAAATTTTTAATTTTTAAAGTATAAACTCTTTTTTTTTTTTCCTAAACCAAAACCTCCGTGAAGTCAGGAACTTTGCCTTCTTAAATCCTGCTGGTATTTTATTTGCTAAAGAGAGCAGACTGATAGAAGGCAGGCCCGTTTGGAAAGCCTGCAAACTCTCTTAAAATAGGGCCTTTCAAGGTGCCTGAAACAGTAATGCTAGGATTTGTCCCAGCAACATAAGAATCCTAATAACGATGATGATAAGCCTGCGTGAGCTGCGGGCAAGAAACTTTCAAGTCATCAAGACGCCTGATTGTGGATGCCTGGCTCACTACTTCAGGCTGAGCTAAACCCCTGGGCTCTTCCCAGCTCCCTGGGACTCCTTGACTTCTGATTCTCAAACATCTTTCCTAACTCACCCTATTAATACAATGAAACAACAGAGAAGACGTTTATCATTTGCCACTTTAACAAACTAAAGTTGCCATTGAGCCCAAATGGTTCAGTTTTTAAAAGTGACCTCAATGTTTAAAAATGACATTTTTCTATTAAGATGTCAAGATGGAACTGGTTAAAACCATGTTCAAGATATGCTCTAAGATTTGCTCCTTGGAAACCCACTTGCTGTGTTGTTTAGTCATTAAACTGATCAGGTTATAATGAATACTAGTGGTATTTCATGAATTGCAACACCATTGAACTTGTAAATTTGGTGTCTGTGATAGAGAGGCCTCTGGTTCCTTTGAGTCGCAGGACCTCTTGATATTATGGAATTTACTATTTTACAAATCTGACTCTTTGGTCAGGAAAGAATATTGGAGGTAATGGAGCCTCTTGTTTTGGAGAAAAGATGAGAAATTAGTAACTCATCCCACGTCATGTGGTTAGTTCTATAATTAGCATCTACATCTTGGGATTCCTTCTGCATCTTCTTTCTACCACACAAAGCTACAAACAGACCATTTAATCAACTGATTCATTACCATTACTGATCATCAGAATTATGTGAGAGGTTACCTGGGAGACAGACACCAAATGGCTTAGTACCAAATAAATGAACAGTTCTGTTGTTTCAAAAAGTTTATTCATAAATGTAATCACAATAAAATTGAGGCATGTAATCAATTATCTGAATATTCCTGAACATTGGACATTATAGACTTCATTATATGTGGACATTATAGGCGTCATTATATGAACACACATACCCATAGGATATTAGCATTTGACTCAAATCTAATTTCTCAAAGAGGGAAGCAATCACTCTGTGTTGGCATGTGACAGCAGGAAACTCATAAGCTGATTACATTTTAACTATTTCCTAGTATATATATTTTAAATGTCGTAACTTTATAAAAGATGGCCTTCCATGTAGTTGTTCTAATGTAAGTACAGTTTGGGAGTGAAGTAGACTGGTAAAGAAAGAAATCCACTGAAGAGGGTAACAGACTGTACCATATGGCTCTCAAAGTCAACCAAATCTCTTTTTGGAAGACTCTCAAAGACCCTAAGAACTGGCTTTCTTTTTAAGGCGAACATTTCTCTTTGTAATGTAAAAGAAAGTTCCTTGATTTTGTCATTAAATCTCAATGTATTCCATATTTGAATATATGGCATTCCAGTTTCCATTTATAGACATGGAGTAGAGTTGCGTCTTTTTTTTCCCCTAAAATGCAATTATGGAGAAAAGAGCTTTTGAGTGAATTATTTGAAGTAGAAAATCTTAAACAACCTCTCTCAGGGAAAAGGAGCTCTAACATCGGGTGACATGATGCTGAGGTTGCCACAGACACAAACACACACTATTAACACCACTGTGTTGTTTTCATTTCTTTTTCTCTTTGACAAAGACCACAAATAAATATCCGACATCCTAAAACACACATGCCTGATTCTGCAAGCTGTTATAATGAAGTCCTTTGAATTATTATAAATGCTTGAACCTTAAAAATTCATCACCAAGGAGAGAGAGGTGCTTTCTATTTGCGGTGCTGAATTTAAACACAACTGCTAAGAATGGCTGATTGTCCTGAGGAAGCACCGCTGACAGCCATCAGCAGGTCTGTGCAAATGGTGTATGGAAAAGGTAATAAGAGCTTCAGGAGTATATTTCAACCATATAATAAAGTAATTGTGAAAGTGTAATTGCAGTCTGCTTCCATACCATATTAGGGTAAGAAATGAGATGGTAAGAAAATATGAGATTCACAGAATTATTTTGTAAGCAATTTTGCAATGACTATCTCCCAGAATATGCAGTATTTGTCAGAAAAAACATCTAAAACTACACAGTAGTGTTTACCTTTTGAAATCCGTTATGATGAACCTGAACAAAATGAACATTGATTATTTCACCATTAAAAAAATACCTCCGAACTTAAGAACACCACCAAATATAAAAGTATTATTGGATAATATTAAGCAACTGATTCCAGCCCATTAAAGCACTAAAAAAAAAAAAAAGAATTGCATATAAACCCCATTCTTTATTTCTGAATGATATCTAGTTAACATTTCCAAAGATTTAAATATTTGCAAGATTAGAATTTCAATTTTAAAAAATTAATTCCTTGGGCTACTTCATAAACAATCACGATTGGTTTAAGTTCCCAAGTTACCATATCCCATAGGCTATCAGATGCTCTCATAGCAAGACTTGAGAATGGGCAAGGAAGGCTAGGTCTACTCTCAGCCATATCATCTGGACTAAAAAAAGAAAAGGAGGAGAGAAGGTAAATGCATGAATGAACACAGGGATATTCAGAGCTTAATATGAACAGCCTTGAGGTCAAATATGAAAGTTGTCCATTTGATTCTCACTTCACCCATCTTCTATTAATAGGATTATTTATATCACATCTAAGATGGTTACCTCTGTAAGTGCACTTTTTTTTTTCTTTTTTTATTCCTACCACTGAGCACAGTTCCTGGTGCATAGTAACCACTCAGAAAATATTTAATGAATAAATTAACCAATATTTGCAAATGCCATGTTGTGGGAAGCTGGGTCTGTAGCAACCCTGTGGCATGGGCTCCAAAGCTCATGGAGAAACAGGCAATGGAGTCAAATATAAGGAATCTGCTTCCCCTTTTCATTAATTTTTTGTTCCACTTTTGCAGGACCTTGCAAATAAATGTGTGTAAACTGCAGACACATATTCAGTATTCATTCCCCTGGCCTGCCATTTCAGATAAAACTTCAAAAGATGTTTTAAGTATGGGAAAAGCTCCTTGATTTGGGTAAAGGAAAAATCTAAAATGCTCAACTGCCTAAATGAAGTTTCTAGAAGAAAACACATATTTTTGTCATTAAAGGGGATAGCCATTATTTACACATGCCCGACTGGTTTACAAAGAACTCATTTCAAAAACAGGTTAAGACTTAAATGAAGTAAAGGAAAACAAACGAACCAAGCCTGATTTAATGTTGTGCTATGGACATCAAGTAGATTGGCATTTGTTAGGAAACCCTGCATACACACCTAAAATCTATCCATGTTATACTGCATAACCAGAACTACTGTTTTTCCAAGACTGTTCAGTCCACTGAAGGGTGTCCTAATGGTGATGCAGAAGGCAGGAAAGGAAGGCTGCCCAGAAACAGAAGACCCTTTTAGGCAGGTGAGAATGCAGGTAGAAGAATATCTAAGGAAGTAAGTGTAAAGGAATCTTGAAAATAATGTCAATCATCTTACAAATTATGTCTGTCTGTGGTGGAAGGAAGGGAGGAAAGGAAGGAGGATGGGAGAGAAGGAACCCAAACCTCAGCCATCTGTTATGTTATAGGTCTTGCTCTATCCTATACCTGCTCCCACCCACCCCCAAACCATCACCGTAGCCATTCGATTTCTTCATGATCCTTTCCTTTTCTTGGATTTTCCAAATTCTTTTCAGGTTAGGTTACATACTAGTGTCTAACAACATAATACCACTCTTGACAACCTTTCCCATCACTAAGCATCGTCAGGTTTTGCAGTGACTCTGGGATTTTCCTCTTCCATCTACACATGGGATATTTGACTTCCTCTCTCTGCGCCATTCTCTCCCTTTAAGCATAATGTCACTATACCAGCAATTATTGAGCCCTACCTACACAGTCTTCCAATTTAAACCAAGATCAAGTACTTTGTCAAACTTTCTTATCAAAAACAGAATTAGTGAAAGTCAGGGAAAGAATAAGGGTGAACGAAACGTTCCTATCTCTGTGGGAGAGATGACCTAACAATATCAACTCCTGCAAGGCCTCCAGTCTATTTCTCAATAAGGATAAAAGACTGTTATGTTATTTCGTGTTTCTCAAACTCATTCCCCTAAGAGCAAAGAGTGATATGCCAAGGCAATAGAACTTTAGAATAACATAGACTATGTTTCTGTAGCACAGCATGGACTCAATTGTAAGTCATTTAAAGTATTATATTTACATGAAAACAGACAGGGATGCGTTATGGAAAATATTATAAAATCTACATATTTCTTAAAGATGAGGCACCATCTTTTTCAGACCTCTGTAGATTTCACAGGTGCTTCTGGGGTCTTCCTCCAGCCCCTTGGGGTATAAATCCATCAGGGCACTTCAGTAGAAAAATGTGAGGACTTTGCTCTGTGGCTACTTGAAGATTGTGAGATACCTTTAAAATTGCTGTTGACGTTTCTGAATATGTTTGGATACTTTACTATATTTTCCCAATTTACTAATAATTGTGTGCGTATTTGTCACTGAACAAGAAATTTCAGCAAAGCAACTACTAATAACTTTGGAAGTTAACTCAGCAGGTGCACTTCTAAGACTACACACAAAGCAAAACGTTCATATTAATTGCTAATGATTGGGCTGATAATTTTTTTTTTTTTTTGCAGTACGCGGGCCTCTCACTGTTGTGGCCTCTCCCGTTGCGGACGGAGCACAGGCTCCGGACGCGCAGGCTCAGCGGCCATGGCTCACGGGCCCAGGCGCTCCGCGGCATGTGGGATCTTCCCGGACCAGGGCACGAACCCGTGTTCCCTGCATCGGCAGGCGGACTCTCAACCACTGCGCCACCAGGGAAGCCCTGGGCTGATCAATTTAAAAAAGAATTTGCAGGTAGGCTACAATACTCTTGTGTCCCTTAAGAAGTTAGATTTTAATGTATCTCAACCTTTTGGCGGAAGTATAAAACCTCTAAAAGCTTATTCATCTATAATTGGAAAGGTCTTCAAAAAAATAGGTGAATACCTGATGGTTCATTTTACCACAGAACTCCCCCAGGCAGTTTTCTCTGGTACATTCCTATAAGGGCTAAGCGTTAGCCCACTTACAATAAGCAACGTGAATTCCACCCCAGCTGCCCCTAAACCCATCTCTAGAATGGCACTGGTTACCTTCCTAACTTGCTAACTTAGTGCCCTATTTCTCACTACAGACACCTCAGCCTCAACCCGGGCACCACATCAGACAGCCCGTGATGTCACACCTCCATCTATTTCCTCATTTCACCGTCTTTCATGAGAGAAAAATTGATGAATAATTAGTGTTCACATGTCTCTCAGACAATCAGCATTCTGTCACTCATTGTATTTCCATTTTTGCTCTGTGAACAAGCAAGAGCCAAATTTAATGTTTAATTATAGGGAAAAATACCTGAGCTAAGAAACATGTGGGCGTCTTTCTTCCTGGCTATCATATTCTGCATTAATATTAATAGCCTTATTGTAGGTGTTGGGTTTTTTTGGTTGCCTCCAGTCATTTTGAAAAGAGGTAGGAAGTCTAAAAAAATAGTTCAGAAAAAATAGGAGTAACTTTCCCCCTCCTCGCTGCGTGATTTTTAAGGGCAACTAAAATGCCACTTCCTGCAGGAAGCAACCCGGATTTCCAGCACTACAATCCATTAGTACTTCCTCCTTCTGTACTGTCAGCACTTTGACTACAGACTCCATCCATATCACATCAGTTGTACCAGAGCTGGGTTATGGTTATTTGTATTCCTCTCTTGGCTACTAGCCACACAAAGGCAGGGCCAGGGCTCACTCATCTCTGTGCCTCTCCCTGTCCAACCCCCCCAACACTCAGCATAAGGCTCTGCACACAGTTGGTGTCCAGTAAATGCTTTTCAATTTCTAAAAATGAATTAAGTGTGCCTTATTAACAAAGCCCACAGCTTCTTTACAAGTGCATTCCAAATTTTTTTAAAAAGTCTGCTTCTCGGGCAAGAATATTCTCATTTCATCCCTGTGCAAATATTTATGGGGACTGCATTGGAGCCACCTGAAAATAAGAAGTTATAATGGAAACAGAGACACATCCTTAAGTGAGGCAACCGAAATAGGAACTACTTGAGTACTTTCACTTAAATGTTCTCGGCTTGATAAAGTTCATTACCAGAATATCATCTTTAAAAGTGAAATGCATTCAGCTGAGCACTTTTTTTCATTTTGTAAATAGATTTTTCCTTGCCTGAGCTCTCCGTATAAAGTACAAAATAGTCTTCCATAACATTAGAAAAATGTCACCCCGTACATAAAGCTAAATTTTTAAAAATAAAATAGATTTTTCTTCTTTAGTCTTTTAAAGGTACAGCAGCACCTTCCCAGAACAATCACCCTGTACTAAACACTATACTAAGGGCTGAATCATCAACCTGCAGTGTGATGCCTTCTAAACTGCGTTGGGATAACATATTAGAGCCCAGAACAAAGTTAAGTCCCCATGGGATATCCTAAGGCTATAAAGTCACCACCTTTTCAACATTACCCTACTTATTACTAAGGTTATATTTAACCCTAGTAATATTTTACTAGGCGTTAATCTTTTTCTCACCCATT